>NC_132876.1:82466037-82777426 GCF_048164855.1 Canis lupus baileyi
TTCTATCACAATTGAGGCTTTTCATTTGAACATTTAATTAATTTTTAAGTCCAGTGTGACATTTTCTAAGCTTTTAAAAAATTATATATTTGCATGTCTTTCAGACTTTTGGGGGTTATTTATCTTTCTTTTCATTTTGATGTTTAATTTTATTTTATTTTTATTGAGATATGACGTGTAATATTGTGTAAGTTTAAGGTGTACAATGTGTTGATTTGATACATTTACATTTTGCAAAATGATTACCACAACAGCACACTAGCTAACACCTCTACCATGTCACATAATTATCATTTCTTCTTTTTGTGGTGGGAATATTTAAGATCTAGTCTCTTAGTAACTTGGTAATTGTAATACACTATTATTTTCTATAATCACTATACTCTGTATTATATCTCGAGGACTTATTTATTTACTAGTTGCAAGTTAAACATCTCTCTTATTCCCCCACCCTCCAGCCTCTGATAATCGCCATTCTACTCTTTTTACAAGTTCAGCTTTTTGAAATTCCACATATGAGTATTTATCTTTCTATGTCTGACGTATTTCACTTTAGCAAAATGCCCTCATGAACCACCCATGTTGTCACAAATGGCAGGATTTCCATATATCTCATAGCAGAATAATATTCCATTCCATACACACACACACACACACACACACACACACACACACCTTCTTTATCCACTCATCCATGGATGAATACTTAGGTTGTTTCCATCTCTTGGCTACTGTAAATAATGCTGCAATAGGGACGCCTGGGTGGCTCAGCAGTTGAGCGTCTGCCTTCAGCTCAGCGCGTGATCCCAGAGTCCTGGGATCGAGTCCCGAATCAGGATCCCTGCGGGAGCCTGCCTCTCCCTCTGCCTATGTCTGTGCCTCTCTCTGTGTGTGTCTCTCATGAATAAATAAATAAAGTATTTTTTAAAATAATGCTGCAATAAACACAAATGTGCAGGAGCACCTGGGTGGCTCAGTTGTTAAGCATCTGACTCTTGGTTTCAGCTCAGGTCATGATCTCAGGGTCATGGGATGGAGCCCCCAGGTGGGTCGCCCCACCGCCCCATGGGGGCTCCAAGCTCAGTATGGAGTCCGCTTGGTATTCTCTCTCTCCTTTCCCTCTGCCCCTCCACTCCACCGCGCTTGCATGCTCGCTCGCTCTCTCTCTCAAAAATAAATAAATAAATAAATGTTAAACCATGAGAGTGCAAATACCTCTTTGATATCCTAGTTTTCATTTCCTTTGGATAAATACCCAGAAGTAGAGTTGCTGACCTATATGGTAGTTCTATTTTTAATTTCTGAGGAACCTCTCTCACTGTTTTCCACAGTGGCTACATCAATTTACATTCCCATGAACCGTGCTCAAGGGTTCCTTTTTTCCACAACCTCTCCAACACTTGTTGTTTCTTGTGGTTTTGATACTAGCCATTCTGACTGGTATGAGGTGCTATCTCATTGTGCATTTGATTTGCATTTCCTTGATGATTAGATGCTGGCCATCTTTTCATGTACCTGTTGGACATCTGGATGTCTTTTTTTGGAAAAATTACTATTTAGTTCCTCTGCCCATTTTTTAAAAGACTTTATTTATTCATGAGAGACACACAGAGAGAGGCAGAGACACAGGCAGAGGGAGAAGCAGGCTCCTTGTGGGGATCCCAATGTGGGACTCGATCCCAGGACTCCGGAATCACTCTCTGAGCCAAAGGCAGATGCTCAACCACTGAGCCACCCAGGCATCCCCCTCTGCCCATTTTTTTAATTGATTTCTTTTTCTCTTGTAATTGAGTTGTAGGATTTCTTTACATATTTTGGATATTAACTCCTTATCTGATATATAATTTACAAATATTTTCTCCCATTCTATAGGTTGCACTTTTTATATTTTAAATATAATGTATTAAGTTATTTATTCCTGCTTGTTTGGCAAAGATTTCAGCTGCAAATTCTTTTTTATTTTTCAGTTGCAAATTCTTTTAAAATACATACCTCCTACGAGTAGTTAACATTTTGGGTAACTTTTATGTATCCTTATCTCAATGTTACAAAATCAGAAGTTGAACCATTAATGCCCCACGGGTTTGGGCACATTTTTATCATCAATCAGTACAGGCTATTCTCTTTTTAATTTTTTTTAAAGATTTATTTACTTACTTATTTGAGGAAGGGAGACGAACAGAGGAAAAGAGAGATTCTGTAGCAGACTCCACTCTTAGCTGGGAGCCCAATGCAGGGTCCCAAGACCCTGAGATCATGACCTGAGCCAAAATCAATAGTCAGACACTCAACCAGCTGAGCCACCCAAGTGCCCCTCTATTCTCTTTTTTAAATTTTTATTTTTTCTCCTTTACTTCAAATCCCCACTTTCATTCCCCCTTCTTCACTACAGACAAGCACTCTAAATGTATTTTTAAAGTATTTTGACTAAACTTATTGCGATAATCATTTCAAAATGTATGTAAATCAAACACAATGCTGTGTATACTTTAAAGTTATCCAAGGGAAAAAAATAAAGTTATCCAAGGATGTATGTCAATTATTTCACAATAAAACTGGGGGAAAATTGTTGTGGATATGTTTGCATCTTTAAAAATACATGTAATGTTGGAGCGCCTGGGTGGCTCAGTGGTTGAGCATCTGCCTTCAGCTCAGGTCATAATCCCAAGATCCTGGGATCAAGTGCCACATCAGGCTCGCCATAGGGAGCCTGCTTCTCCGTCTACTTGTGTCTCTGCCTCTCTCTGTGTCTCTCATGAATAAATAAATTTAAATATATATATATATACATATATATATATGTAGTGTTGCCTAATCTCACAACTTTTTTTATCTCACAACTTTTTAATGTACTTGTTAAAAATCATTTTCAAGCTTTAATATCTTTTCCAGACAGTAATATTCACGTCTTAGATCCAGCCTTGTTATATTTTTGATTATCTGTATCATTTACGTCAATGCAGGTCTCACTGAGCGTGATGTTCCTCAGCCCCATGACATTATATTGCTACTATTTGTTTTTCCTTCAGAATTGACGTTTTATCTAATTGGGCCTGTTTCATATCATGAAAGGCCCATCTCAGAGTGTCAGGGGGCAGGGATGAGGGCTCTTTTTCTGTGCAGAGAATGACAAGTAATGAACTCTGCAGACTGGCTTGTGGGATAGCTCTTCTGACCCCTTTCTAGTGTGCCTTCCTTTATGACAGAGGCTGGAAAGGAAAAAGCTCCATTTTCTTACTCCTTTGAAACAAGGAAATGAATGTAATTTAGGTTCTGTTTTCTGGTGTACTCACAGGAGAATTAGCTTTGAAAATTTAGTCAAGTGGGGAGAAAGATGGCCAGATGAAGGGCTTCCATTGTGCTGCTGTGAAGCTAGAAAGCCCAGGGTGGCCCTGGAAAAACATATTTATGGCAGCTTCCTGATCTCAGGAGCACAGCTAGGATAGTAGAGCTGCCAGCCCTAGTGTCAGATTCTGGGTTCCAGTAATGTGACTAAGATGGTGTGATCCTAAGTCTATCTGTTGGGAAAGAAACTTCCTGATTCTCCAGCTTTCTGACTGAGGTGGCAGTCTTCCTGGTGGGACACTTGATTATGTTGTTCTACTAGTTATTCCTGGCAGCTGAATCTAGAAGTTGCTCCTCTAGCCCTTCTGAAGATTTTGTAAGCCCCTTATTCCTTGTGTTACATCCATATCCTGTTAAAGTAACTAGAGTGATTTCTGTTATGGACAACTGGACTTTGACTAATACACATGCTGATCAAAACAAAGTTCTTCCTATAAGAACCTCTCTACTAGGGATATCAAGGCTAGTGTCCCTTCAGACAACTACTCTCAACAACTTGTTCTTATTTTTAGAAGCTCTCATTATGGCATATCAGGTATAGAGCCTCTTTCCTCACAAACAGATCGCAGACAAGTGACCAGATGAAAGGGATCTATCATATGTTGATGCAGGAACTCATTCCCCTGGGTAATTAGAACCCCTTATCCTCAATGGAATTTGCCTTTAGTTTCTGCATCTCCCCTCTCAGAATAAATTGACCTAATAGGGAAATGTCTAACTCTTTTTTGCCCAGGCCCCTGACACGAGAGGCTTGGGTCCAAAAGGGAAAAGATGTGGGAAGAAGAGGAGGATATGCAGATCATCCTCAGTGGGCCATCAAAAGACAAAGAGCAGGAATTATTTATTTTTTTTAAGATTTTATTTATTTATTCATGAAAGACAGAGGCAGAGACATAGGCAGAGGGAGAAGCAGGCTTTCTGCAGGAAGCCTGATGTGGGACTCAATCCCAGGACCCCAGGATCATGACCTGAATGGAAGGCAGATGATCAACCACTGAGCCACCCAGGTACCCCAAAGAGATTCTAAGCTTCGAGTGTTCCGGATGTGGGAACTAGGCAGGCAGGCTCCATCCGTCTCCCCAGGGCAACCCAAAACTGCTCCAATCTTCAAAGAGTCAACCTGCTGAGACCCTTTGGGGTGACTGAGGCAGCCTGTTCACCAGCCCCATCCCCCGTTTTCCTTGCATCTTCAAACCCACAGAGTGTGTCCCATCAATCAGAGAATGAGGAAGGCACACTCCTATGTAGAATGTTTGTACATGCAATGCTTCCAGACATTAGCTAAAGGCCCAGTGGATTGGGAGGGCTCTGGGCAGCCCAAGAGGAAATGCGCAGAAGGTGGTAGGCCACGCTGACAACTGCACAAATGATAGTTCCACCAAATCAGCCCTTCCCCGCTTCTGCATTCATATCATTCCCAGCTGCTTTGTTACTTATCATTCTGCTTTTCAAGCTTCACTTGTGGAGGCCGATACCCCTGTTTCACCTACACTCTGAGTTGACTACCTCTTGGCTGAATTTCCCAAGCTCCTATCAACCACCTTCCTGTCAGCATTGTGTTTTTCCAACTGATAAATTCCTAAGAAACCTCCTTGGGGGCCCAGTCTTCAGTTCTTTTGCCTGTGCCCTTTCCTGTGAGGCAACCCTGATAGGACCTACCTAGCATTAGGTAGCATTCCACCCCAGGCATTATTTTTATCTGGGTTTCTGAAATGTATTTCAAAGTTGGAGAGTTTGGAAAGAGAGAGTGTATTCCAAGGTCATGATCCACAAAACTGATGATTGGAGAAATCCCTGCTACCCCTCTCTGTTGGTTAAAGTAACACTAGCCACTATATCTGATAAACCCTGAAACAATGTCTGTGGCTTAGCATAATAGAAGTTTACTGTTTTAGGTTTCTTTTCATTGCACAATGTTATGTTAGTTTCAAGTGTACAACATAGTGACTCAACAACTCTATGTGACACTTTGCTCACCACAAGGGTAGCTCCCATCTGTCACCATGCAACACTATTACAATACCATTGACTATATTCCCTATGCTGTGCCTTTTATTCTTATGACTTAATCATTTCATAACTGAAAGCCTGTATCTTCCCCTCCCCTTTACCCATTTTGCCCATCCACCACCCCGTCCTCTCTGGCAACCATCAGTTTGTTCTCTGTATTTATAGGTGTGATTCTGCTTTTTATTTAATTACCTTGTTTTTTAGATTCCATATATAAGTGAGATCATATGGTATTTGTCTTTCTTTAATTTATTTCACTTAGCACATAATAATCTCTAGGTCCATCCATGTTGTTGCAAATGGCAATATCTCATCACTTTATGGCTGCATAATATTCTTGTGTGTGTGTGTGTGTGTGTGTGTGTGTGTGTACCACATCTTCTTTATCCATTTATCTATGATAGAAGTTTAATTCTTGCTCCATAAGCCTAGGGATGATGTTCTTGCCTGGTGGTGGCCTCCTATCTTGTGACCTCACTCTTCTTATAGGGCCCCAGCATTCCCTGCATTTAGCTGGCAAATGGGGAAAGAGACCATGGAAAAGGTACAGCCCCTTATTTGGCCATGTAGTAACCCTCATATTCCACTAGAAAGTATGAGTTACCTGGATGGAGTTGGGGGTGGGGGCAGGTGCTGAGAATCCCTGACTGGCCATGATTCATGCCACAGAAAGAGAACATGAACCTTAGGTGGCCAACAAACCATCTCAGCCACATCCTCTGTATTCCTTTTCAGTTAGCTTCTCAATAAATCACAGCTGGAGATAAAATCTTTAATTTTGTAAAAAGGCAGCGAAGCAAAATTTCCTGAAAATAAATGAGAAATAAACCCTTTTAATATTGGAAAATTGGCCTGAAATGCAAAAGCGGATTTGAAAAGTTTTAAGACTTTTTCATGGTGCATAAAAAATAGCACCGTCACTCTCCACCAACATTTAAATAACTGGGCACAGAGGCTAAAGGGTAAAAATGATTAAGAATAAAAGTCCCCCACCCTAAGCTCCTTCTTGGTATATGAATGTTTCAAATGTTTGAAAATGTTGGTATGAAGTAATTGTTGACTCTTTGTGGGGATTTTCTTTTGTTGAGAAGCTGCTCTTCCAGAACTGGCAAGACTATCCCTTGCAAGGGTCTTTCCCTCCTGGGAAGCATCTCTAGGGAACATGAAGCCCAAGTCCAGGTGGCCAGTTCTAAGAAAAGTTCCAGGAGCCTGCAGGTTCACACCCAAGGGGAATCTATCCCAGTCCTCCCCATGCCACTCTAGCCTACAGTCTTCCAGCCAGGCACAGTAAATACCCTCCATCCTAGCCTAACCAGTGAGTGGTGAAGACCAGGTCTTTTCAAGCAAAGATGTCCCTTCACTTACACAAGACATTTACATAAGCCATGTCTGCTTCCCTGACCCATGGGCTCCATTCTTCTCCATCTCTAAATCTTGAAACCAGATTTTGGTCATAGTCACCATAGAGAATCCATTCCCATCAAACAGTGAGCATTATACAATTAAATGAATATTTCCTAGGGTGAGAGGTGTTTGTTAGGAGGGTTGCCTCCACAGAATTATTTTTGTATATTTTTTATTGGAGTTCTATTTGACAACATATAGCATAACACCCAGTGCTCATCCCGTCAAGTGCCCCCCTCAGTGCCTGTCACCCAGTCACCTCAATCCCCCCACCCACCTCCCTTTCCACTACCCCTTGTTTGTTTCCCAGAGTTAGGAGTCTCTCATGTTCTGTCACCCTCACTGATATTTTCCACTCATTTTCTCTCCTTTCCCCTTTAATTCTTTTTACTATTTTTTATATTCCCTAAATGAATGAGACCATATAATGTTTGTCCTTCTCCGATTGACTTACTTCACTCAGCATAATACCCTCCAGTTCCATCCATGTCGAAGCAAATGGTGGGTATTTGTCATTTCTAATGGCTGAGGAATATTCCATTATATACATAGACCACATCTTCTTTATTCATTCATCTTTTGATGGACACGAGGCTCCTTCCACAGGCCCCCACAGAATTTAACTTGAAAGTCCCCTTTGACATCATTTCTGCTCCCAAATCTTTCTTTTCAGTCTCCAGGAATCAGACAGACCCACCTCCTCCCTGCCACCTGCATCATCTCCCAAACAGCCTGCTTCCCTGGCTTCCTTCTCTCCCTGAAGGATCTTGCCCAGGTCCTCTTGATCATTCCTCTTACTCTTTCAGGGAAATTTAAGTCTCTTCTAGCTTCTCCCTCCAAACTTGCACACTCTACTCACTACTGAAAACACCCTTCAGATTTATGACAAGCCATTAATGGCATGGAGGTTCATGACTTTGTACCTAGGTACACCCCCCCAAATTCTTCCACTAATGGGGCCTACCTCCTTCAAAAGTTGTGGCGTACGCCATCTAATTTTCTCTTTTGCTATCTGTAAAACATAAACATACTGATACTTTTCAGCTGACTTGTAGGGGAAACACTGTTTTGGGACACTATAACTGCAGAAGCCATTCAACTGGACACTATAAGGTACTGGGTGAGGAGGAAATACAAATTAAATGCATGTGAAATGTAAGACACACACAACATATTTTCAGCAAATGCTGGTCAATGTGCCTTACCCTTGTGGATGAAAATCACTGACACTCAAAACTAGTCAGTCCATAAGGAAATTTAAACCCCCACAGTTGTTTCTCTCTTCCAGATATCAGAATTAGACAACTACACTGAAGTTCTATTAGATGAGAAGTTGTACGGTGGCACAGATTCGCTTCAAAGTGATATTTAATTTAATTTTTTAAAGATTTTATTTATTTGAGAGAGAGAAAGAGAACAAGCTGTGGGGATGGGGCAGAGGGGGAAAGAGAAGCAGACTCTCCACCAAGCAGGGAGCCCGATGCAGAACTCCATCCCAAAACCCCGGGATCATGACCTGAGCTGGAGGCAGATGCTTCACCAACTGAGCCACCCAGGCGCCCTGAAAGTGATTAATTTTAAAACTAGTTGATGACTAACATAAAAATACTAAGGCCATGTACATTATAGAACTGACTAAGAATATGAGGGACTATGACGACGGCAGCATGTTTGAGTTGGGTGATGATAGATGATGATAGATGATAGATAGATAGATAGATAGATAGATAGATAAAAGAAAATCACCTTGAAAGAAGACACTGCCTCAAATAGGACATTAACCTAGGGGATTCCTAACTCCTGAGTCTCCTCTGGATCTTG
This sequence comes from Canis lupus baileyi, assembly GCF_048164855.1. Lineage (NCBI taxonomy): Eukaryota > Metazoa > Chordata > Mammalia > Carnivora > Canidae > Canis > Canis lupus. The sequence goes on from NC_132876.1 coordinate 82,474,618, forward strand.
CAAAGGTCATGGAGTCCTGGTCCTGGGACAAAAAGGACACAGAAGCCAGCCCTATTAAGCTGTGAGTGGCACTAAATGACAGAGATTTCCTCAATACACCTGGGAAAATTGAAGGCCAGATAAGCAGTCTTGAGAAATGACCTCCCTAAACTGTTCTCAAAACAGGCAGGAGCTTGTTGGGAATGTCCTCCAAGGAGAAAAATACACACACACACACACACACACACACACACACACACACAGTAAAGCTGCCCACTGGGGAAGGAATTAGTTCTGTGCTAGAACAGGCTCCATTGGGCTCCTGAGAGCAGAGAGTGGGCATCTTTTTCCAACTTCACATTCCTTTCAAAGACAGCATGTTGGTAGCTTGAAATCAGTCATAGTAGGAGTATTTACACCATGGAAATAGTCAAATGCTAGAAATCAGGGTTTTTCTCCCCTTGAGTGTTGTTTTAGCAGCACACCACCACCTGTGAATATGTGTTTATCTAGAAAGGAGACTGACCTCTCCCCATGCAAGCACCTTTGAATGCATAGCGCCTGCCTACCCACCCACTACCCGGGATGGACATCTTCTTTTGACATATTTTTTAAAGATTTTATTTATTTATTCATGAGAGACACAGAAAGAGAGGCAGCGACATAGGCAGAGGGAGAAGCAGGCTCTCTGAGCAAAGCCCAATGCAGGACTCTATCCCAGGACCCCAGGATCATGACCTGAGCCAAAGGCAGATGCCCAACCACTGAGCCACCCAGGCGCCCCTCTTTTGATATTTTGTATCTGCTCATCCCTACCTGTCTTCCTTTTGGTAATAACACCCCCCGGCCCCGTTCTTTCCTTTGGTCCTGATTATTTATAAATTCCTGCTTTACTCTATGGATTTGCAGTGGGCCCACTCATTATATGTATAAAGGAAAATGGGACATAACTGTACAAATTAAATATGAGCTGACTGCTCCATCAGAGCATTTTCATGCAGAACAAGGAAAGTTAGGGATCTTCTCTCCCTCGATCCTTGCAACCATTCTAGGAGCTGGGTATTATCATCCCCCTCTTTGCACATGAGGACACTGAGACTGGCTTCTAAGTGAATAGCTAAATGGCACATGGAGCCAGATCCCAAAGCAGAATTTGAATTCTGTCTCACTCTAAACCCCACGTTCAGAACCACTTCATTGCTCAGTTCGCGACACATCTATCAGGCATCAGCACTGTGGGGGAAGATAGAAAGTGCTTGGGGACCGTCATCCTCCTTTGCCCAGCCTGTCTCATTATACTTCAGACAGCGTGCGGTGCCGAGTGCGGAGGAAAAAGAGCCAGCTGACGCGTGGGATTGCCAAGCAACAGCTTATGAAACGAATTCAAACCATGGCAACCAAACACTGTGGACCCAGCAATAGCCTCATTTCATTTACAAGAGTAAGAGGAGGGCTTTGTCAACAACCCATGAGATAAATGGGAAGGTACTGACTACGCAAAGACAAGAAATCATCATAATCACCATCATCATTATTTTTAAAGCACACGATACCATATAATCCATGAAAATGATTCCTTGAAAAAAATGCAGAATTAAACACATCATTATGTCTCATACAAACTATGTACCTATACATTTTGCAAAAATGTGTTATCTCTGATATCCAAAATCTCAACCGATAGCCCGTTATTTAATAGGGTTATTCATTTCAAGGTGGTAAGGAGGGCTAACACGTGAATGCCCCTCATTTAGAAACCAATTTATTTACAAAGCACATTAATTAATTCCTCACAATAACTCTGTGTGCTTGGTATTGTTTTTTCCCACTCCACAGGCAGGAAAAGCAGGACAGGGGGATTGCAAATGACTTTTCATAGGGTGCGCAGTTAATAAAGCACAGATTCAGGACTCCCCCTTGCAAAAATGTTGTCAATCTTGCAACCCTCTGAGAATCTGATCACAACTATAGACCCTCCCCCTTGAAAAAGGCACAAAAATCAACTTGTGCATCATAGTTCATCTGTAATTCAGTGGGACTCACGGTTTCTCCCGATGTACATCTAGGCAGCCCAGCTGGAGGAACAATATTCATTTGTTTTTAACCATGATACACGCTGCTCTCAGAGCATCTTTCTTTTCTTCAGAGGTTAAAGGAAGCCTCCCCTCTGAGATTCAGGGGGTTGTTAAACTAGAGGCAATGGAATGTTAGTAGTTGCAGGTAGAAGGGATCTGACATCACTGATTTGTTAGTAATTTCAATCGGCCCCAATTTTGGTCCTTCAAAATTCTTTCCTGATATCATTTATTTTGCTCACTGCTTTGGCCAGGCACACATCCACCAGAAATGGGGAAAGCTGACATCTCTCGGGGAGCACTGATCCCAGAACAACCAGGCTCGGTCTTTGGGGGTGTTTTATTCACCTGTTGTGACCTGGACATTGTCACCTTGTTGTCAGGAAACCTCATGGATATTCTAGTAATGGATGGAAATGGTGTCTTCACTTGATAGTGACTACCAAGCCAAGAGGGCTGTGTCTTTTTTCTTCAGAGAAACTAAAGTGGTTTGCTGAAGGCCCACACCAGGTAAACTCTAAGTCTTTTTTTTTTTTTTTAAGATTTTACTTATTTATTCATGAGAGACACAGAGAGAGAGGCAGAGACATAGACAGAGGGAGAAGCAGGCTCCCCATGGGGAGCCAGATGTGGGGCTCAATCCCAGGACCCCGGGATCATGACCTGAGCCTAAGACAGATGCTCAACTACTGAGCCACCCAGGTGCCCCTCTATGTCTTTAGTAATGCAGGTCTTTGGCTGCATTTGGAGGGAACAGGGAGAAGGAAGAAGAGAAGGAGGAGGGAGGGAGGGAGGGAGGATGAGAGAGAGAGGGAGAGAAAGATATTTCTCCTCAAGGCTTCAGTGGAGTCTGAAATGGGGCTTGGAGTCCCCCGGGCCTTGAATTCATCAGTATCTCTCTGCCTCCCTCAGCCCTCCCTCCAGTCTTCGGGATCTTTATCTAGTCTGGGATAGCTGGTAGTCCTTGGGACAGACTACATATTCTTCTATGCATAGATAAGCCAGGTCCTTATCTCTTGGTATTCAAAGACCTGCAATCCTACAACTCAAAAAGCCTTTCTTTCAGTCTTATTTTCTCTGTGTAAATTTCCCCAAGTCTCTTCTGAACCTCAAAAGCTGATCTTGGGCTCTTTGATTCTATTTGCATTTCTGCTAAAATAACTCAACCCTGGGGCAGAGCCTTGGACCTGCTGTGAATGAGGCAGGGCCAGGAGTACAAGGGCAAGCTAGAGAGCTATGGGTGAAAAACAAAGGTTAATAATTCACAACGTCACACTTTCACAGAAAGAAAGAGAAAAAACTGTCAATAAAGAGATGTGTTCAAGAGGGAAAAAAGACCAAGCTAGATCCTAAAAGTGAGCTTCTCTACCTTTTCTTTCTCCCCCAAGAGGAAACTCCATGTGGAAATAGGAGGTTTCAATCTTGTTTTTGCTCCCACTGGACCTTCCATCTCCCACACACTAGCCATTAGGATCTGGGAGGTATTGTCTCACATCTGTGTCGTGTACATTCTCTCATTTAAATTTGTAAGACAGGGGCACCTGGGTGGCTCAGTGGTTGGACGCCTGCCTTCAGCTCAGGGCATGATCCCGGGACCTGGGATCCAATCTCACATTGGGCTCCCCGTGGGGAGCCTGCTTCTCCCTCTGCCTATGTCTCTGCCTCTCTTTCTGTGTCTCTCATGAATAAGTAAAATCTTTTTAAAAATTTGTAAGACAGCAGTATATGAGGAAATGAGAATCAGAGAAAGTAAGGAATTTGCTCTTCATACGTAGCAAAGAATTTAAACTGGAATCTATTTTCTGCCAAGCCCAATGCTAATAATCACCATGGCCTAACAACTTCTTTGACCTTGGTTCCTAACAGGGTTGAAGAGTGGGAAAGTGACAGCCCTGCATAGCCTCGAGGTTAGAGAGCATCTGGAGCATGAAGGCCTCTTTGTGAGCTGGACCCTGGGTCCAGTCGTCTATGAAACCCAAAACATTACAAGAACGAGAGGGGCCACACACTATTAGAAGGTGGTGTCAGCTATCACTAGTGGTGTCCCTTTTGATATGCACGGGTGTGCAGAAAATAGTTAATATAGCAGACCTGAGACTATTGTCTTTGGAAACGGTTGCTTTCAAGGTTGGCTCCTGGCTGGCATCTGACAACTTGGCACTTCTAGGCAGAATACTGGCTGCCTAACGATGTCCATTCCACATCCTAATCCCTGAAGCCTAGGAATATATTACATTATGTGGCAAAGGAGATTTTGCAGATGTGATTAAGATTCAGGGCTTTGAGATGGGGAGATGATCCCGGATTACCTGCATGAGCCTAATCTAATCACACGAGTCCTTAAAACTGGAGAACTTTTCCCAGTTGTGGCCAGACGGATGAGGTGATAGAAGAGGGGCCAGAAAGACATGACTCGAGAAGAATGCTACTCACTATTCTGGCTTTGAAGGTGGAAAAAGGTCTCGAAAGCCAAGGAATGTGGTGGCCTCTAGATCTGGAAATAGCCTTCAGTTTATGGCCTTCAACAAAACAGGGACCTCTGAACTGAATTCTGCCAGCAACCCGAGTGAGCAGGAACCAGATCCTGCCCCGGAGCCTCCAGAAAGGAATGCAGCCCTGCCAACACCCGGGTTTCAGCCTGGTGAGGCTGTGCTGGACTTCTGACCTCCAGAGTGCCAAGATAATAGTTTGTGTAGTTTAAGCCTCTGAAGTGTGTGATGATTTGTCACAGCAACAATGGAAAATTAATACAGCACTTGACCTGTTCTCTACTTGATGAGTGGCTCACTGTGCCTAACCTGTTTGGATGCTGAACATCTGCTTCCCTTCTGGGAATCTGGAATTTGGGTACGTGCTAGGCAGAGGATGCCTAGTTTCCATTCTCCCAGCTAAAACACACACACACACACACACAAATCGTGGGCACTGAGTGAATGTCCTTGGGTGAAAACATCCCCTACATATTGTCCACTTCCACTCCTGAGGAAGAGCCTACTTGGTATAGTCCCTCATAGAAGGGAGAGAACATAAGGAAGCCTGTGCATGGATTCCTCAAGACCCCACCTTTGGCTTTTTTTCCCCTTATTGATCTTATTGTATATCTGGTTGCTGTAATAAACCTTAGTCATGAGTACAATTATATACTAAGTCCCTGGAGTCCTGTAGAATTCAGTGAATGTGTGGGTGGTCTTGGGGGACCCTTGAAATGATGAGGGATGGCAGGCCACATTTTGAGTCGCCAGTAAGTTCCAAAGTACTATAGCAGATGTGATCTGAAGGCAAGTCTTTCCATTCCATGTCTCACTTTGGGTTGGTGACTGGAGGCTGGGACCCTACACGGCTGGCTTCTCTGTTGCTGAGCAACAGTGATGTTTTCCAGAGCAGAGGAGGCAGGGATCCAAATTGGAGGTGCCAAGATCCACCACAGCAGAGGCACACCTGCTCCCTCTGGTGGTCTGTGCCTTTCAACAGTTGTTAGCCAGAGATGGAGATGTGCCATTCAGTGATGGGTAGAGCATTTGAAGCTGCTGGCTGAGCCTACTGCTAGATGTAAAAGTTCAATTCCAATAGGCCTTCAGACCCAGCGATCTTGAGCAATCCCACTATTGGAATATTCCATACATCCCTCCTGGAAATAGGTCCTATTGGAATATTCCATACATCCCTCCTGGAAATAGAATTTTTTCAAGAGAACATCTGTCTAAACAGTGCAATCTGGTGGTACATGCTTAATTGTCCTTTCCCTCTGAATAAAGACACTGAATGTGTCAATTCAGGCAAGATCCTCCTGAAGGGGAGTCAGAACCCTACATGAAGTTGTAGTTTGGTATAAGTGAAGCTACCTCTCTTTTGATCTCTCTTACTTAACAAACCATCCCCAAAACTGTACGTCTTAAGCTTCTCCTGAGATTAGGGGCCCTAAATATGAGTGAAAATTTACAACGGAAAGTAGCCAGCTTAACTTGTCCCTTCATTCACATATTGAGACCCCAAGCTAGCTGCTTGGGGGCACAGTGGTAAACCAGATAGACATAGGTCCCTGCCCCTACGAAGTGTCCAGCCTAAAAGAATCCTCCCATCGATATTACTGTATCATAAATATGGAAGGTAACAGAGTTAGACAGACCTAGATTGCTAGTAGTGCCTGGACCATATCTAGAACCTATTGCTAGACAGAAAGGGACATAGGATTTTGAAGCACATGTGCTCAATATCCTCTCCCTAGTGACAGAACTGCTCTGCCTGCCCTACTGAGCCTCTTCTGAGGAGCCTTTCTAAATTTCTGGAATTTCTGGAATCTCTGCCTTAAGAGTCCTGCCTCACTAAGGTGGAAAGCAGAACTCAGTCAAGGGGAGAGGTGTGAGCCCTAGGTTCCACAGATCAGATGTTCTGCATCAAGACTTTGAGTCAGAAGAGAGAAACAAATGAGGAGAGAATTTTCCAGTGGAATCCATGCCTGGTGAAAATCTTAGAGCATGACTAGAGATACCGAGTTCCCACAGGCAGTTGTAGTAGATATCCTAAAGGCACGGTCTTGAAGTTTATCTAAGCAGATGCCTGTCCTTATAGGAGGTGGGATTGCATCAAGTTAGGCTGTCTAACTCCCAAGCCAGATGCTGTCACCTGTTGGGTGATTTTCTTGAGCTCTACCTAATAGCCATTAATAAAAATCCCTTTTCTGCTTCAAGAAGCTAGAATTGATTCTGTTGCTTGCAACAAGGAAGTCTGATGGCTAAGGAGAGATCCAAAAACAAACAAGAACCGGTCAATGTACTGTTTTCTCCTTGACACTGTCAGGGCTGGGGGTCTGGATCTAAGAGCAAAGATGAATAAAGAGTGAAGGACTGTAAGTCTCATCTAGCTATTTATAAAGTCTCACCTGCCAATTTATAAAGTTGTTTATTCACTTAAATTCTCTTTCTATTTTGAACATTTTTAAATATTAATTTATTTATGTATTTATTTATGTATTTATGTATTATGTATTTATTTATTTATTTATTTATTTATTTATTTATTTATGTATTTATTCATGAGCGACAGAGAGAGAGGCAGAGACATAGGCAGAGGGGGAAGCAGGCTCTCCGCAGGGAGCCTGACGTGGGACTTGATCCCAGGCCCCCTGGATCACGACCCGAGCCAAAGGCAGATGCTCAACCACTGAGCCACGCAGGTGCCCTACTCTTTTTCTCTTTTAAAAGTCATAGGTCCACTACTCCACTAAGGCTTGAACTCCTACACTCACCTGCTAAGAGGGTTCAAAATAGGCCTTCCTGGCATTGCTATTCCTGCATGGCACACACTAACCACAAGATGGCGAAAGAGATTATCACATCAAGACAGCCTTCTTAGGACGCCTGGGTGGCTCAGTGCTTGAGCGTCTGTCTGCCTTGGGCTTAGGACCTGATCTGAGTCCCCAAATGGAGTCCGCCATCGGGCTCCCCGCAGGGAGCATGCTTCTCCCTCTGCCTGTGTCTCTGCCTCTCTGTGTGTGTCTGTCATGAATAAATAAATAAAATCTTAAAAAAAAAGACAACTTGTCTTCTTCCAAACTGTTATTACATTGAAGAGGACATTTACTGAGCAATTAATGTGTGTCAGGAACAGTTCCAAGAGCTCTAATGTGTTAAGTCACTTCATCCTCACAATAACCCTATGAAAACAGTACCATTTCATATGTAAGGAAACTGAGACATAGACATTATCTGTTTATCTATCTAGCTCCTTTTTGACATATCATTTATCCATTACACCATCCAATCATATCATTTCCTATCATCTGTATCCATACATCATTTTATCATCTATATCTTCTTTTTATAACATTTTATGTTTAAATAGGCTCCGCACCAAACATGGGACTTGAACTTATGACCCTGAGATCAAGAGTTGCACACTCTACCCTCTGAGGCTGCCAAACCCCTCTCATCTCTATCTTTTGATTTAAAGTTTTCTTCATTCTAAAAGTAACACATGCTCATGGTAAAACTACTCACATAGTAATGATGGGTAAAAATTTTACAAGTCCTCTCTCCTCCCTGCCCATGATCCCAGTTCCACTGCCTAGGGATTAACCACTGTCAGTTACCTGGGTACTTGTTCATAAATTTTCATAGAAATGAAAACTGGCTGCTCTTTGATATTCATATAAAATGAATATGCAAGCATATTTTATACATATATTCTACACACACACACACACACAGCATCATATTCCACACAATTTTACAGCATGCATCTCTGTTTGGCATTCCATCTTGGCCATCAGATGCAGACTGGGACTGATTTTGCCCGAGGGCCTCATTTATGGGCCTTGGGTGTGGCAGTGGCATCTAGAGAGCAAGCTGGCCACACTGGAGCCCCAAGTGACAGTAAGCACTGGGGAGGAAGGTTGTTAATAAGCTACAGGGAAAGGGGAGATGTGACACAGGGTGAAGTCAGTCTGTGGGTGGTTCTCAGGCAGGGTCCACCCATACCTCTGGTGTATTCTGGCCTCTAGCCCGTTCCTAGAGAAAATTCAGATTTGGATACAACCAACATTCACAGTGCCTTTAGAACAGACCTAGTTCTTCCCTTTGCACACTGCATTTTTTAAAAATCTCATTTAGCCTGTGTGAAATCCCTGTAAAGTAGGAATTATCTCCATTTTATGAGCAACAAGGCCGAGACTCAAACAGGATGGACTACATGTTAAAAGTAGACACATAGCTTTTAAGAAGTAGAAATAAATAAAATCTTTAAAAAGCAGGGTGGTGGTGGCATGTGGGTGGCTCAGTGATTGAGCATCTGCCTTTGGCTCAGGCTGTGATCCCAGGGTCCTGGGATTGAGTCCCGCATCTGGATCCTTGCAAGGAACCTGCTTCTCCCTCTCCCTGTGTATTTCTCTCTCTCTCTCTCTCTCTCTCTCTGTGTGTGTGTGTGTGTGTGTGTGTTTCTCATGAATAAATGAATAAAATCTTTTTTTAAAAAAAGTAGTAGAATCAAGAGCCAAATTAGTTCTTTTTATTCTCTTCTAGAGCACTGTCCACTGCACTTCAGCAAGGGCTTTTGGGGAGAGATTACCTTGTACCCCATACAGTATTGCCGGAGTATAGGCTTTGCAACCCCTTGTACAACCCTGACCTTCCTCCCCTGTCCCTCCCTTCACTCAAGCAGCTTCCCCCAGCGCTGCGGGGCCACGGGCGGAGGAATAGCCAAGTCCAGAAGCGTCCCTGGGGTTTGTGTGATGTCCCCGCGGAGGCCAGGTCCTGAGGAGCAGTCAGAAACCGTGATAGGCCATCACCTCCGCAGCTGAGCCCGCCCCCAGCCCCGTCCCAGGCTCCCCTCCCACCCCAGGTTCTGCCCTTTCCGACAAGGATGAAGCCCCATGTCCATTCCGGGGACAGACCTGGACCCCACAGCCCCCCCGGGAGGGGGGGGCAGAGCTCCCAGGGCTGCTGCAGCTGAAGAGGCACGTCCCTTTGCCCATCTTATCGGTGCTCTGCACAATCTGTGCCTGTTCCTCACCTCCTGCTCCGGCCCCCAAGGCCGCGGGTGGGATGAGGATTTGGCAGTCGGCCAGCTGGCCCCGCAGACGCTGAGCTGCCCCGGGGGTGGGGGGGTGGGGGGGACGGGGGGGGGGGCAGCGGGAGGGACGAGGCACAACGTGGCCATGCCTACTGCTGGCACCTCCCCTACGGCTGAGAAAGGGGAGGACACTGCCCCAAGACCCTCAAGTCTGGCAGATCCCCCCGTCGGCAGCAGGTGGGAGTGGGGAGTGGGGGGCGGGAAGTAGCTTCCGTAGTGGCGCTGCCAGCAGGGGGAGGGGGCGGCCCGGGTCTGAGGGCCTCGGGGAGCTCCGCACGGAGAGTGCTGGCAGCGGAAAGTAGCCACAGGTGCTGGTCCCAGGGAGTCAGCACGGAGCTCAGAGGAGGTGGATAGCCAGAGTTCGAAGATCAAGGGGGAGTGTGTTCTACGAAGAGTCCTGTGATGGCTGGCCTTGGCCCAGGGGACACTGCCTGACTTGTGGGGCTGTGCTGCCTGAGTATGCCCCCCGCGGAGTCCTCCTTGGTCAGCACTGGACATCGCCCCTCAGCCTGGCCCCTTCCTCCAGGGAGGAGGCGGTGCCTCGGCCTCCTGGGGGGTTAGCATAGGAGTTGGTTGTCAAGAATTAGGAGCCCTTAAAGAGGACAGGATGCCTGGTTCCCATCAGGTTGCCTCTGTGCTGCTTCTCCCAGGTGTAGTACAGGGAGAGTTAAGCCCCCTCAGGTAAAGTAGACAGACAGGGAGTGCCATATTCTCCATGCTCTGGGGTTTTGTTCTAGACACCAGAGATGATAGTAGAAGGAGCAGAGCCACCCTGGTGCCTCCCTTTCCTAAGCCAATTTTTGCTTCTATTCCTTGGAGCACCCCAGCATCCTTCCAATAAACCCCTGCCCTGGTGGCCTGCAATGAAACAAATTGGTTCCCTGCGGTCATGAGGTACTTAGTTTAGAGGGCCTTTCCCATCCAGCTGGCACCTCTCTCCTGCCCCCAGAAGACAGACATGGAAATTGTATATGGTGTCCTGGTTGTACTAGATTTCCTTGCAGCTATAGCAATCCAGGACCAGGTGATGGACCAGGAAGGGTAAGTGTCTGAAGGAAGGACTGGAATTAGTGTCAGGGCATCTTAATGGCCAACTAAAGCAAGTGCTAACTTAGGTCACCAGCAGGGAAGGGACCCCTAGCAATGAGGAAGAGATCGTTAGAAACATTTTTATATACTTGAATTTGATGTTCAAAGAAGCAGCAAAATCAACATGACAGGAAAAATATAAAATTTTTACCATTAATTTTTACTTTAGAGGAGGAGAGGAGAGAGGGAGAGAATACACATAGGGGAGAGGTAGAGAGAATCCTAAACAGACTTCTCACTGAGCACAGAACCTGACCCGGGGCTCGATCCCACAACCCTGAGATCATGACCAGAGCCATAAACCGAGTCGGATGCTTAACTGACTGATCCACCCAGGTACCCTATTTTACTTTCAATTTTTATTGTGAAATACATATGGCAAATGGGAAGGAGGGCACTCCATAATCTTTTCAAGGTTCAGAGCCTCTAACGATCTTAATGTGACCCTGGCAGAATGTCTCCATTATCTGTTTGTCAGGCCTGTTTGTAACTCTGCCAAGGAAGAGAAGCAAATAAGAGTTGCTGTTTCTCCTAGTAGGGGGTTGTGGGTACCCCTACACACAAGAGGGCTGCCAAGTAAGTGACCACGAGCTTCTCTTTAAAAATACTTTTCTGGGGCACCTGGGTGGCTCAGTCAATTAAGTGTCCAACTCTTGTTCTCAAGTCTTAAGTTCAAGCCCTGAGATGGGCTCCACACTGGGAGTGGTGCCTACTTAAAAAACTTAGTGGAGGCTTCTATGAATTAAATCATCCCTGCTCTGAGTTGGAGGGGAGGTTATGTTACCCACCTCATTTAAAATCAATTGAATGGAGATCTAAGAAAGCCATTAAAAGACATCTATAAGAGGAGTAGGGTCCCCAAGTCACCTGTCCCCACCAACTTACCTAGATAACTTTCAAATCATCCTGAAAACCTATGAATTCGACCTGAGATTTAAAGAGAGAACAGCTGGAACACTACAGAGAGAAGAGTTTGCACTTCTAACAAGGGTGAGGAGCTGGCCTGGTCACTCCAGAGGCAGAAGGAATTCCAGAAGAAGGTGGCAGGTCATTAACATCAGATACATACAGATAAACACAATTATGATGAGGTTGATGAAAGTATTGACATGACTGGAAACAGAGACTGGGACTTCTTGGGCTCCAAAATCATAACAAAAAGTGTTATGATGATGATAAAAGTTTCATGATGAATAAAATTCACGAGGCTTCCAGTGTTGGGAGGCCAGAATTTGTATCCCAGCAATCTGTATGGCTTGTGTTGCATTCAAGGTTAACCTAAAAAGGCAGAGTGATGCTAGGGAAGCTTTAAGGAGCTCCATGGGAAAAGCAATGTGGTACCTTAAACTTCACATTTGCATGTTTGATCGAGGCTCACACAAAATAAATTGTGTACGTGGGGCTGGGGGACTGGGGATGTGCACTTCCTTAAGACCTAATCTTTATTTTTTATTGTTTTTTTTTAAAGATTTTTATTTATTTATAAGAGACAGACAGAGAGAGAGAGAGAGAGGCAGAGACACAGGCAGCTGGAGAAGCAGGCTCCATGCGGGGAGCCCGATGTGGGACTCAATCCCGGGACTCGATCCTGGGACTTCAGGATCACACCCTGAGCTGAAGGCAGGTGCTTAACCACTGAGCTACCCAGGTATCCCGTTTCCTTTTTAATTGTTGATAAATAACTAAAGTTGGCATTGTAAAATTATAAAATTAAAATTGGCATCACACTTTGTTAGACCCAGGGGAAAAAAAAGACATCTGTAATATGTTGAAGAAAGGACGACTGGCATCTCACTGGCTGTATGCACTGAGCTATTAAAAATCAGAGACCCTGCATGCCTGGGTGGCTAAGTGGCTGAGTGTCTGTCTTTGGCTCAGGTCGTGATCCCAGGGTCCTGAGATCGAGTCCCATATCAGAGCAGAGAGTCTGCTTCTCCCTTTGCCTCTGCCTCTCTGTCTCTCATGAATAAATAAAATCTTTCTTGAAAAAGAAAATCAGAGACCCAATCTAGTGCTGCAGTGAGAATGGAGAATGATGACCAAGTTTTTAGAACTTGAAGTGTATCCCCTGGAGACTGATGCCTGAAAAAATTTCAAAGAGAAAGGCTTTAAAAAGGAAGCCTAGAACAGCTGGAAGAAGAGCAGCTCTTGAAGCCATGCTATTAGGATCACATATAAAATTGTTAAAATATTCCTGATGAATTGAATTTTTCTACACAAAATAGCCCTTATTCTCTGGTAATTCTTATTTACCTGAAAGCATATTTTATTTTGTGCAGAGTATCTTTCGCCCACCCTTTTACTTTCAAACTTTCTGAATTCTTATGTTTTAGCTGTGTCTCTTACAAACAGCTTTATCAGTTATTTGTGCTGCATAACAGAAGACAGAAAATGTTTAAATGTTTAAAAGTTAAGGAATACACCTAGAAGTAGTCCATAGCTCAAAGAAATCAATGAAAATTAGAAAATATTCTGAGGGACACTATATCATACTTAAAGGATCTATCCAACAAGAGGACTTAACAATCATCAATATATATGCCCCGAATGTGGGAGCTGCCAAATATATCAATCAATTAATAACCAAAGTTAAGACATACTTAGATAATAATACACTTATACTTGGTGACTTCAATCTAGCACTTTCTACACTCAATAGGCCTTCTAAGCACAATATCTCCAAAGAAACAAGAGCTTTAAATGATACACTGGACCAGAGGGATTTCACGGATATCTACAGAACTTTACATCCAAACTCAACTGAATACACATTCTTCTCAAGTGCACATGGAACTTTCTCCAGAATAGACCACATACTGGGTCACAAATCAGGTCTGAACCAATACCAAAAGATTGGGATCGTCCCCTGCGTATTCTCAGACCATAATGCCTTGAAATTAGAACTAAATCACAACAAGAAGTTTGAAAGGACTTCAAACACGTGGAGGTTAAGGACCATCCTGCTAAAAGATGAAAGGGTCAACCAGGAAATTAAGGAAGAATTAAAAAGATTCATTGAAACTAATGACAATGAAGATACAACCATTCAAAATCTTTGGGATGCAGCAAAAGCAGTCCCGAGGGGGAAATACATCACAATATAAGCATCCATCCAAAAACTGGAAAGAACTCAAATACAAAAGCTAACCTTACACCTAAAGAAGCTGGAGAAAAAACAGCAAATATATCCTACACCCAGCAGAAGAAGAGAGTTAATAAAGATTTGAGCAGACCTCAATGATATAGAGACCAGAAGAACTGTGGAATAGATCAACAAAACCAGGAGTTGGTTCTTTGAAAGAATTAATAAGATAGATAAACCATTAGCCAGCCTTATTAAAAAGAAGAGAGAGAAGACTCAAATTAATAAAATCATGAACGAAAAAGGGGAGATCACTACCAACACCAAGGAAATTCAAACAATTTTAAAAACATATTATGAACAGCTATACGCCAATAAATTAGGCAATCTAGAAGAAAAGGACGCATTTCTGGAAAGCCACAAACTACCAAAACTGGATCAGGAAGAAATAGACAACCTGAACAGGCCAATAACCAGGGAGGACATTGAAGCAGTCATCAAAAACCTCCCAAGGCACAAAAGTCCAGGGCCAGATGACTTCCCAGGGGAATTCTATCAAACGTTTAAAGAAGAAACCATACCTATTCTCCTAAAGCTGTTTGGAAAGATAGAAAGAGATGGAGTACTTCCAATTTTGTTCTATGAGGCCAGCATCACCTTAATTCCAAAACCAGACAAAGACCCCACCAAAAAGGAGAATTATAGACCAGTATCCCTGATGAACATGGATGCAAAAATTATCAACAAGATACTAGCCAATAGGATCCAACAGTACATTAAGAAGATTATTCACCATGACCAAGTACGATTTATTACTGGGACACAAGGCTGGTTCAACACTCGTAAAACAATCAATGTGATTCATCATATCAGCAAGAGAAAAACCAAGAACCATATGATCCTCTCATTGGATGCAGAGAAAGCATTTGACAAAATACAGCATCCATTCCTGATCAAAACTCTACAGAGTGTAGGGATAGAGGGAACATTCCTCGACATCTTAAAAGCCATCTATGAAAAGCCCACAGCAAATATAATTCTCAATGGGGAAGCACTGGGAGCCTTTCCCCTAAGATCAGGAACAAGACAGTTCTATTCAACACTCACTATTGCTATTCAACATAGTACTGGAAGTCCTAGCCTCAGCAATCAGACAACAAAAAGACATTAAAGGCATTCGAATTGGCAAAGAAGAAGTCAAACTCTCCCTCTTCGCCGATGACATGATACTCTACATAGAAAATCCAAAAGCCTCCACCCCAAGATTGCTTGAACTCATACAGCAATTTGGCAGTGTGGCAGGATACAAAATCAATGCCCAGAAGTCAGTGGCATTTCTATACACTAACAATGAGACTGAAGAAAGAGAAATTAAGGAGTCAATCCCATTCACAATCGCACCCAAAAGCAAAAGATACCTAGTAATAAATCTAACCAAAGAGGTAAAGGATCTATACCCTAAAAACTATAGAACACTTCTGAAAGAAATTGAGGAAGACACAAAAAGATGGAAAAATATTCCATGCTCATGGATTGGAGGAATTAATATTGTGAAATTGTCAATGTTACCCAGGGCAATTTATACATTTAATGCAATCCCTATCAAAATACCATGGACTTTCTTCACTGAGTTGGAACCAATTATTTTAAGATTTGTGTAGAATCAGAAAAGACCTCGAATAGCCAGGGGAATTTTAAAAAAGAAAACCATATTTGGGGGCATCACAATGCCAGATTTCAGGTTGTACTACAAAGCTGTGGTCATCAAGACAGTATGGTACTGGCACAAAAACAGACACATAGATCAATGGAACAGAATAGAGAACCCAAAAGTGGACCCTCAACTTTATGGTGAACTAATATTCGACAAAGGAGGAAAGACTATCCACTGGAAGAAAGACAGTCTCTTAAATAAATGGTGCTGGGAAAATGGGATCCACATGCAGAAGAATGAAACTAGACCACTCTCTTGCACCATACACAAAGAGAAACTCAAAATGGATGAAATATCTAAATGTGAGACAAGAATCCATCAAAATCCTAGAGGAGAACACAGGCAACACCCTTTTTGAACTCGGCCACAGTAACTTCTTGCAAGATACATCCAGGAAGGCAAAAGAAACAAAAGCAAAAATGAACTATTGAGACTTCATCAAGATAAGAAGCTTTTGCACAGCAAAGGATACAGTCAACAAAACTAAAAGACAACCTACAGAATGGGAGAAGATATTTGCAAATGACCTATCAGATAAAGGGCTAGTTTCCAAGATCTATAAAGAACTTATTAAACTCAACAGCAAAGAAACAATCTAATTATGAAATGGGCAGAAAACATGAACAGAAATCTCACAGAGGGAGACATAGACATGGCTAACAAGCACACGGGAAAATGCTCCGCATCACTTGCCATCAGGGAAATACAAATCAAAACCACAATGAGATACCACCTCACACCAGTGAGAATCGGGAAAATTAACAAGGCAGGAAACCACAAATGTTGGAGAGGATGTGGAGAAAGGGGAACCCTCTTGCACTGTTGGTGGGAGTGTGAACTGGTGCAGCCACTCTGGAAAACTGTGTGGAGCTTCCTCAAAAGAGTTAAAAATAGATCTGCTCTACGACCCAGCAATTGCACTGTTGGGGATTTACCCGAAAGATACAGAGGCAGTGAAACACCGGGACACCTGCACCCCAATGTTTATAGCAGCAATGTCCACAATAGCCAAACCAGAAGAAGCCTCAGTGTCCATCGACAGATGCATGGATAAAGAAGATGTGGTCTATGTATATAATGGAATATTACTCAGCCATTAGAAGCAACAAATACCACCATTTGCTTCGATGTGGATGGAACTGGAGTATATTATGGTGAGTGAAATAAGTCAATCGGAGAAGGACAAACATTATAGGGTCTCATTCATTTGGGGAATATAAAAAATAGTGAAAGGGAATAAAGGAGAAAGGAGAAAAAATAAGTGGGAAATATCAGAAAGGGAGACAGAACATGAAAGACTCCTAACTCTGGGAAAGAACTAGGGGTGGTGGAAGGGGAGGTGGGTGGGGGGTGGGGGTGACTGGGTGGCAGGCACTGAGGTTGGCACTTGACAGGATGAGCACTGGGTGTTATTCTGTACGTTGACAAATTGAACACCATAAAAAATAAATTTATTAAAGAAAATAAAATATTCTGAGTTAAATAACAAAACAGTGAGATGAAGCTAAAGCCCCATTTAGGAAGAATGTTATAATTTAAAAGTGTTTATTATCCTGCAGACATTAGGAGAATAATGAGAGGATATTATGGACAACTCTGTAATAAAAATTTAGATAACATGGCCAAAGCCCTATGAAAATAAAACCCAAACTGACTAAAGAATAGAAAAATATTAAATCATTAATTTCAAACTTTCCTAAAAATGAACTCCAAGCCCAGATGGCTTCACCAACAAATTCTATCAAACATTTAAGAAATAATTCCAACGTCAGATGAACTCTATCTACCAAAAAACAAAATAATTACACACTTCACCTCATTTTTGAAGCCAGAGCCTTGACACCAAAGGACAAGATGGAGAGTACATAAAAAAAAAAGTATGGGCCAATCTCACAAACAAAGATGCAAACATCTTGAACAAAACACTGGAAAGGGGAATTCAAAAATACATAAAAAGGACAATATACCATGACTTAAACTGAGTTTATTCTAGGAATCCACATTAACAGATTAATGGAAAAAAAACTCTTAAAATCACCTCAACAAGCATGCCTGTGTGGCTCAGAGGGTTAAGCGTCTGCCTTAGGCTCAGGTCATGATCTCCAGATCCTGGGATGGAGCCCCAAATGGGGCTCCCTGCTCAGTGGGGAACCTACTTCTCCTTCTCCCTCTCCCCCCTGCTTGTGCTCTCTCTCTCTCTCTCTCTCTCAAATGAATAAATTTTTAAAAATCTTTAAAGAGATCACCTCAACAGATGTAGATTAAGTGTGTGATAACATTCAACATTCATGGTAAATACTCTTAACAAACTAGGAATAAAAAGGAACTTCCTCAATCTAATAGAAGACATCTAATTTTTAAAAATCTATAGTATACATCATAGTGACATGTTGAAAGAAAGATCAGGAATATACAAGGATGTCTACTATCGCTTCTATCTAAAACTGTGCTTAAAAGGATGTGGCAAAAAAAAAAAAAAAAGATGTGACCAGTGTCATAAAGGAAGGACAAGAACTACAAGGTTGGAAGATTCAAAAGGAAGAAACAATACTGTCATTATCTGCATATGGTATGATTATGTATGTAGAAAATCCAAAAAGATGTAGAGAGACACTTTTAAAAAAAGTTTAGCAAAGTTGCCAGACAAAATCATTATGCAAAAATAAATAGCACTTCAATAGACCAGCTCTAAATAGAACATAAGGAGTTTTTTAAAGGTATCATTTATAATAGTACCAGGTTACTAGGAACAGATTTAACAAGAAGATATGCATGATGACTTCTGAGCAAACTTAGATTCTTTATTGAGAAAATTTAAGCCAAATTATCAATAGAACAAACAAAACGTTGTGTGGCTTCAGCTTTTCTTCTTATGACTGTCCATCACCTAAAACATAAACATAACAGTTGGGTACATCACTTAGCAGAACTTAACTTAGACAATAATAAAAGTACACAAAGGACACTACAGCTTTGGTTTTAGAAGATGAAACTAAAACCAGAAGCCTAATGACTGCATAGACTTCTGTGCTAATGTACATTTTCAGGCATTTAAGCACTAACTTTTTAAATGCATCATTCTTTTTGGAGGTATGAAGAAACAGATTTCTCAAACCCAGAAGAGATTAAATTCCATGAGACTATTTAAAGATAATTTTAAGTAGCAAGTAAAAACTGCCAGTGATTTCAGATAAAATCAACCAAGTAGAAACTCCAAGAAGCAAAACAAGCAAGTAAACCCAGTGTCATTCAAATTCGTTCACTTGAAATAGTCTTCTAATTATCTATATTAGCTAAAATAATAATGTCATACTTGGAATTGTTTTAACTAATGAGAGGGCAAAGGACATTATTCCATTTTGTTTGTCTTTTTATGCAAAATTATTTCACTGATCTAGTTCAACCTTTATATGGTCTGTTTATAGTATGGTGGCCATTCTGCTCCATTTACATCCTATTGTCCTGATGTAAGCAGTCAACATCTCTCAAGTGTTCTGGTTTGGGTGATAAAAATTACATGGTTGGCAAAGGAAAAAAATTACAGATCACACTAGTTATAAAGCCACTACCATCATAGATGATATTAAAATGTGAGGGAACAATATTACCATTTCTCATCCTAGCTCACAATTTAAAAAATCAATGAACTAACCTAGAGAAGTCAAAATAGATCCATATTCTTTTTTGGCATCTAAAAGATACAGTGATTTTTGAGAAACAGATTAGGCAAATTAAAAGAAAATCAATACTATTAAGATGCCCAGAAAGCAGCATTCAAAAAAAGGCTACGTCTAACTAGCAATAGTGTAAATTCTATTTAAAATTAATTTGTTTCTCTTGATTTGCTAATATAGAGCTTTGGCAGGAGTTATATTTTCCAAACATGCCAAATAATTTAAAATAAGGGATGGTAAAATGCTGAAATAAGGAAAACTTATCAGAGAGGGACTGCAGTCAGCAGCAAACTATACCTTTCCCTTACCAAACAAGTTTCCAGCCAATTTTCAGGAAACCCTTTATTTCTGTTACTAATATAACCACATAAATGAAATACATTTTCTCCATCTCCTCATCAACCTTGAACCACATGTGCTCCTCCTTCTTTCTCTTGTCCAAGCTCAATATCTGGATTCTTGGTTGTTGGTTCCTTTTCTTCTGATGTTTTTTTTACTTGATTGCTTAGCCTTGGGGTAGGGTAGGTACATATAAGGGGAATTGACATTAATATTATAATGACAGAAGACAAAAATATACATACTACATGGAGGTAATCACAAATCTGAATTTTTTCTATGCTCTTCTCTATAAAGAGTCAATAAAATTACTATTTCTATATAGAACACACCCTAAGAAAGGAGTTATCTGCAAGGACCAATAATTGTGGAAAACTTAATATTAAAGAAATAACACACATCTCAGAAAATAAGTAAAAAAGGGATGTCATAGAGATGATTCCCATGCTCCTATCAATTTACATATCAAGGCAACAATAGAATATAAGTCTTTTTGCTCAATGTCTCTTTCATGGGATTAATTTTTCACCATTTTCAGCAAAGAAGTCCTTTAAACAACATATCTATATTGCTTTAACAACTTTTTTGATGGCTTTTCATAAAAAATTATTTCTGCCAATAGAAGTAAGAGATTAAAGCACTCACAGCCACAGGTTCATCCAGCTTAGAAGACTTCCATCTCCCTTCTTCGAGATCTTGATCTTACTTGTGCACTCATATTTGCACTGAAAGTTGAAAATCATTAACTAAAGACTGCAATAAAACAGTAATTATGCTAGACTATTTTCATAGCTAACGACTGGTTGTAAGTTCTTTTTTACATTTGTTGGGATTTCCTAAATAAACCTTGAATTAATAACAACTATTTTCCAATTACATCAAATTAGGCTGTCTGCAAAACCTATGATTCACAGTAATTTGGCAGACAAGAGATTTTCAAGTACCTGAAAAAAGACATACAGCTGCTTTCCTAAAAAGATTTAGTTTCACAACTGAACTCCACACTATGGAGATATTTTGTAATATACAGCTCTGTCCATCTCCCCACTGACCATTCTTAATCCTGTGCTCTGTCAGCAGTTTCAGGTGCCCCCAGGACTCAGATGCCTCCAATGCACTCCTTGGACTCTCCCATCTTCATCTGGCATCCTCCCCTCCACAGCCCATCATCTTCCCTTTCCAGCCCCATCTGGTGGCCATATCTGTGAGGAGGATGACCTCAAGGAACTTACTCCCCAGAGGCCAGGAATCACACTGCCCCTACCCACCTAAAGACAGGCAGCACCCTCTTCACAATCAAACCTGGGCACTAATCTGTGGGCCTACTGATATAGTCTCAGCAAGAAAAAATCCACATGGTAAGATTTCACCTGCTAAGCTCAGTACCAGCAACACGCTGTACAAGCCTGCACACCAACCACCAAGGGAAAAGTGCTGGGCAATGAGCATGTGCACTACATTCCGCAATTACCCCATGAGAAGGGCTTCCATGACCCCTCACCGAGGCCCAGCAAAAGTTTCCAAGTCTGACTTCTATAAGCAGTTCACAGTGCCTCCAAGACCCAGATACACCAAAAACACCTCGAAGATACGGCCTATCTTAATTTGAACCCCTAATCCTCACCAGCCCTCTATCTTCCCTTGTCTCAACCCACCAACAAAGACAAAAATCATGGCTGCTGCAAGACCTGTAGAAAAAAAAGCAATTACCTCGGGGATCCCTGGGTGGCTCAGCAGTTTAGCGCCTGCCTTCAGCCCAGGGTGTGATCCTGGAGTCCCGGGATCGAGTCCCGTATCGAGCTCCCTGCGTGGAGCCTGCTTTTCCCTCTGCCTGTGTCTTTGCCTCTCTCATAAATAAATAAAATCTTTAAAAATTAAAAAAAGCAATTACCTCAAAGACCTTCCTCCTCCAGCACAAGAAACAATAACACCTGAGGCACTTTTCTTAAGCAAACAGCTTCACAGCTCTGCACCCAGTACCAGAACACCTTGCAAAGGTCCCACACCAACGGCTGTTGGGAAGGCACGCAGCCCTGGGCATGCACATTGCCTTAGCATGTGCCACATGGGTATGACACCCCCCCCATCCAGGGGAGCACTGAAGATTCCCCAAACTACCCTATGTCAGTTCCTGGTGCCTCCAGGACCCAAATGCATCAAATGATACCCCAATCTTTGCCCCATCTGCCTATGAAACCCTCCCAACCACAGCCCACCATCGTCATTTATTTTCCACCATGACCAGAACCATAGCAGCTGCAAAGTCCAGGAGAACAAAAAAGACATGGAAGGAGGGCTTTCCTCCTCAGAGGCAGGGAACTACATGGCCCTGACCCACCAAAGCCCACAGGCTCCCTCCTCACACTCAAACTTCTAGACATAATGATCTACAGCCCTACCAACTGAGTCTCAGACAGCAAGAAAGAACCCAGACAGAGGGACGCAACCCACACAGCTCCACGTGTGTACCCGGAATACGGTACACATGTCCCATACCAACGACTGTTGGGAGGCTCACAACCCTGGACATGCACAATGCCTTAGCATGTGCCTCGTGGGTGTGACCTCCCCCTCCCCTCACCGAGGAGCACACTCAAAATTTCCAAAACTGCCTTATTTCAGTTTCTGGCACCATCAGGACCCAAATGCATATAATGATGCTCCAAACGTGGTCCCATCTGCCTATGACCCTTCCTACTGTCCACAGCCCACCTTCCTCACTTATTTTGCACCAGGACCAAGGAACAGCAGCCGAAACGCCTGCAAGAAAAAAAAAAATACCTGGAGGGCTTTTTTCCTCAGAGGCCAGGTATTGCACAGCCCTGACCCACCAAAGCCCATTGGCTCCCTCCTCACACTCAAACGAAATGAAGACCTACCAATTGAGTCTCAGACAGCGAGAAGGAATCCAAACCGAGGGACACGACCCACACGTCCCACACCAATGACTGTTAGGAGGCTCGCGGCCCTGGGCATGCGCACTGCCTTAGCCTGTGCCACGTGGGTATTACTTGCCCCTCCCCTCATCCAGGGGCACACTGAAAATTCCCAGTTCTGCAGTCCTGATGCCTTAGGGACTCAAACACGTCCAATTATTCTCCAAGCTTTGCCACATCTTCCTGTGATCTCCCTCCTCTCCACAGCCCACCATCCTCACTTGTTCACCATGAGAAGCACCATGGCAGTCGCAATGCCTGTCAAAAGAACAAAGTCCTCAAGGGCTTTACTCTTCAGAGGCCGGCAACTACACAGCCCTGACCCATCCAATGCCCACTGGCTCCCTCTGCACACTTGCCCTTAAACTTCTGGGTAGACTGCTCTGGAGACCTACATATTGAGTCTTAGACAGTGAGATAGGATCCAGACAGCAAGATGCAATCTGTACAGCACTGCACCTGGAATGCTTTGCACACACCCCACACCAATGTCTGAAGGAAAAATGCTGGTACTGGTCATGTGCAATGCATCTTGCGCATGCTCACCATCGAATCTTTCTTATCCCTTTATCTGGAACCCCATGGAGGATTCCTGAATCTACCCTTTGTCAAAATGATCTGGTCCCTCTGGAACCCAGGTACCTCAAATAATGTCCCCAAGACTCACCCCAACTTCATCTGAAAGCTTTCACACATCTCTGGAGAGACTAAAGATTCTCTTGAGGGCCCCTGGGACAGCTGCACTGAGGAGAAAATTTAAAGGGCCAATTGGCGGGTGAAATACAGGGCTGGTAACAGTCCTAGACACACTGTCTAGGTCTCTTTGCAGTCCACCGTCCTCCCTTTTCCTGGGCCCACCTTACAAAAGCCTTGGCAGCCACATGACCTTTAAGGAGAAAGATGACGACCTGGAGGAACTTTCTTCTCAGAGACTGCAGATCTCACTGCTACGACCTGTCTGAGTCTTGCTGGATCCCTCTCATGCTCATGTATTCACACGTATTCATTTATACTTGCTGAGAGACAGCAGAGAGCTTGTTGGAGAATCCGAAAGGGAATAAAAATAGTATCTATCTTCTGTTGCCACTTAAACACCTATGCAGAGTCACCTTTGCCAGTCAATCCCAAGTTTTGGAGGTACATGTAATAATACCTGTGGGTATGCACAGTGATATGTGTGTCACATAGGCTGTGAATCCAGCCTTCCTGAACCAAGCAAAGACTGCTCTGTCTGAAGTAGGGCATTGTTCCCCAGTCCTGGAAGACTTGTCTTTCCCTTCTACATTCCCCAAATCTTTCAGTGTGTCTAGGACTATTACCAGCCCTGTATTTCACCCGTCAATTGGCCCTTTAAATTTTCTCCTCAGTGCAACTGTCCCAGGGACCCTCAAGAGAATCTTTAGTCTTTCCAGAGATGTGTGAAAGCTTTTAGGCTCTGAAAGTGTGCAAAGCCATTTTAGGCATGAGAGAAATCCAGAAAATGTAAAGAAAAGTATTGATAAATCTGAATATATAAGCTTTAAACCTTGCATACATCCTGTAACTCAGAACTTCTATTTCTAAAACTTTATGTTACAGAAACTCTTTTGTTTGTGAACAAAGATTTAGATACATGAGACTTCCAAAGCACCTTAATTTATAAAAGAATTTTCATGGACTTGCTGTATAAGTAAACTGCAGCACATTTGAAAAAATGTGGCCACCCATCAAAACCAATACCGCATAATGTTTGCTGTCATATTGGTGCTGCTCACACTGTTATTAACTTAAAACAGCTAGTTATGTAGCATTGTGTATGTGCAGCATGATCCCAAAAGAAGAGGGAGGCTTTGGAAAATTTCGCCTCCTGCTCCTCTCAGACTGTAAATATGCTTTGTTTTCCTAAAACCAGCATGTTCTAGGGCTCCAAAGACACATGGTACTCTAAGGGTAACACAGCAAATAAAATGCAGTCCTCAGGGTTGTAGATCTCATGCATCTGGTGAACCTCCAAAGGCTTCACCATCACCTAGGTGGTCTGGTCCTTTACTGTCGGGAAAAGAGGGAGGTGAGGGGAGGTGAGGAGGAAAACAGCAGCCCACTGCTCCTGCTTTTGGCAAACAAACGTAGGTGGATACCTATAAGACAGAGAGGAGTTTGCCCTGCCCTTCGCTATCTCCACCCCCGCCCCCCACCAAAAACCCTTTCTGTCTTTCATTCCTAGACCCTGCGGGTTACCTTTATTTTTTTTATAATAAATTTATTTTTTATTGGTGTTCAATTTACCAACATACAGAATAAAACCCAGTGCTCATCCCGTCAAGTGCCCCTCTCTGTGCCCGTCACCCATTCACCCCCACCCCCCGCCCTCCTCCCGTTCCACCACCCCTAGTTCGTTTCCCAGAGTTAGGAGTCTTTATGTTCTGTCTCCCTTTCTGATATTTCCCACACATTTCTTCTCTCTTCCCTTATATTCCCTTTCACTATTATTTATATTCCCCAGATGAATGAGAACATACAATGTTTGTCCTTCTCCGATTGACTTACTTCATTCAGCATAATACCCTCCAGTTCCATCCACGTTGAAGCAAATGGTGGGTATTTGTCGTTTCTAATGGTTGAGTAATATTCCATTGTATACATAGACCACATCTTCTTTATCCATTCATCTTTCAATGGACACCGAGGCTCCTTCCACAGTTTGGCTATTGTGGACATTGCTGCTAGAAACATCAGGGTGCAGGTGTCCCGGCGTTTCATTGCATCTGAATCTTTGGGGTAAATCCCCAGCAGTGCAATTGCTGGGTCGTAGGGCAGGTCTATTTTTAACTCTTTGAGGAACCTCCACACAGTTTTCCAGAGTGGCTGTACCAGTTCACATCCCCACCAACAGTGTAAGAGGGTTCCCTTTTCTCCACATCCTCTCCAACATTTGTGGTTTCCTGCCTTGTTAATTTTCCCCGTTCTCACTGGTGTGAGGTGGTATCTCATTGTGGTTTTGATTTGTATTTCCCTGATGGCAAAGGATGCAGAGCATTTTCTCATGTGCTTGTTGGCCATGTCTATGTCTTCCTCTGTGAGATTTCTCTTCATATCTTTTGCCCATTTCATGATTGGATTGTTTGTTTTAAGATTTGTGTGGAATCAGAAAAGACCCTGAATAGCCAGGGGAATTTTAAGAAAGAAAACCATATTTGGGGGCATCACAATGCCAGATTTCAGGTTGTACTACAAAGCTGTAGTCATCAAGACAGTGTGGTACTGGCACAAAAACAGACACATAGATCAATGGAACAGAATAGAGAACCCAGAAGTGGACCCTGAACTTTATGGTCAACTAATATTCGATAAAGGAGGAAAGACTATCCACTGGAAGAAAGACAGTCTCTTCAATAAATGGTGCTGGGAAAATGGGACATCCACATGCAGAAGAATGAAACTAGACCACTCTCTTGCACCATACACAAAGAGAAACTCAAAATGGATGAAATATCTAAATGTGAGACAAGATTCCATCAAAATCCTAGAGGAGAACACAGGCAACACCCTTTTTGAACTCGGCCACAGTAACTTCTCGCAAGATACATCCAGGAAGGCAAAAGAAACAAAAGCAAAAATGAACTATTGGGACTTCATCGAGATAAGAAGCTTCTGCACAGCAAAGGATATAGTCAACAAAACTAAAAGACAACCTACAGAATGGGAGAAGATATTTGCAAATGACCTATCAGATAAAGGGCTAGTTTCCAAGATCTATAAAGAACTTATTAAACTCAACACCAAAGAAACAAACAATCCAATCATGAAACGGGTTACCTTTAGAGAAGCACGCATTCTTTGAGAGTTAGAAAAATCTCCTGTGGCAGCAGAATTGCCACATCACTCACTTTCTTCTTCCCTCTCTCCCTTACTTTCTCATACAGACAAGATGTAGAGTCAATTTAGAGCCAAGTGTAAAGAATATATAATTTTTCCTTGATCTCACCAATTAGGGTTAACCACTTTTAATATCTAATCGGGAGCTGTTCCTACAACTCAGATCTTTATGTGTATGAAATAAAGATTTATTGAGAAGGACTGAGGTCTCATACTCTTTAATCAGCATAAACTGTGGGATCTGACCTCAGTCTCATGTTTCTCCTCAGGTAAGTTCTTTTATTGGCTCTTCGTCATTTCCTGTTATCTCTTGGAAAGACTATCTACTGCCCAGCTGTCTCTCTGACCTTGGTGTTTTGTCTGTTGGCAGGAGCTATGTTCTCTTGGTAGGATCAAGTTTCTTCAGGACGCTGGGGAGATGGGGTCCTGTCTGTGTGAAAGCTTGGAGTCTAAATTGAAAAAAAATCCAATTTGCCCAGTGCTGCAAGCCTTCCGAGTAACCTCATACTCAGGCAGCATTGCACTCTGACCAAGAACAGTCAGGTATTCCCAAGCCCCTGTTTGTATCATTGTGAAAATTGTAGATATTGTTTCATTTTATTTGTTTTATGGCACCAGTAAAATCTGCTCCTTACAAATAATTCAGTCACTAAAAATTGCTCGATCCCACTGTCACATCATTATTTAAATTCCAGAATGAGGTCATCTAATTCTCAGTAGAATTAACACCTGAAAGTAATACTGTTGTTGCTAGGACCACTGAGGGGAGCCACAAGGCATCCTTTTCTGCCATTCCTGTCCCTCCCCTCTCTCACCATAGCAGAGGGAAAAGAGAACTTTTGTCCACCCATTTACCATTGTTGGAGGTGATAATCAAGAGTGGGGACTAGTGACTGTGCCCAGTCTGGAGTGAAACAGGTATCAAGGTCCAGCCCCAAGCCAAGGCCCAGGTGGCACATGGGCCAAAGGTGAGCCTTTTTCAGACTGTCCAAAAACCTGATAGGAGAAATGTGCTTTATGCTTCCTGGGTCAGCTGTGAGTGAGATATATAGACACAAGGCCATGGTGAAGCTGTAGTGAGGTAACAGCTGTGGCTATACTGTGACTGGGTGATGCCCTGGCCTGTTTTCAATACCTGGAGGAGGGAAGGATTCAGGGTCACATACTGACTACAAGTGTGTGCTTCAGAGGGAGATGATGGTGGTGGGGAGTGCTCTGTTCTTCCCTGTATCATCTTCTCCTGGCCTGGGGTACTGCCCTTGTGGGTCTGAGTATGGGCCAGACCTGGGAGTTACTACTGGTAACTACCACCTTCATGTGCAATTGGGAGAAATCCCAACGGCTAGCCTTGGAGAGAGAGAGAACAATAGTGGATACAGCTAGGATGTATGGGTTGTACCTGTGTTGAGCCCCAGAAGCTCATGTAACCCACCCTTCCCCCTTCAGATGAGGGAGAGGAAGCAGCTTTAGAGGTTCATAAAAAACTCCTGACACTCCCAGTATCTCTCAATTAGTAATGCAGTAAGCATTCTTTTCCAGCAATCTCCCTTTGGGGATTCATGCTAAAGGCATATTCATCCAAGTAGACTGCAGTATATATCAGAGAGGTAAACAGAACATGAGAGACTCCTAACTCTGGGAAACGAACAAGGGGTAGTGGAAAGGGAGGTTGGCAGGGGGTGGGGGTGACTGGGTGACGGGCACTGAGGGGGGCACTTGATGGGATGAGCACTGGGTATTATGCTATATGTTGGCAAATTGAACTCCAATTAAAAAAAAGACTGCAGTATATACACAAGAGTTGTAAGAATGCAAAAAGTGCCCGTGGAAAAAAGAAGTGCCTGTGTGTTCAGTAACATACTTGCTCATATAAACTGCAGTAAAACCAGACAAAGGAAATTTTGCAGTCATTGAAGAATTAGATTAATTAACATATATTGGTATATATTGATGTCCATTAATTAAGGTTAAATAATACCAAAAAGACATAGAACACTATAGTATGATTTTGTTTATTTTAAACAGACACATGTGTGTCTATGTGTGTGTTTTATGTTGGTTATTTCTCATCCTTTTGCTATTATAAGAAAAATTGGAATAGACATCTTATTCTTTTGCTGTAGCACACTTTTCTCATATTAGAATGTATTCCTGGAAACTGAAATGTTGGATGAAAGGAAAGTGGGGGCTTTAAAGGTTTTTTAATTTGTATTGCTAGATAACTCAAAGATATAGGAAACCATTTTACACTCCAGCTTGTGTATAAGAAGGCCTGTTTTCTTCCACCTTTGCAATTGTTGGGTATAACATTAGTTCTTTTTCTGCTATTTTGATGAGAGAAAATGGTACCATCTTAGTATCTGAATTTGCATTCTTGATAAATAATAAAGTTGAACATTATTACTCAAGTAATTCATGCTCATAGTAAAAAAAATCCATAAAATCAGAAAAGGGAGAACTGAGAAACAACCTTGGAACTCTAGCATTCATTTAAAAACCTCTCTTCTAAAAAAAATAAAAAATAAAAAAATAAAAAAATAAAAAAAAAAAAAAACCTCTCTTCTGGTGGCTTAGTCAGTTAAGTGACTCTTGATTTTGGCTCAGGTCCTGAACTCAGGATTGTGAGATGGGGCCCCATGTCAGCTCCGCACTAAGCATGGAGCCTGCTTAAGATTCTCTCTCTCCTTCTCCCTCTCCACCCCCCTTTAAAAAAACCCTGTCTTCCATTTGTCATTTTAGTGCATATATTATCACATATATGTCTTACAGGGGATCCCTGGGTGGCTCAGCGGTTTGGCGCCTGCCTTTGGCCCAGGACTGGATCCTGGAGTCCCGGGATCGAGTCCCGCGTCAGGCTCCTGGCATGGAGCCTGCTTCTCCTGTGTGTCTCTGCCTCTCTCTCTCTCTATGTCTATCATGAGTAAATAAATAAAATCTTAAAAATATATATATAGATATGTCTTACACATTCATTCTAAAGTATCATCCATGCTGTGGCAAACATCCTCATGAATCATTGCCTGTCTACTTCCTTAACGATTTCTTTAGGGAAAAAACTCTATGTGAAGAACTAGGAGCTAAAGACTATTTACAACGTGCCTGACGTCACACCCTCTGGCAAGGTATTCCAGTAATTAAACCTGTCTTTCTGATTCCAGTGCCTTTGCTCATTTCTTTACATTTTGCTGCCTCGTGGATCTATCTGCTAGTTCCCTGGAATTCTTTAGCTCAAGAAGAAACTTAGCCACCCATGACCATCATCCACAAGAGGTGATGTGGTGTAAGTACCCACATGTGCTGGATGCAGCACTGGAACAAGTAACATCATGAGATAAGTCATGAAAGCTGATAGGTAATAACATGATTAGAAATTGCAGAGGCCACTGCTACTAGAGATTCAGACTAATAGGTGAGAAAGGGATCTTTTCTTTTGTGTCCTTGATCAATAGTAGATTACAATAAATAAATGCTGCTGCTGCCACCAAAGAAGAAAGAAGAAGAAGAAGAAGAAGAAGAAGAAGAAGAAGAAGAAGAAGAAGGAGGAGAAGGAGGAAAAGAGAGAAAACTTCCAACTTCATTCTATGAGGCCAGTATTATCCTGATACCAAAACCAGATAAAGACTCCACTAAAAAAGAGAACTATAGGCCAATATTCCTGATGAACATGGATGCAGAAATTCTCAATAAAAAGTCTGAATCCAACAATACCTTAAAAATCATTCACCACAATCAAGTGGAACTTATTCCTGGGTTACCAGGGTGGCTCAATATTCACAAATCAATCAACATGATACACCACATTAATAAAAGAAAGGATAAGAAACGTATCATCATTTCAATAGATGAGGAGAAAGCATTTGACAAAGTACTTCTATTCATGATAAAAAAAAAAAACCTTCAACAAAGTAGGTTTAGGGGGAACATACATCAACATAATAAAGAGTATATATGAAAAACTCACAGCTAATAGCATCCTTAACAGGGAAAAACTGAGAACTTTTCCTCTATAGTCAGGAATAAGACAGAGATGTCCACCCTTATTCAACATAGTACTGGAAGTCCTAGCCACAGCAATCAGACAATATAAAGAAATAAAAGGCATCCAAATCAGCAAAGAAGTAAGAGTTTCACCATTTGCAGATGACATGATACTATATATAGAAAACCTGAAAGACCACCAAAATACTGCTAGAACTGATAAAACAATTCAGTAAAATGGCAGGATTCAAAATCAATGTACAGAAATCAGTTGCATTTCTATACACTAATAATGAAGCAGCAGAAAGAGAAATTAAGGAATCCATTCCATTTATAATTGCACCCAAAATAATAAGATACATAGGAATAACCCTAACTAAAGTGATGAAAGAGCTACACTATGAAAATTATAAAATACTGATGAAAGTAATTGAATGACACAAAGAAATGGAAACACATTCCATGCTCACAGAAGAGCAAATATTGTTAAAATGTCTATACTACTCAAAGCAATCTACACATTTAATGCTAGCCCTATCAATAGAATACTTCCAAACTCGTTTTATGAGGCCAGCATCACCTTGATTCCAAAACGAGACAAAGAACCCACCAAAAAGGAGAATTATAAACCAATATCCCTGAGGAACATGGATGAAAAAATTCTCAAGAAGATACTAGCAAATAGGATCCAACAATACATTAAGAAGATTATTCACCATGACCAAGTGGGATTTATCCCCGGGATGCAAGGTTCCTTCAACACTCATAAAACAATCAAAGTGATAGATCACATGAACAATAGAGAAAAACAAGAACCATATGATCCTCTCAATAGATGCAGAGAAAGCATTTGACAAAATACAGCATCCGCTCCTGATCAAAACTCTTCAGAGTGCTGGGATAGAGGGAACATTCCTCAGTATCATAAAAGCCATCTATGAAAAACCCACAGCAAATATCATTTTCAAAGGGGAAACACTGAGAGCCTTTCCCCTAAGATCAGGAACACGACACAAACTCTCACCACTGCTATTCAACATAGTACTAGAATTCCTAGCCTCAACAATCAGACAACAAAAAGAAATAAAAGCCATTCAAATTGGCAAAGAAGAAGTCAAACTCTCCCTCTTCGCAGATGACATGATACTGTACATAGAAAACCCAAAACGCTCCACCCCAAAATTGCTAGAACTTACACAGCAATTGGCAATGTGGCAGGATACAAAATCAATGCCCAGAAATCAGTGGCATTTCTATACACTAACAATGAGACTGAAGAAAGAGAAATTAAGGAGTCAATCCCATTTACAATTACACACAAAAGCATAAGATACCTAGGAATAAACCTAACCAAAGAGGTAAAGATCTATACCCTAAAAAGTACACAACACTTCTGAAAGAAATGGAGGAAGACACAAAGAGATGGAAAAATATTCCATGCTCATGGATGGGAAAAATTAATATTGTGAAAATGTCTATCCTACCCAGGGCAATTTACATGTTCAATGCAATCCCTATCAAAATACCATGGACTTTCTTCACAGAGTTGGGACAAATCATCTTAATATTTGTGTGGAACCAGAAAAGACCTCAAATAGCCAGGGGAATATTGAAAAAGAAAACCAAAGCTGATGGCATCACAATGCCGGATTTCAAGTTGTACTACAAAGCTGTGATCATCAAGACAGTGTGGTACTGGCACAAAAACAGACACATAGATCAATGGAACAGAATAGAGAACCCAGAAATGGGCCCCCAACTCTATGGTCAACTAATAATCGAAAAAGCAGGAACAATTACCCACTGGAAAAAGGACAGTCTCTTCGATAAATGGTGCTGGGAAAATTGGACAGCCACGTGCAGAAGTGTGAAACTAGACCATTCTCTTACACCATATATAAAGATAAACTCAGAAGGGATGAAAGATCTAAATGTGAGACAAGAATCCATCAAAATCCTAGAAGAGAACACAGGAAACACCATTTTTGAACTCAGCCACAGTAACTTCTCGCAAGATACATCTATGAAGGCCAGGGAAACAAAAGCAAAAATGAATTATTGGGACTTAATCAAGATAAAAATCTGCTGCACAGCCAAAGAAACAGTCAACAGAACTAAAAGACAACCTACAAATGGGAGAAGATATTTGCAAATGACATATCAGATAAAGGGCTAGTATCCAAGATCTATAAAAAACTTATTAAACTCCACAGCAAAGAAACAAACAATCCAATTGTGAAATGGGCAAAAGACATGAACAGAAATTTCACCAAAGAAGACATACACATGGGCAACAAGCACATGGGAAAATGTTCCACATAACTTCCCATCAGGGAATTACAAATCAAAACCACAATGAAATACCACCTCACACCAGTGAGAATGGTGAACATTAAGAAGACAGGAAACCACAAATGTTGGAGAAGATGTGGAGAAAGGGGAACCCTCTTGCACTGTTGGTGGGAATGTGAACTGGTACAGCCACTCTGGAAAACAGTGTGGAGGTTCCTCAAAGAGTTAAAAATAGAGCTACCCTATGACCCAGCAATTGCCCTGCTGGGGATTTACCCCAAAGATACAGATGCAATGAAATGCCGGGACACCTGCACCCCAATGTTTATAGTAGCAATGTCCACAATAGCCAAACTGTGGAAGGAGCCTCGGTGTCCATCGACAGAAGAATGGATAAAGAAGATGTGGTCTATGTATACAGTGGAATATTACTCAGCCATTAGAAACGACGAATACCCACCATTTCCCACCTTTTGCTTCGATGTGGATGGAGGGTATTATGCTGAGTGAAGTAAGTCAATTGGAGAAGGACAATCATTTTATGGTTTCACTCATATGAGGAATATTAGAAATAGTGAATGGGATTGATTATAGGGGAAAGGAGGGAAAATGAGTGGGAAAAATTAGAGAAGGTGACAAAACATGAGAGAC
The DNA here is from genome assembly GCF_048164855.1 of Canis lupus baileyi. NCBI lineage: Eukaryota > Metazoa > Chordata > Mammalia > Carnivora > Canidae > Canis > Canis lupus. The sequence goes on from NC_132876.1 coordinate 82,507,848, forward strand.
TCCTAACTCTGGGAAACGAACAAGAGGTAGAGGAACGGGAGGCAGGCAGGGGAATGGGGTGACTGGGTGATGGGCACTGAGGAGGGTACTTGATGGGATGCTCAATAAATGTTATACATTATGTTGGCAAATCGAGCTTCAATAAATATTTATGTATGCTAGCCCTATCAAAATACCAACAGCGTTATTCACAGAGCTAGAACAAACAGCCCTAAAATTTGTTTGGAACCTCAAAAGATCCCAAATAGCCATTGCAACCTTGAAAAAGTAAAGTAATGCTGGAAGTATCACAATTCTAGACTTCAGGTTATATTAAAAAGCTGTAGGGATCCCTGGGTGGCGCAGCGGTTTGGCGCCTGCCTTTGGCCCAGGGCGCGATCCTGGAGACCCGGGATCGAATCCCACATCAGGCTCCCGGTGCATGGAGCCTGCTTCTCCCTCTGCCTGTGTCTCTGTCTCTCTCTCTCTCTCTCTCTCTCTCACTGTGACTATCATAAATAAATTTTAAAAATTTAAAAAAAAAAAGTTGTAGTTCCCACCATTTGCTTCAACGTGGATGGAACTGGAGCATATTATGCTGAGTGAAATAAGTCAATCGGAGAAGGACAAACATTATATCCTCTCATTCATTTGGGGAATATAAATAATAGTGAAAGACAATAAAGGGGAAAGGAGGAAAAATAAGTGGGAAATATCAGAAAGGGAGACAGAGCATGGAAGACTCCTAACTCTGGGAGACGAGCTAGGGGTGGTGGAAGGGGAGGTGGGTGGGGGGTGGGGGTGACTGGGTGGCGGGCACTTACGGGGGGCACTTGATGGGATGAGCACTGGGTGTTATTCTGTATGTTGGCAAATTGAACACCAATAAAAAATAAATCTATTATTTTAAAAAAAAGCTGTAGGGGAATCCCTGGGTGGCGCAGCGGTTTAGCGCCTGCCTTTGGCCCAAGGGGCGATCCTGGAGACCCGGGATCGAGTCCCACTTCGGGCTCCCAGTGCATGGAGCCTGCTTCTCCCTCTGCCTGTGCCTCTGCCTCTCTCTCTCTCTCTCTCTCTCTCTCTGTGTGTGACTATCATAAATAAATACAAAAAAATTAAAAAAAAAAAAAGCTGTAGTAATCAGGAGTACCTGGGTGGCTCAGTGGTTGTGTGTCTGCCTTTGGTTCAGGTCATGATCCTGGGATTCTCTCCTAAGTTTTTTTCTTTAAGTGTTATAGTTTTATATTACATTTAGATATATGATCCATTCGGTATTAATTTTTATGTATGATATGAAGTTTAAGTAGAGGTTCATTTTTGTTGCATATGACTGCCCAATTTTCCCCCATACCACTTACTAAAAATACAGATCTTCCTTGCTTTACAATGGGGTTATATCCCAAAAAACCTGTCGTAAGTTGAAAATATTGTAAGTTGGAAATGCATCTAATAAAACTAACCTATCAACCTATAGCTTAGCCTAGCCTTCCTTAAGCAGGCTCAGAACACTTATATTAGCCTATGGTTAGGCAAAATCATCTAACACAAAGCCTATTTTATAGTAATGCATTGAATATCTCATGTAATTTATTGAATACCATACTGAAAGTGAAAAGCAGAATGGTTGTATGGATACAGAATGGTTATAAGTGTATTGGTTCCCTCTTTTTTTTTTTAATTTTTATTTATTTATGATAGGCACACAGTGAGAGAGAGAGAGGCAGAGACACAGGCAGAGGGAGAAGCAGGCTCCATGCACCGGGAGCCTGACGTGGGATTTGATCCTGGGTCTCCAGGATCGAGCCCTGGGCCAAAGGCAGGCGCCAAACCGCTGCGCCACCCAGGGATCCCTATTGGTTCCCTCTTAATTGCATAGCTCACTGGGAGCTGAGCTATGGCTTGATGCTGCTACCCAGCATCATGAGAAAGTATTACACTACCTATTGTTAGCCTGGGAAAAGATCAAAATTCAGAATTCAAGATACCATTTCTCCTGAACATTTCTACAGTGCTTTTACACCACTGTAAACTTGAAAAATTGTAAGGCAAACCACTGTAATTTGAGATCATTTGTACCACCCTTTATTCACTGAATTGGCTTGGTACTTTTGTCAAAAAAGCAATTGGCCATATTTGTGTGGGCCAATTTCTGGACTCTATTCTATCATGTTCATCTGTGCATCTTGATTACTGTCACTTTATAATAATTCTTAAAATCAGGTAGATAAGCAACCAGATCTCAGTTTCTAAATACCATTTCTTAATAAAAGGAACCAGGGACCCTGGAGAAATGGCTGATTCTGGGGTAGAAAGATGAACCTTTATAATCTTTTAGTGCCAGAAAGTAAGGGGAAGCTAAAAAACAAAAAGATGAAGAACACGAAGGCCATGTTAAAAGTACACAGGAGCCAATCTGAAAGAGCTAGGTCTCTATGGACAAACTGGAACAATTTGAGCCACAGAATACAAAACAGTTGTATTGGAATAGGACCTAAAAAATAAAATAAATATTCATGCATACACACTGATATAAATAAATGATTGAATAAATAAATAAATGGTTTCCTTCCCTGTGCAGAGGCTTTTTATTTTGATGAAGTCCCAATAGTTTATTTTTGCTTTTGTTTCCCTTGTGTCAGGAGACCTATGTAGAAAAAAGTTGCTACAGCTGATGTCAAAAAAGTTATTGCCTGTGTTGTCTTCTAGGATTGTTATGCTTTCAGGTCTCACATTTAGATACTTGATCCATTTTGAATTTATTTTTGTGTAGTGTAAGAAAGTGCTCCAGTTTCTTTCTTTGGCATATTGCTTTCTAGTTTTCCCAACACCATTTGTTTGAAAACTGTATTTTCCCATTGGATATTCTTTCCTGCTTTGTCAAAGATTCATTGATCATATAGTTATGGGTTTATTTCTGGGTGTTCTATTCTGTTCTATTGATCCAGTGTCTATTTTTGTGCCAGTACCATACTGTTTTGATTACTATAGTTTTAAAAAATATTTTATTTATTTATTCATGAGAGACACAGAAAGAGAGGCAGAGACATAGGCAGAGGGACAACCAGGACCCTGCGCCACCCAGGGATCCCTCACTGATGGTTTCAAGAAAAGTATTTAAGTTGCAGTTTGTCCAGCTTTTTTCTTGTGAAGATGGAAGTGATGCTCTTTGCAACACTCTATATTTCCACACAGAAACCAGCCTTTCTTTTGTTTTCATCCTACCAATATCATTACATTTGTAGACAGCATATGGTCAAGTCATGGTTTTTCATTTTGACAGTGTTTATCCTTAAATTAATGTATTTAGGCCATTTAAATTTAATATATTATTGATGTTTGGATTCAGACCTATTATTTTATTTTTTCTGGTTTTCCTTCTGTTTTTAATTCCTGTTTTACCTTTACTGCCTTGTTTTGGGTTATTTAAAACATTCGATATTCCATTTCAGTATATCTGTTATGATTTTGACTATATCTTTGCATGTGATTTTACAGTGGTTGCTCTAGGAATTACAAAGTACATACTTATCTTTTCATGTTCTCTTTAGAATCAATGTTTTATCATTTCAGTTCAAATGTAGAAACCTTGCCACCTTCCAGGCCTTTTATCATCTCCTCTTTAGGCTATAGTTGTCTGATTGATTACAATTTACATATGTTGAAAACTACATCAGACGATATAAATTTTTTTCTCATTAAACTTTTGTTTTAATGGGTCTCAAGATTCTGTGACAGATTTTTGGTCAAGTTGTTCCCATTAAAAAGTATTGATTTTAGGGGATCCCTGGGTGGCTCAGCAGTGCCTGCCTTCGGCCCAGGGAGTGATCCTGGAATCCCAGGATGGAGTCCCACATCGGGCTCCCTGCATGGAGCCTGCTTCTCCCTCTGCCTATGTCTCTGCCTCTCTCTCTCTCTCTCTCTCTGTGTGTGTGTGTGTGTGTGTGTGTGTCTCATGAATAAATAAATAAAAATCTTTTAAAAAGTATTGATTTTAAAAGCTAAGTAACTTAAATGTCACACACACACAAAAACAAATGGTCCACAAAAACATTCTACTTTCCTTCTAAAGATTTTTACAATGTATTGTTATCATTAACCAGTCTTTTGCTGGCCAATTTGACACAAACAGTTCTTTTTTTTTTTCTTTTTTATTTATTTATGATAGGCACACAGTGAGAGAGAGAGAGGCAGAGACACAGGCAGAGGGAGAAACAGGCTCCATGCACCGGGAGCCCGACGTGGGACTCGATCCTGGGTCTCCAGGATCGCGCCCCGGGTCAAAGGCAGGCGCTAAACCACTACACCACCCAGGGATCCCCAACACAAACAGTTCTGACACCATTCTTCTACAACCAATTAAGGCTGGAGTGGCAGGTGTTGGAGATAATATTCATTTAGCCATCTGAGCTTTCTGGACAGACTCTGTGACCTTGCCAGCTCCAGCTGCCTCCTTGTCCAGTGCTTTGATGACACCCACAGCAACCATCAGCCTCATGTCATGAACAGCAAAACAACCCAGAGGAGGATAGTCAGAGAAGCTCTCAACACACATAGACTTGCCAAGAACCATGTCAAAGATGACAGCATCACCAGATTTCAAGAACTTGGGACCATATTCGATAAAGGAGGAAAGACTATCACTGGAAGAAAGACAGTCTCTTCAATAAATGGTGCTGGGAAAATTGGACATCCACATGCAGAAGAATGAAACTAGACCACTCTCTTGCACCATACACAAAGAGAAACTCAAAATGGATGAAAGATCTAAATGTGAGACAAGATTCCATCAAAATCCTAGAGGAGAACACAGGCAACACCCTTTTTGAACTCGGCCACAGTAACTTCTCGCAAGATACATCCACGAAGGCAAAAGAAACAAAAGCAAAAATGAACTATTGAGACTTCATCAAGATAAGAAGCTTTTGCACAGCAAAGGATACAGTCAACAAAACTCAAAGACAACCTACAGAATGGGAGAAGATATTTGCAAATGACGTCTCAGATAAAGGGCTAGTTTCCAAGATCTATAAAGAACTTATTAAACTCAACACCAAAGAAACAAACAATCCAATCACGAAATGGGCAAAAGACTTGAACGGAAATCTCACAGAGGAAGACATAGACATGGCCAACAAGCACATGGGAAAACGCTCCGCATCACTTGCCATCAGGGAAATACAAATCAAAACCACAATGAGATACCACCTCACACCAGTGAGAATAGTGAACATTAACAAGACGGGAAACAACAAATGTTGGAGTCGATGTGGAGAAAGGGGAACCCTCTTGCACTGTTGGTGGGAATGTGAACTGGTACAGCCACTCTGGAAAACTGTGTGGAGCTTCCTTAAAGAGTTAAAAATAGACCTGCCCTACGACCCAGCAATTGCACTGCTGGGGATTTACCCCAAAGATACAGATGCAATGAAATGCCGGGACACCTGCACCCTGATGTTTCTAGCAGCAATGTTCACAATAGCCAAACTGTGGAAGGAGCCTCGGTGTCCATCGAAAGATGAATGGATAAAGAAGATGTGGTCTACGTATACAATGGAATATTACTCAGCCATTAGAAATGACAAATACCCACCATTTGCTTCAACGTAGATGGAACTGGAGGGTATTATTCTGAGTGAAATAAGTCAATCGGAGAAGGACAAACATTATATGGTCTCATTCATTTGGGGAATATAAGCAATAGTGAAAGGGAATAGAAGGGAAGGGAGAAGAAAGGGGTAGGAAATATCAGAAAGGGAGACAGAACATGAAGACTCCTAACTGGGAAATGAACTAGGGGTGATGGAAGGGGAGGAGGGTGCGGGGTGGGGGTGAATGGGTAACGAGCACTGAGGGGGGCACTTGACGGGATGAGCACTGGGTGTTATTCTGTATGATGGCAAATTGAACACCAATGAAAAATAAATTTATTATTAAAAAAAAGAACTTGGGACCATCTTCCAGCTTTTTTCCAGAACGATTATCTGTCTTCTCCTTCAGCTCAGCAAACTTGCAAGCAATGTGAGCTGTGTGACAATCCAGCACAGGTGAATGTCTAACACTGATTTGGCCTGTTGGTTCAGGATAATGAGCTGTGAAGCCAGCTGCTTCCATTGGTGGGTCATTTTTGCTGTCACCAACCACATTGCCATAATGAACATCTTTGATAGATATATTCTTCACATTGAAGTCCATATTGTCCCTAGGAAGAGACTCACTCAAAGCTTCATGGTGCATTTCAACAGATTTTAGTTTAATTGTACCATTGGGGCAAAGGTGACCACATGCCAGGTTTAAGAACGCCAGTCTCCACTTGGCCCACAAGGACAGTACCCATACCACCAATTTTGTAGACATCCTCAAGAGGCAGATGCAATGGCTTACCAGTTGGACAAATTGGTGGCAGAATGCAATCCAGAGCTTCAAACATTGTGTTTCCACTGCCATTCCCATCTTTACAGGTGACTTTCCTTCTCTTGGACCAAGGCATGTTAGCACTTGCTTCCAGCATGTCATCATTATTCCAACCAGAAATTGGCACAAATGCTAATGTGTTGGGATTGTAACCAACTTTCTTAATGAGATTGGGAATATGAGGAGTAAAGAAGAATGGGGTCTCAAACCCCATTAATGTAGATGGTGACTTCATTAATGATTTCCTCATGTCTCTTCTGGGTATAGGGTAGCTCAGTGGAATCCATTTTATTAACACCAACAATTAGTTGTTTCACACCCAGTGCATAAGCCAGAAGGGCATGCTCACAGGTCTACTATTCTTGGAAATACTGGCTTCAAATTCACCAACACCAGCAGCAACAATCAGAACAGCACAGTAAGCCTGAGATGTGCCTATAATCACATTTTTTATAAAGTCTCTGTGTCCTGGGGCATCAATGATGGTCACATAATACTTGCTGGTCTCAAATTTCCACAGGGAGATATCAATGATGATACCACATTCACATTCAGCTTTCAGTTTATCCACGACCCAGGCATATTTGAAAGAGCTTTTTCCCATCTCTTTCTCCAATTTTTTGACAGTTCTTTTTTTAAAGGTTTTATTTATTCATTCATGAGAGACACAGAGAGAGAGGCAGAGACACAGGCAGAGTGAAGCAGGCTCCCCACATGAGCCCAATGTAGGACTCGATCCTGGACTCCAGGACCATGCCCCAAGTCAAAGGCAGACACTCAACCACTGAGCCACCCAGGTGTCCTGGATAGTTCTTTTATTGATCCCACCACATTTGTAGACCAGATGACCAATAGTGGTAGATTTTCTCAAATCTCTGTGTCCAAACAACAGCAATGTTGATATGAGTCTTTTCCTTTCCCATTTTGGTTTAAGTTTAGTGGTGGTTTTCATGACACTTGTGTCCTGGAGGCAAACCCAAAGTGAAAAAAAGTCAGACAATGGTATAAACGTTACTTTTAAGTGTCAAACATAGTTTAAAAGACCTAGTATTAAAAGAATCATCTATTATATTTACCCAGATATTTACCATTTCTGGGTCCCTAGATTTGAATCTGAGTTGTGTGGTATCAGTGTTGAGTGTGAAGCTTCTGAATACTTCATCTCTGTAGAGTATAAGATCTTTCAAATCTTTGAGATCAGCTTTATATGGTTTAATGAAGTTTATGAGGTTTATAAGGTTTATGAGGTACATGGGGGTTTACATTCAAGGTGTGAGATCCCTATAATTTTAGAATGTCTGTGTTCCACTTTTATATTTGAGGCATTTGGTGTCTGTGCTGAAGGATTATGGCCCCTGAACACTTTGAGTGTCTATGCTTCAAGATTTTTATGTAAGGTATTTGCAGTTCATGTTATAGGGTATAAGATCTCTGAACTCTTTGAGGTCTATATCCCATGTTTTGAATCTAAATTATGTGGGTCAGAGTTCAATGTGTGATATCTCTAAAATTCTGAAGCTCTGTGTTGTAAGTTTAATGTGAGGTACTTGGGCTTTTTGATCAAGGTGTGAGTACTCTGAAATATTAGAGGATCTCTGTTCCAAATTTGAGTCTGAGATATTTGAGTCTTTTTTTTAAAGACTGATTTATTTATTCATGAGAGACACACAGAGAGAGGCAGAGACACAGGCAGAGGGAGAAGCAGGCTCCTTGCAAGGAGCAAGATGTGTGGCTTGATCCTAGAATTCCAGAATCACATGCTGAGCCACCCAGGCATCCCATATTTGAGTCTTACACACAAGAAGTGGGGGTTTGACATTTTTGAGAGTATATTTCTATTTTTTTTAATCTGAGGTGTTTGGAAGTCTTTGTTCAAGAGTAATGTCTCTAAAACCTTTGAGGGGATAGGTTCCACAATTTAAGTCTGAGATAGTTAGGAGGTCTGTGCTCAGAGTTGAGTTCTCTGCCCCAAGGTTTGGGTCTGAGATAATTGTGGGACTGTGGTCAGTCTCAGGTTTCTGAACTCTTTGAGAATCTGTGGCTAAAGATCTGAGATTTGGATGTCTGTGTTCACAGCGTGAGATCTCTGAAGTCTTTGAGATGTGCCTCAAAGTTTAATCTGTTTAATATAGAGTGAGTGCCAAAGGTGTAAACTCTGTGAATACTTTGAGGGTCTGTATTCAAGGCATGAAGTCTCTGAAATTTTAGAGGGTCTGTGTCCCAAGTTTAGGTCTAAGGTATTTGAGGTCTTAGTTCAAAGAGTGAAGTCCTTAAATTCTCTGAGGGTATATATTCAAAATTTTTTGTCTGAGTTGTTTAAACATCTGCATACCTATTTACATAAGGTATATGTTTGAAAGTTCTCACCTCCTGAGGGCATATGTTGAAAGTTTGAACCTGAGATAGGATTCTGTGCTTAAGCTTCCTAAGTCCTTTAGGGTCTGTTCCAACTTTTAAATATGAAGCAACTAGAAGTCTGTGTACTAGGTGTGAGGTCCCTCAGCTGTTTTTCAGTCTTTGCCTCAAGGTTTAACTCTAAGATTTTTGGAGGTCTCTGTCAGTGAGAAATGTCTCTGAAATCAATAAAATTATGTTTCCAAGAGTTTAACTCTGAGGTATTCAGAGGTCTGTGTTCAGCATGTTAAGTCTTTGAACTTTTAGAGGATCTGTATTCCAGGTTTTGAATATGAAGTATTTGGGATTTGTTTTCAGAGTGTAAAGTCTGAAATTTTAGAGGCTTTGTGTCCCAAGGATTTAGTTGGAATTATTTGGAGATCCATAGTCAGGGTATGAGGTCTCTGAAATTTTGAGAGTCTCTGTCCTTTTTTTTTTTTATGATAGTCACAGAGAGAGAGAGAGAGAGAGAGAGAGAGAGGCAGAGACACAGGAAGAGGGAGAAGCAGGCTCCATGCACCGGGAGCCCGATGTGGGACTCGATCCCGAGTCTCCGGGATCACGCCCTGGGCCAAAGGCAGGCGCCAAACCACTGCGCCACCCAGGGATCCCGAGAGTCTCTGTCCTAAGGTTTGATTCTGAGGGGTTTGGAAGTCTGTATTCAGGGTATGAGTTCTCTGAACTCTTTAGGGTCTGTAACACAAGTTTGACTCTAAAGTATTTGGTGGTCTGTGTTCAGCGTGAGGTCTCTGAAGTCTTTGAAAATTTGTGTTGTAAGGTTTGAACCTAAGGTCACTATGGGTCTATGATCAGAGTGTGAGACCTCTCATACCTTTTGGTGTCTTTGTTTTAGTGTTTGAGTCTGAAGTGTTTGTAGGGTCTCTGATCAGGGTGAGAGGTCTCTAGAACCTATTGGAGTCTGTTCCCAAAGGCTTAAGTTTCATGCATCTGGAGGTTTGCATTCATGGGATGAGGTCTCTCTACTTTCTGAGGATCTATGTCCCAAAGATTCAGCATGAGTTATTTATAGGTCTGTGTTCAGAGTGGAAGCCTCTGAGATTTCCAGCTTCTGTTCTGAGAGTTTAGTTTTAGGAATTAAGAGACTTATTTTCGGGGTATATGGTCTTTGAACTTTTAGAATGTCTGAGTTCCACATTTTGATCTGAGGTATTTGGAGGGGTATTCAGGAAGTGAGGTCCATGAATTCTTTCATAGTCTTTGTTCCAAGTTTTTTGCCTGAGGTGTTTGGAAGTCCATGTTTAGGGTATGAGGTCTCTGATCTCTCTAAAGGCATATGGTCCATGTTTTGAGTTAGTTATTTAGAGGTATGTGCTCATGTTCTCTGAAAATTTTCAGGGTCAGTCCAAAGGTTTGAATCTGAAGTAACTGCTGATTTGTGTTCAGGATATGAGGCCTTCTGAACTTTTTCAGGGTCTGGCATATAAGGTTTAAATCTGAGGTAATTGGGGGTCTGTGATCAAGTTGTGAAGTCTTTGAAACTTTAAACTTGGATCCCAAGTTTCACAGGTACTTTTGCTCTGAGTTCAAAGAGTAAGGTTCTTGAAACCTTTTAAGTTTTAGGTTCCAAGTTTTTTGTCTGAGTTGTTTAGACGGCCCTGTTCAAGATGTGAGGTCTCTGAACTCTAAGAATCTATGTTCAAAGGTTTAAATCTGAGGTATTTGGAGGTCTGTGTTCATGGGATAAGGACTCTGAAGTCTTTGAGTGTCTATGCCAACGTTTGAATCAGGGGCTCTGGGTGTCTGTGATCAGGGCATAAGAGATGTTTGAACTTATTAACTATCTGTGTGCTCCAGGGTTTGATCTGAAGCACTTTGGGGTCTGCAATCTGAGTGTGAAGTTGCTCCATGCTGTAAGGATGTTGGTGGGAAAGTTTTATTGTGTTCTATAGGGCTCTGAGTTCAAGGTTGGAGGTTCTGAAACATTTTGATGATCCATGTTCTCAGGTTTCAGTCTAATGTGACAGGGGATTTGGGTTTGTGAGTTTAGGGATTTGTGGTTGGAGTATGAGGACTGAAATTGCTGAGGGTCTTTGATATGAATTTTGAATCTGAGCTTCTGGAGTCTATATTCAGCATGTGAGGGTTCTGACTTCTGAAGGTCTATGTTGGCAGGTCAAGGTCTTAACTGTTGGGTGTGGAAGTGTTTGGTGGTGCATGTTCAGGTGGTGTATGAGGTATCTGACTCTGAAGATTTTTTTAGGATTGATTTTGAGGTATTTGTGCATCTATATTTTGAGAAGTCTTTGAGGGTCTATGATAATGAATTTGATGTATTTACACACCTGTGTTTAGAGTTTTAGTTCTATGAAATCTTTAAGGATCTATGTTCCAAGATGTGATGCCTTTTGTGTCTATTTTTGTTTTCATTCACAAATCTTGTAGGGCTTTATTCTAATGTTTATATGACATATATGGATTTTTTAAAATATAAGTAAGTTCACTGAATTCATGGAAGCTCTATGTCAAGGTTGAAGTCTCAGATATTTGTTAAGATGTATAGTGGGTATGAGGTCTATGCATTTATTGAGGGTCTAAGTTCCAAATACTGAATCACCAGTATTCAGAGATGTGTCCAGATTGTAATGACGCAGAATACCCTCATAATATGTGTTCCCAGGTTGGATTCTGAGGTGTTTGGGGTCTCTTTTCAAGGATAGAGGAGTTTGAACTCTTTAAGGGTTTGTTTCCCAGGTTTGCTTCCAAGTTCCAAGTTTTGTTTTGGTTTGGTTTGGTTTTTGGCATCTAAGCTCAGGGTGTGAGGACTCTGAACTTTAGAGGGTCAGTGCTCCAAGAATTGTGTGTGTGGTATTTGATTATTGATGTTCAGAGTGTAAAGTCTCTGAAATTTTGAGGTCCTTGGAATATGAGATTTTGGGGATCTGTGTTCAGGGTATGAGGTCTCTGAATTCTTTGGGACCTGTGTTCAAGATTTGAATCTGAGGTAACTGAATGAAGTACCATTTCCTATTGAGAGATGCTACATAGACATAGCCAAAGGATGGTCAGAACAACAACTTCTTCTTCTTCTTCTTCTTCTTCTTCTTCTTCTTCTTCTTCTTCTTCTTCTTCTTCTTCTTCAACATCATAATAAGCACATTTCCAAAATAGTGTCTGTAAATTCAAATGTCCTAAATAAGCCTTGCTTGTTATAGATTTCCATTATGTTTTCTGAGGGTAAAAAATGTCCTAAAGATATTGTAATGATTGTTTTTAAAATGCAGCACATAATTGGCAGGAAAATCTTTTCCAGGAAAAATACATTGTTTATAGTAACACGGTCTTCCATTAGCAGTTGTTTTAGAAGAACTCTTTGTGTATATTGTATTTTTCTAAACCAAATTGTACTCTAACTCTGCATTAAAATATCAAGACTGGGGATCCCTGGGTGGCGCAGTGGTTTGGCGCCTGCCTTTGGCCCAGGGCGCTATCCTGGAGACCCGGGATCGAATCCCACGTCGGGCTCCCAGTGCATCGAGCCTGCTTCTCCCTCTGCCTGTGTCTCTGCCTCTCTCTCTCTCTCTCTCTCTCTCTCTCTCTGTGTGTGTGACTATCATAAATTAAAAAAATAAAAAAATAAAAAATAAAATATCAAGACTATGTTTAAAGTATGCCTCAAATACCAGATCCTGTACAAAACTTTCTTGGTCTTATAGATGCTAAAATATTACCTAAAACCTTTCTGGAAATCCATCCCACTCACACACATCCCTCCCACCTCTAGCCAAAGCAGAGTAGATTCTTCACCCTTCTTCACTCCTGTGGCATTATAATAATACATATTTTATGTGAGATTTCATTTTGCGCTGTTGACTGTGCCTCCTCCCACTGAGAGCAGGGACAGGGAGTATATCATTTTTTTGGTTCCTTCCATGGTGCCTGACCCACAGTGGGTGGTAGATATTAATGCTGTTATTTATTCATTCATTATTCTAATAAGTCATCATTCCTTTAATTCTCTTGACCTGAATCCATTCTGTCATGTTGCTAACAGTGTTCATCTGGTTTTGAAAAGAAGTGTTCGTAGGACACCTGGGTGGCTCAGTGGTTGAGCATCTGCCTTTGGCTCAGGGCGTGATTAGGTCCAGGGATGAATTCTGCATGGGGCTCCCTGTGCGGAGCCTACTTCTCCCTCTGCCTGTGTCTCTGCCTCTCTCTCTCTCTTTGTCTCTCATGAATAAATAAATAAAAATATTTAAAAAAAGAAAATAAGTGTTTGTAAAGGGAGGTGTGATGGACTCTGTGCTGCACCACCCAGATCCCCCTTCAATGAAGGGCTTAGTCTTTCAGGTGCTGGGGGTGCTATTGTCAGACAGCTATCAGCCCCTTCAGAGATTGTTTCAAAGAGAGAGAGAGAGAGAGAGAGAGAGAGAGAGAGAGAGCTATGTGCACAGACAGAAGGAGAAAACAACTGGTAAAAAAAATTAAATGTCTGTTAATAGTCAACAGCATACATGGGAAGGTAAATGAGTGATGAGTGTTCATGTTATACTATGGAGCACAAGTGAGTTGCAAAACAGAATAAGGGGGACTAATCTGTACTGGCCAGGATTTCTCCATGACATATTATTAGTGGGGTGCAAGTGAGTAATGCTCATAGTAGGACCTTGTTAGTGTGCATGTAGTGTGTGTGTATGTGTGTGTGTGTGTGAGATGTGTGAGAACAGAGAAAAATGTCTGGAATAAAACACCTTTAACTGACCCCACTTGTCACCTGTGAGGTGGGGAAGAATGGGGCAGGTGATAATAGCCTAATGTAGTCCATATATTTAGATATCATTTGAAGCTTCTCCACTAGACTGTATTCATGTATTTTCTGTATACATATTTCTAAAGGAAAGGCGTATACTGAAAATAATACTGTCACTACAGGGCTGAATGAGATTGGGAATATGAGGAGTAAAGAAGAATGGGGTCTCAAACTCGTAGGGACATGTAATTATAGATCATGAGAGAAATCCTTCATCCTGACTTCTATTTAGACATGAGCCCTTTGAGGAAAATTTCTATTTTGTAATTCTTTACAAAATAGTCCTCTTCTAATAATAAAATAGTATTATCCATATCAATCAATGGCACCATCACCCATTTTATGTCCCAACACAGAGACTGCTCTCAACATTTTACACCTACCTCTCCTTCACCCAAGTCCAAATCCTTGCTGAATTCAGTCTATTTTACTTCCCAAATACCTGTTTAATGTGCCCAGCTCCTTCCATATTTATTACATCCACTTAGTCGAAAGGATCTGTCACTATCTCTCCCCTTGCCAAAATAGTCTAGTAACTCTAGTAACTAACAAAAATAGTCTAGTAACTCTAGTAACAAAATACTTTAGTAACTCTGGTCTTCTAACTCTCTTATAATTTATTATCCCCTTAATAAGTAGCTTTCACTTCCATGTTTCTTTATAGAGTGACCAAATTGAAACATGTAATTCATAACTCACTGCTACAACAACTGATATATTTCACTTTCTACTTTCGGCTTACAGGTGTCATTGGGGGAAAAGTTGGCTCTATTTCACTATGTATTGATTTCCTGTGTTTTTTTTTCCTTTGTCAATCTGTAGCCTTCCAGAAAGCAAGAAAAGTGATCCAAGTGATCACATCCTCAGAATTGCTCAGAAAGTAAAAAAGTGCTGTAAATGAGACTTAAACTCATGATCTTGGCATTGCTCACAAATAGTACTGCCTATGCATACTGTGACCTAATCAAATGAGTCACTGGAACCAAAACTGGGGAAAAGTCTCGGAAGCCTTAATAAAGAAACTTATCTTGACAATGCAGGGTCTCTTCTTAGGGACCTATGTTTTGCCATGTATTGCCTTGGCATTTTCCAGAACACTTACAGGCTTTTGCTGACCTTCTATTCCCTCTGCAATCCTTCCCAATACCAGCAGTCAATACTGCATCTCATATCTTCCTTTTGCTATCAATACTACCCCTTCTCACTCACTGATTTCTAACCTGACAAAGATATCAAAACATTTACTACCCTGGAACAGTTAGAGAGCTAGGAAAATGAGCCTTTAGGAAAATCATTTTTTAATTGTAAACAAAATGGTAGAAGCATATGGAATTAGTCATATGCTTAACTCATTGAAATTACACTATGTATAAAAAAATCTTTCAAGTAACATCTTCTTTCTTTTAGATAAAAGTGTTTGTAAACACTAGTGTGGAAGCATATGTGAATAGTCCTGGGCTGAAACCTTGATTTTACCCTGTGTATCATGCATCTTTAAAGTAACATATTCATTCATTAAGATATAAGTGTTGGGAATCCCTGGGTGGCTCAGTGGTTTAGTGCCTGCCTTTGACCCAGGGCGTGGTCCTGGAGTCCCTCGATTGAGTCCCACATCAGGCTCCCTGCTTTTCCCTCTACCTGTGTCTCTGCCTCTTTCTTTCTCTGTGTGTCTTTCATGAATAGATAAATAAAAATCTTTTTAAAAAATAAGATAGGGAATCCATGTGTGGCTCAGCGGTTTAGCAGCTGCCTTTGGCCCAGGGTGTGATCCTGGAGTCCCGGGATCAAGTCCTGGACTCCCTGCATGGAGCCTGCTTCTCCCTCTGCCTGTGTCTCTGCCTCTCTCTCTCCCTGTGTCTTTCATGAATAAATAAATAAATAAAATCTAAAAAAATAAAAAATAAAAAAATAAGATAGAAGTGTTTGTAAACTTATATGTAGAAGCCTGTGGGAATTGACTTATGCTAAACTTATTAAAACTATGCTATGTACAAAAAACAAAGAAAATTATAAACAAAATGAAAAATGATTAATCTAAACTAGAAAAATGCAAGTATATAATAAAACAAGTAAAAATTACTTATTGGAAAATTACCTAGAGTTTCATACACAAGAATACCACTTAATGTATTATATAGTTTCTGTAAGGGGAAGAAAAACTTTCTCTCTCTATCCCCTTAGGTTCTTTGCCTTGGTTTCTGCAAATTAGAATGATAAAAGTCAGATTAACAAGAGCAAAACAAACAGAAGTTTTTAAGACATGCAACATGTACTTGGGAGCTTTCAGTGATGAGTAACTCAAAGAGGTGGCTAGAATTTGGAGTCTATATACTTAACTTAGTAATGGAAAAGGAAGTGGAGAAAGGGTACTTAGGGAAAAGCAAATGACTTTTTGGAAAGTTAAATGGACCCTTGGTAGAACAGATGGGAGATTTAATTGTCAGCCTTAAAAATAAAATAGCCAGTGATCTAACCAGCAAAATGACTTTTTTTCAGGAATAGCAGAGAAATTGCAATTCAGGACATGCAAACTGTCATGAAGCATAGACAGGTCCAAGAACAAAGGAGAGGGACTTGCTTTTTATAGAAGAAAGGAGGGAGTTGGGAAGAGTTGTTTTGAATGAACGTTCATTGGAAGACAATGAGAATTTGAGGTTCTGGCGGCACCTCATTGGCTAAGTTGTGGTGGTTTCTCACTGGCTGAGTTGTTGCTGGGCAAGGAGAAAAATCTTCCTTTTCCCCCAATGGGATACATAAAGTAAGTTACAAGTCATGCCTGAGTGGGAACCCTCCCTTTATTGCTTCCCAACACCATTTTGAATTAGGTTTCCTTTATTCATTTTCACATAATCATCTTAACAACAATGTCTGTTTGGATGTAGTGCCAACTTCAGAAAAGAAGATAAGAGTTGCCCCCAGGGAGACGATTTATGATAATTGAGTTCTTTTGAGTCTTTTAGAAAGGCTCTGCTTTTAAGCAGATAAGAGATTTCAGGAACTCCAAGTCTTTGAGCTCAAAGAAAATCTTATGCCAAAGTAGCATATTTGTAGGTGGCTTACCCACTTCATTTCCTTCTAGGCTTTTGCTGTGCACTGCTAAAAGCAATGTCTGGCCCATATTAAGCATCCATAAGCATGAACTTTTATTCTGATGTCTCTTGACTTCTCTCTGCTTTTATTGTTTCTTCCTCCCTCCCTCTTACCTCCTCATCTCTCTTGCCCTCTCCCTCACATTCTCACATCTCTCTCTCACATCCTACCCAATTGTTGCAAGCTGGGCCCTCTTGGCCCTGTGGCTTGAGATCAGGAAACTTGCATCAAGAACCTGCCGTGCTTCTTCCACAAGGGCAAGATTCTTGTTTAATGAAATAATTGTTCACCTAAAATCCAATTCCAATTTTTTAAAATTTTACTTATTTATTTATTTATTTATTTATTTATTTATTTATTTATTTATTCATGAGAGACACAGAGAGAGAGAGGCAGAGACACAGGCAGAGGGAGAAGCAGACTCCATGCAGTGAGTCTGATGTGGGACTCAATCCCGGGTCTCTAGGACCACACCCTGGGCTGAAGTCGGCACTAAACCGCTGAGCCACCCAGGCTGCCCCAATTTCAATTTTTGTTTCCAATTTTGTTTCAAGTAAAGAGGAGAATGGTTGAATGCATGAATCACTTCAGGGATGACTGACTGGAGGAAAAAGTGCCTGCTGGGCTTGTGACTGAGTTTAGGAGTGAATGGAAGAACATATGACTGTAGAAGCTCACACTAGGTCAGCCCCAATCACCAGGACATATCTACAGTTGACTGAGCTAACTAATCTCTCCAGGAGTAAGGGGGCATGGAGGAGTCAGTTAACTCCAAAATGTATGCACACTCCAGCACCAAAGCTCTGCCTCCTTAGTTGTGAAGACCAGCCCAGCTACCAAGGTGCTTGTGTAGAACAGTAGCCAATGACAGCGCGGCATCTGAGGAAGGGAGCAAGACTTACCAGGACTTGTGGAAATCCTCTGTAACTGGGCAGAACTGGGGCATGAAATTCTCTAGGACCAGTCAGAGCCCAGGAATGTCCTTGATTTTTGTTCCCCTCATCCGAGAGCCAGTGTCTGCCCTGGATACTCTCAGTCTTAAGACCAATTCAAAGTGGACAAAAGGATGAAGAGGCAGATGAAGAACAATGATAGCACAGAACATGTGCATGTCAAAGCTGGAAAGTGGGTGTCTGCTCAGAGCCCAAGTAGAAGCCAAGAGTATGGGGTTGTCAGATTTTTGTCTATACCAGGAGTGGTGTTGATTCCCCTCCTCCCCAAACTACAGTTTATGGGTCTAGCACAGGCCTTCCCCACAGTAGACCATTCCCTTCTTGTATTACCCCACTATATTATACTAGTGAAATGCTCCATCCATAGCTCCTTTCCCAATCACTCAAAGGAGTCTTCTATTCGTATCAACCCTCATACACTTTAGATTATCCCTTCCTGTTTCCCCATCAAAGCATCCAGAAATGGATTGCTGATAATCGTGAATATTTTGTAGGAAACAAAGGCCATTTCCAGTTGCTGGTCTCAGAACTTCATCCTGGCATGTGGTTCAGAGCCCCTTCCATGGGACTTAAGCCTGGAATCCAAAAGAGGAACCAAATGTTCCTTCCCCAAGGGAGTCAAGCTTCAGAGCCTTTATATTGGTTAGCCATGACTAGTTGACTCTTTACACAGCCCTGCACTTGGCTCATTTTTCAAGGCTTTGTTCAAACATCAATTAATTTGAAAATCTTTTTGTTATCACCCCAAATAAAATGTATAATACCCCACATCATCTCTTGCTATCCCCTTACACATGTTTTGTTTACCCCTCTCCCTCTCCCCTCAGCCTTAGAGTAAGGGTCAGGTGTTTTGGGGCAAGCTGAGGAATGTTGGATTCCTGCAGAGTAGCCCAGTGGAGGAGGACTTGTCTGGCCCTTTTAGCAACAAGAATGTGAATCATATTGGAAATTACTTGGGTTTAGGGATTAACCCAGAAGTCCAGGGCCTTGGCCTGATTGGGAAAGGAGGACAGATGTGGGTAAGACACAAATGTGGCTTGTGCCCATTAAAGATATGGGAGTAATGAGGCCCAGAGGATGTGGACCCCAAGATCCAGGAAAGGTGGTGGGTAGAGAATGAGACCTCATCCCATCTCCACCCCACCCCCATTTTGGGGACTGCTACAGAGTAGGAGGCACTATAAAGAGCTGAAGCAGGGGACACCAGGGTGGCTCAGTGGTTGAACATCTGCCTTCGGCTCAGGGAATGATCCTGGGGTCCTGAATCAAGCCCCACATCAGGCTCTCCGCAGGAGCCTGCTTCTCCCTTGCCTATGTCTCTGCCTCTCTCTTATGCCTCTCATGAATAAATGAGTAAAATCTAAAAAAAAAAAAAGAGCTGAAGGGGACCCATGGGACACATGGAGGACATTGTGGGCAGAGATTCAGACCTTCCCAGGTGGAACATCCCCTCCACTCAGCTCTCAGGATGCTGGAGCACTTGTGGATACTTAGTTTTATTATCATCATTGGGATCTT
The DNA here is from genome assembly GCF_048164855.1 of Canis lupus baileyi. NCBI lineage: Eukaryota > Metazoa > Chordata > Mammalia > Carnivora > Canidae > Canis > Canis lupus. The sequence continues at coordinate 82,526,961 of NC_132876.1, forward strand.
GGACCCCCTTCTTCCCCTAGCAGGCACATAGTCCAACAGTCCAACAGCTAGGACTGGGTCTTTTAAAGCCTTTGGGGATCAGGATTGTGAGAAAATCCTCAGAGCATTACCACTCTGGAACTTTAGATCTGGAGGTCGGTTCAGGCTATGGCAGATAGATAGGGAAGGAGGCATGGCCAAGAGTGTGGACAATTGTAGACACCCACATAAATCTTCACTGACTAGCATGTTCCCTGTGGCATAGCTTTCCCACAGAGTTGACCCTCCCCACAAAGCCAGCTTCTGGGGTCTGCATAGCAAGGGCATCCTAGTTTACATGAGTCCTCACCTGATCCTCTGAGAATAATAAGGTCTTGTCACTCAAGGTGAGATGGATCCCAGGCCCAGGTGTTTCCACATCTGTAGGCCAGGAGCAATGTCTGCAGGAATGGAATCAGCTTGGTTTACTGTGGTCTTCTCCCTTATACCAGCCTCTGAGGAATCCAACATAAGCACCTCCACCCTCAGAGCCCTCAGAAAGCTTTCTCTCCCAGCCCTGACCAGTCTGGTATTCACCAAGTGCAGAGAGCCTCCCTCACCTTTCTGATGTGCTCACATCATCTTGAGGTCCCAGGCCTCAAAGTTAATTCAGACCCCCAAACAGTCCCTAGAACCCATACCTTGTGATAAAGACCCTGAAACAGCTTAGAGACTTCACACTGTAGGAGAGCCCCAGAGATGTCATACTATGGATACAGATCCATAAGTAACACAGAGAACACACACCTGGGACTGAACACAGCCCTTCTAAACAGCTCACAGACTTCACACCCAGAACAGAAAGTCCCAAACAGTAAAGAGTCTTCACACCCTGGCACAGACCCTCTAAAATCCTACTAATATCATGCCTTGGGTCACACATACCCAAACAGCTCAGAGACCCGACATCTAGGGCAACACCCCCTTGGAGTTGAGCCATTTGACACTGAGGATATATAGACCCTCAATATCTAGACCTCACAACCTAAGAAAATATATCCCTAAAGGGTTTAGTATAATAAATAGACTCCATGTACCTTTGAGCCTAGACAAAGACCTCTAAATAGGTGGAGGACTTAAAATTCTGAGCACAGACCCCCAAAGACCTCAGAGAGCTATCCAAGTCCCAGTCCATCCAAGTAACTTGACAACTCACTCTGGACACAGACACATGAACAGCTCAGAAATCTCATATCCTGAACACAGAATACCAAAGAGCTCAGGGACTACACAGCCTTGAAGTGGACCTCCAGAAATTACACAAACCTTATATGCTTAACAGACTCGCCAAAAGTTCAGATGGCTCACCTCCTGGGGCACACACCCCCAAATAGCCACAAAAACACATACTTGAAAATAGACCATCAAATACTTCAGAAATTTCACAATGCACCTGTACAGCTTGGAGTCTTAAAAAAAATCTTTATATACACCTCTTCCCCTTCCAAAAAAGAGCTCAGAGAATCTACACTCTAAACTCAGACCTCCTGAAAGCCTCAAAACTCACACTCTAGGAATCATACCACCAAACAATAAATACATCTTAGACATAGAACCACATATAGCCTGAGAGATCCCCATGGAGCTCAGAGATTTCACCCACAATCAGTGCATAGACTCAGACAACTAGTGAACTCAGAGACTTCATACTTCATATAGACCCCGAAACAATTGACAGACCTCACACTACTTTACACCCTGCAACAAGGATCCCTATAGAATTCTGACACTTCACACCAAGAAAACAGATCCAGAAAACCTCAGAGACTTCAAAAGTTGAGACATAGACCCCCAAAGAATTCAGAGACATCACACCCTGAACACAAACCTCCAAAAAGCTGAAAGACCTCACACCAGGAAACAGGCAAACAGTTTAGAGATCTAATATCCTGCACAAAGACCCAAAAGTAGACTTATGGATTCCAGAATTTTAAAATAGATCCCCCAAAGAGGTGAAAGATTATAAACATTGGGAAACAGAACCACAATTAACTTAAGAATCTCATACCTTGGGATCCCTGGGTGGCTCAGCAGTTTAGCGCCTGCCTTCAGCCCAGGGCATGATCCTGGAGTCCCAGGATCAAGTACCACATTGGGCTACCTGCATGGAGCCTGCTTCTCCCTCTGCTTCTCTCTCTCTCTCTCTCTCTCTCTCTCTCTCTCTCTCTCATGAATAAATAAATAAAATCTTTTTTAAAAAAATAAAATCTTTAACAAAAAAGAATCTCATACCTTGGGCCACTTTTTCAAGTGCTTAGACACCTCACGCTGCTGTCATAGACCCCTGAAATAGTCCCAAAACATCATTCTCTGGGACATAGACCACAAAAGATATAATGGACTTTACACCCTGGGCACAGGCTCCCATGCTGTTCAGAGACCTTCAAAACTCCAGATACTTCATACTCTGAACAATGAATCCCAAAACTAAAAGACCTCACATCTTCCATATGGACACATAGACCCATAAGCAGGACAAAGACCTCAAAACCCAGGTGAAGAATTCCCTAATACAAGATACCTGTCACCCTGGGACACAGTGTTCTAAGGAATTTAGAAACCTCAAAGCCTGGGACACAGATTCTAAAAATGTTCAGAGACCTTATACTTTATTTTTTTATCATTGAGGTATAATTTGACATAGTGTTATATTAGTTTCAGGTGTACAACATCTTGATTCAACTCAGTGCTCACCATGGTAAGTGTAGTCACCATACAATGTTATTACAATATTATTTTTTTAATTACAATATTATTGACGATATTTCCTATGCTGTACTTTTCATTTCTGTGACATATTTATTTTATAACTGGAAGTTTGTACTTCTTAATCTCCTTTATCTATTTTGCCCATCCCCTTATCCTCCTGCACTCTAGCAACCACCAGTTTGTTCTCTGTATTTCAGAGTCCATTTCATTTTTTGTTTGTTCATGCATTTTGTTTTTTAGATTCCAAGAGAAATTATATGGTATTTCTCCTTTTCTGTCTGACTTACTTCACTTAGCATAATACATTCTAGTTCCATCCATGTTGTCACAAATGACAAGATCTCATTCTTTTTTATGGCTGAGGAATATTCCATTGTATATACATACCACATCTTCTTTATCCATTCATCTATTGAGGACATGTGGGCTGCTTCCATACTTTGGCTATTGTAAATAATACTGAAATAAATATAAGGGTGCATATATCTTTTCAAATTAATGTTTTAGTATTCTCTGGGTAAACACCTACTGATGGAATTGCTAGATCTTATGGTATTTCTATTTTTAATTTTTGAGAAACCTCCATACTGTTTTCCACAGTGGCTGCACAAATTTGCATTCCCACCAACTGCAGGAGGGCCCCTCTTCCTCTACATCCTTTCCAACACCTGTCATTTCTTGTGTTGTTGACTTTAGCCATTCTGACAGGTGTGAGGTGATATTGCATTGTAGTTTTAATTTGTATTTCCCTGATGATAAATGATGATGAGCATCTTTTTATGTGTCTTTTGGCCATCTGAATGTCTTCTTTGGAGAAATGCCTGTTCATGCCTTCTGCCCATTTTTAATTGGATTATTTGTTCTTTAAGTGTTCAGTTTTATAATTCCCTTATATATTTTGGATACTAAACCTTTATCAGATATGTCATTTGCAAATATCTTCTCTCATTCTGTAAGGTGCTTTTTAGTTTCGTTGATTGTTTCCTTCCTTGTGCAGAGGCTTTTTATTTTGATGAAGTCCCAATAGTTTATTTTTGCTTTTGTTTCCCTTGTGTCAGGAGACCTATGTAGAAAAAAGTTGCTACAGCTGATGTCAAAAAAGTTATTGCCTGTGTTGTCTTCTAGGATTGTTATGCTTTCAGGTCTCACATTTAGATACTTGATCCATTTTGAACTTATTTTTGTGTATGGTGTAAGAAAGTGCTCCAGTTTCTTTCTTTGGCATATTGCTTTCTAGTTTTCCCAACACCATTTGTTTGAAGAGACTGTCTTTTCCCATTGAATATTCTTTCCTGCTTTGTCAAAGATTCATTGACCATATAGTTATGGGTTTATTTCTGGGTTTTCTATTCTGTTCTATTGATCTAGGTGTCTATTTTTGTGCCAATGCCATACTGTTTTGATTACTACAGCTTTGTAAAATAATTTGAAGTCTGGAATTGTGATGCCTCCAAGCTTTGCTTTTCATTTTCAAGATTGCTTTGGGGTCCTTTGTGGTTCCACTTAAATTTTAGGATTGTTTTAGTTGTGTGAAAAATGTTGTTGCTATTTTAATAGGGATTGCACTGAATGTGTAGATTGCTTTGAACAGTATAAACATTTTAACGATATCTGTTCTTCCAATATATGAGGATGGAATGTCATCTCTTTGTCTTGTCTTCAATTTCTTTCATCAATGTTTTATAAGTTTCAGAATCTTTCACCTCTTTTGTCAGGGTTATTCCTATGTATTATTTTTGGTGCAATTCTAAATGGGATTGTTTTCTTAATTTCTCTTTCTGCTGCTTCCTTATTGGTGTATAGAAATGCAACCTATTTCTGCACATTAATTTTGTATCCTGCGATTTTACTGAATTAAATTACTAATTTTAGCAGTTTTTTCATGGAATATTTTGGATTTTCTATATATAGTATCATGGCATCTGCAAATAGTGGAGGTCTTATTTCTTCCTTACCTATTTGCATGTCTTTTATTTCTTTTTTGTTGTCTGATTGCTGTGGCTAGTACTTCCAGTGGTATGTTGAATAAAAGTGGTAAGATTGGATATCCCTGTCTTATTCCTGACTGTAGAAGAAGAGTTCTTAGTTTTTCCCCATTGGGAATGATATTAGCTGTGGATTTTTCATATATGGCTTTTATTATGTTGAGGTATGTTCCCTCTGAACCTACTTTGTTGAAATTTTTATTGTGACTAGATCTTGTACTTTGTTAAATGCTTTTTTCTGGATCTATTGAAATGATCACCTGGTTCTTATTCTTTTTCTTATTGATGATGTATGATGTTGATTGATTTGTGAATATTGAACTACCCTCACAACCCAGGAATAAATCCCACTTGATCGTGATGAATGATTTTTAATGTGTTGTTGGATTCTTTTTACTATAAGTATTTTGTTGAGGATTTTTGCTTCTATGTTCATCAGAGAGTTGGTTCTTTTTTGTTGTTGTTGTGTCTTTATCTGGTTTTGGTAATGCTGACCTCACAGAATGAATTTGGAAGTTTTCCTTCCTTCCTTTTCTTTCTTTCTTTCTTTCTTTCTTTCTTTCTTTTTTTTTTTTTTGGACTGGTTTGAGAGGACTACTATTAACTCTTTTTTAAATGTTTGGTAGAATTTGCCTGTGAAGCCATCTGGTCCTGCACTTTTGTTTGTTGGAGTTTTGTGATTACTGACTCAATTTCTTTGCTGGCAATTGGTTCATTCAAATTTTCTATTTCTTCCTATTTCAGTTTTGGTAGGTTATTTGTTTCTAGAAATGTATCCATTTCTTCTAGGTTGTTCAATTTGTTGGCATGTAGTTTTTCATAATATCCTCTTATGAGTATTTGTATTTCTGCGGTGTCAGTTGTTATTTCTCCTCTCTCACTTGTGATTTTATTTATTTGGGTCCTTTCTCTTTTTTTCTTGATAAGTCTGGGTAAAGGTTTATCAATTTTATAAATTTTTTTCAAAGAACCAGCTCCTTGTTTCATTGATCTGTTCTATTGGGGTTTTTGAAGTTTCTTCATCATTTATTTCTGCCCTAATCTTTATTATTTCCTTCCTTCTGTTGGCTTTAGGTTTTGTTGTTCTTTTTCTAGCTCCTAAAGGTATAAGATTAGGTTGTCTATTTGAGATTTTTCTTGCTTCTTGAGGTAGGACTGCATTGCTATAAACTTCCCTCTTCAACCCACTTCTACTACATCCCAAAGGTTTTGAACTGTTGTAGTTTCATTTTCATTTGTTTCCATGTACCTGTTTTATTTCTTCTTTTATTTCCTAATTGACTCATTCATTGTTTCATAGGATGGTGTTTAACCTCCATATGTTTGTGGTATTTCCAAATTTTTTCTTGTGATTGACTTCTAGTTTCATAGCATTGTGGTCAGAAAAGATATGTGGTATGACTTTAATCCTCTTGAATTTGTTGAGCTTTGTTTTGTGAGCTAATATGTGATCTAGTCTGGAGAATTTCCCATGTGCACTTGAAAAAAAAAGTATACTCTGTTTTAGGATGAAATGTTCTGAATATATCTGTTAAATCCATCTGGTCCAGTATGTCATTCAAAGCCATTGTCTCCTTACTGATTTTCTGTTTGGATCATCTGTCCATTGGTGTAAGTGGGGTGTGTTAAAGTCCCCTACTATTATTGTATCACTTTCAATCTACAGGTATCTTTAGGTCTGTAAGAGTCTCTGGTAGACAGGATATGATGAATATTGTTTTGTAATTCATTCTGTCACCCTATGTCTTTTTATTGGAGCATTTAGTCTATTCACATTGAAAGTATTTATTAATAGATAGGTATTTATTGCAATTTCTTTACCTGTTTTGTGGTGGTTTCTGAAGATTTTCTCTGATTTTTTTTGTCTTTCTCTCTTTCAGTTTGCTGGTTTTCTTTTTTTTTTTTTTAGATTTTATTTATTTATTCATGAAAGACACACTGAAAGAGACAGAGACGTAGTCAGAGGGAGAAGCAGGCTCCCTGCAAGGAGCCTGATGCAGGACTCGATCCCAGACCCAGGGATCATGCCCTGAGCTAAAGGCAGATGCTCAACCACTGAGCTACCCAGGCATCATAGGCAGAGGGAGAAGCAGGCTCCCTGCGGGGAGCCCAGTGAAGGACTCAATCCCAGGACCCTGTCACCTCTGTGGACCCAGTATGACACCCCAGTATGAGAACAGGGACATTTACCAAAAAGGTTTGGAAAAGAAAGAAGGGAAACATGCATCCTCCTTCCTTGCAAAACCTCATTACTATTAGAAAAACTCAGTCCTATGGCCCCTACAAGATGGTACTCCTGGGATAAGTTATCAGCTTTTCTCTCTGTGTCAACCTCAGATTCAGTGAGAGGCTGAGGAGGGTGTAGGTCCCCTGGTGAGGATGTGTGGAGACCCAGCACCTCTCAAGGGTGCAGACTGTGAAAAGGCCTGAGGCTTGTGAAGGCACCCAAACTGCATATTTCAAAAAGATAGCCAACTGAAAAGTTAAAGGGATGGTCCACACAAAACCACTGTCACTACCAACAGCAATTGCAAGTTCAGAGGGTTCCTAAACCATCCTCAGAGTCAATAATTTGCTACAAAGATTCACAGGACTCATGAAAAGTGATTATCTTCACGGTTAGAGTTTATTATAGGGAAAGAATACAGATTAAAATTAAAATAAGCTAAGGAAAGAGATGAACAGGGCAAGGTCCAGGGGGATACCAAATGTAGAGTTTCCAGTTCTCTCCCCATAGAGTCCGAGCAGTGTTATTCTCATGGCATTGATATCTAACAAAGGTAGAGAGTACTGCCAACCAGGGAACTTACCAAGCCTTAGTGTCCAGAGTCTTCAATGGGGCTCCATGATGTAGGCACAGTTGCCTACCCACATGACTGGCTTTAGTTTCTACCCATCAAGAGGTCAGATTGCATGACCCAAAGCCCCCACCCTTCATCATGTTGCTGGTATAACTATGAGTCCCCACTTCACATCACATAGCTACTATCTGGCTAGACCAAGTCTTCCACACTAAATCATATTGTTGGTATGGCTCAGAGCCCCCACTCTAAATCACAAGTTACTATCTGCTCTGCTGAACTGACTCCCAAGCAAACAAAGACACTCCTATCAAGCATGACATTCCAAGAGCTAGAGTTTACCTTTCAGAAGCTGAGGACAAAGCCCACACCTCTGTCTGGACAAAATTAAGTTCTTTAATATACAATATTATATACTGTTATAATACTATACACACAGCAAGGTCATCATGGAAAGTTGTTAATAATGGAGAGTCACTAATATCAGCTAATATTCATTAAGAATTTACTAAGTGGGGGATCCCCAGGTGGCTCAGCGGTTTGGTGCCTGCCTTTGGCCCAGGGCATAATCCTGGAGTCCTGGGATGGAGTCCCACATCGGGCTCCTTGCATGGAGCCTGCTTCTCCCTCTGCCTGTGTCCCTGCCCCTTTCTCTCTCTCTCTCAACCTCTCTCTCTCTCTCTCTTTCTCTCTCTCTCTCTCTGTATCTCATGAATAAATGAATAAAATCTTTTAAAAAAAGAATTTGCTAAGTGACAGGCACTAATCCAAGCATTTTATGTAATTAACCCACTTAAATTTACAAACAAACCAATAAGAGTGGGTCTATTAATATTCCATTTTGAAGATGAGGAATACTAAGGTATAAGGACATTTATTTAATTCTCCAGGCTCCATAGCCAGTCTGTAGGAGAAGCAGGGTTCACTCCCTGTATTTTGTGACCCTATGTGTCCTCCCTTAAACAACCTCTTTTCTGCCTTAAGTAATATTACCGAATGTCCATAAATGGTGTGCCTGCATGACCGTACATTATACAGAACGTCTCTAACATCATGTTGTCATGAATAATAGTGGTCTCATAGTAGAAACAGCTGTTTAACCTCTTTACTGACAGAACCTAGAAAATTTTCTTCATTCTTGCCCTCATGGGATACCCCCATCATCCGCAGAAAACAACAGCCAAGCCTTTTAGCATAGCATTCAAGATCCAACTTAAGCCTGGACTACTTCTCTGGTTATTCCAATCACTCTTCTCTTAAATTCATTCATTAATTAAGTAAACTAATATTTCTTGAGAGCCTGCTATATGCCACGTATAGCCAAGCACTGTGCTAAGACGTGGGAATACAGCTATAAACAGAATAAATTTCCTGCTTCCACAGGGCTTATAAGCTTCAACAGAGATTGGTAAACTTTTTCCTACATGTACAGGGCCAGATAGCAAATAATGTAAGAGTCATATGGTCTCTTTCACAACTACTCAATTCTGCTACTGTAATACAAAAGCAGCCATAGACAGTATGCAAAGGGATGGGTGTGATTGTATTCTAATAAAATTTTATCATCAGAAATAGATAGTGCATCAGTTTTGGTGCATGGGCAATAGTTTGCCAACCTCTCTTTTAGAGATAGGCATTAAGCCAATACATAATAGATCAATGTCAGGTGGTGATGAGTGCTATGGAAAGAAATTAAATAGGGTGAGGAGGTAGAGACTGACTATGGTGTGCAGCTATTTTCCAAAGGAGGTATTTGAAAAGGCCTCACCAGGAAGGAAATAAGAAGTGGAGAGATCTGAAGGAGGTAAAGGAGTCAACCATGGGGTTATCTGGGGGTAGTGTCCCAGGTTAGGGGAAGCATCAGGATAAAAACCTTGAAGTCAGAATGTGCTTCTCTCTAGCATCACTTCCCTCTGATCTCTGCTTTAATGACCCCCATCAGTGAGGCCTTCCCTGCGCACCCTAAATATAATCCTTCCACTCCCAAAATACCCCAGTATACCCTTTCCTCCAACTTGGCTTTATCTTTCTATGTAGCACTTGCAACTCTCTGCTATACATTTTACTGACCTAATCTATAAAACCGGAGACTCTGTTGGTTTTGTTCTGTTGTATCATCATCATGTAGAACAGTACTCAGGCACATGGCAGGTGCTCAGAGAACTTTTTGAAGTTGGCTAGAAGCCAGGAACTTGGCACACATTACTAAAATGCACAGATACCCTCCAAGGTGGGCATTTTCCTGAGACTCAAAGAGGATAGGTGACTTGCTTAAGGGCTCCAGGCTTTGAAGTGAAGTCTTCTAGGCTCCAGAACCCACAAGTCCTGGATTATTTGAGTGTCAGGCTTGAGGTGAGATGGCCCCAATATTTGAGGACAAAATGTATCCATCCACTAAAAGATGGGAACCCATTCCATGTCAGATGTCAGAAGACACAGAAGAAATCCCCTGCAATGAGATCTCCAAAAGCAGTTCAGGGGAGATCGCATGACTGCCCCCAGACAGTGAGTGTGACCCCCTTAATCCCAGGGAATGAACTGAAGGAAGTAGTCACCTACTACTTCCATGTGGTCACCTATATGGGCTAGGCAGCAAGATGTGGATGAGTTTACATTACATATGCACATTACATTACATATGCCTCTCATGGTCTTTTTGGACAGTGACCAGACTAGCAGGAGGAGAGCACTCATATCTGGGATGTGGTCTTCGATAAAATTTCTCAGAATGACCTCCTGGATAGACATATGAAATCTGGATTAGGTAAGGATGGTGGAGTTGTACCCACCATGTGGCTTCTGTAAAGGCCCTCACCATACACATTATAAACTGTTACAACACACACACACACACACACACACACACACAGATGGATACTATATACATTTTTTTCTTTAAAATACTTCATAACTTGTAAAACATAATGAGAGTGAAAAAAACAGATGAGTACAACATAAATTTACACATTACAAATCTTTTGTTTCTTTATATAATGCAATACATACCATTTTAACAAATTTATACCTAAATAGAACATTTTTTATGGCTCAGTTTTATACAAATTCATTAATTATGTCATGAAACTGTATACTTTTAACAACTTTACTTTTATTTATTTATTTTTTATTTATTCATGATAGGCACACAGTGAGAGAGAGAGAGAAGCAGAGACACAGGCAGAGGGAGAAGCAAGCTCCATGCACCGGGAGCCTGACGTGGGATTCGATCCCGGATCTCCAGGATCGCGCCCTGGGCCAAAGGCAGGCGCCAAACCGCTGCGCCACCCAGGGATCCCCAACTTTACTTTTATTTTAAGTCTTCATTTTATTTCCAGTTAGTTGCCATACAATTTAAGAAACGAAACAAATGAGCAAAGAGAAAAAAAGAGAGAGAGAAATCAAGAAACAGACTCTTAACTATAGAGTACAAACTGAAGGTTACCAAAGGGGAGAGGGATGGGGGAATGGGTTGAATAGGTGTTGAGGATTAAAGAGTGCACTTGTGATGAGCACTGGGTGATGTATGGAATTGTTGAGTCACTATATTGTACATCTGAAACTAATAGAGCACAGTAGACATATATTATAACAGCTAATATTTACTGAGCATTTCTTCTGTCAGATCCTGTTTAAGAGTCTTATACTTTTCACATAATAATTCATTCAGTCTCTTCCTACTAGGACCCTTACTTACATCTTTCAAGGCTACACTTAAAAAGCACCTTGCTCTTGAGAGGGGCCTTGGTGGCTCAGTGGGTTAAGTGTCCAACTCTTGATTTCAGCTCAGGTCCTGATCTCAGGGTCTTGAGATCAAGCCCCATATCAGGCTCCCTGCTCAGCAGGGAGTCTGTTTGAGTTTCTCCCCCTCTGCCCCTCTCCTCACTTGCTCTCTATATCTAAAATAAAATTAAATACATCTTTTTTTTAAAAGGCACCTTCTTTGTGAGGTCGGCTCTGATTATTGAACTTGAAGGTGACTTCTTCCTTCAAAAGTTTATGACATTCTCTTGTACTCGTTGGAGCTTCTGGATACTACTTCATCTAAGTTACTTGTGGGCATGATTCAAGATTATATTCTTCCAATCCATGAGCATGGAATATTTTTCCATCTCTTTGTGTCTTCCTCCATTTCTTTCAGAAGTGTTCTGTAGTTTTAGGGTATAAATCCTTTGCCTCTTTGGTTAGGTTTATTCCTAGGTATTCTTATGCTTTTGGGTGTAATTGTAAATGGGATTGACTCCTTAATTTCTCTTCCTTCAGTTTCATTGTTAGTGTAGAGAAATGCCACTGATTTCTGGACATTGATTTTGTATCCTGCCACACTGCCGAATTGCTGTATGAGTTATAGCAATCTTGGGGTGGAGTCTTTTGGATTTTCTATGTACAGTATCATGTCATCTACAAAGAGGGAGAGTTTGACTTCTTCTTTGCCACCTTGAAACCCTTTTATTTCTTTTTGTTCTCTGATTGCTGAGGCTAGGACTTCTAGTACTATGTTGAATAGCACTGGTGAGAGTGGATCCTTGTTGTGTTCCTGATCTTAGGGGAAAGGTTCCCAGTGTTTCCCCATAGAGAATGATATTTACTGTGGGCTTTTTGTAGGTGGCTTTTAAGATACTGAGGAATGTTCCCTCTATCCCTACATTCTGAAGAGTTTTGATCAGGAATGGATGCTGTGTTTGGTCAAATGCTTTCTCTGCATCTATTGAGAGGATCATATGGTTCTTGTTTTTTCTCTTGTTGATGTGATCTATCATGTTGATTATTTTACAAGTGTTGAACTAACCTTCCATCCCAGGGATAAATCCCACTTGCTCATGGTGAATAATCTTCTCAGTGTATGTTGGATCCTAATTTATATTGTGAAAATGTCTATGCTACCCAGGGCAATTTACACATTTAATGCAATCCCTATCAAAATACCATGGACTTTCTTCACAGAGTTGGAACAAATCATATTAAGATTTGTGTGGAATCAGAAAAGACCCCAAATAGCCAGGGGAATGTTGAAAAAGAAAACCAAAGCTGAGGGCATCACAATGCCAGATTTCAAGTTGTACTACAAAGCTGTGATCATCAAGACAGTGTTGTACTGGCACAAAAACAGACACATAGATCAATGGAACAGAATAGAGAACCCAGAAATGGGCACTCAACTCTATGGTCAACTAATATTCGACAAAGCAGGAAAGACTATCCACTGGAAAAAGGACAGTATCTTCAATAAATGGTGCTGGGAAAATTGGACATCCACATGCAGAAGAATGAAACTAGACCATTCTCTTACACCATACACAAAGATAAACTCAAAATGGATGAAAGATCTAAATGTGAGACAAGAATCCATCAAAATCCTAGAGGAGAACACAGGCCAGTTCTTTTTGAACTTGGCCACAGCAACTTCTTGCAAGATATATCTAGGAAGGCAAGGGAAACAAAAGCAAAAATGGATTATTGGGACTTCATCAAGATAAAACCTTCTGAAAAAAAAAAAAAAAAAAAAAAAAAAAAAGATAAAACCTTCTGCACAGCAAAAGAAACAGTCAACAAAACTAAAAGACAACCTACGAAATGGGAGAAGATATTTGCAAATGACGTATCAGATAAAGGGCTAGTTTCCAAGATCTATAAAGAACTTATTCAACTCAACAGCAAAGAAACAAACAATCCAATCATGAAATGGGCAAAAGACATGACCAGAAATTTCACCAAAGAAGACATACACATGGCCAACAAGCACATGAGAAAATGGTCTGCATCACCTGCCATCAGGGATATAGATATTATATTAATATCAATTATAATTAATTAAGTATTACTATATTAATTAAATATTAATATTATATAATGGAATATTACTCAGCCATTAGAAATGACGAATACCCAACATTTGTTTCAACGTGGATGGAACTGGAGGGTATTATGATGAGTGAAGTAAGTCAATTGGAGAAGGACAAACATATGGTTTCATTCATATGGGTAATATAAGAAATAGTGAAAGGAATTATAGGGGAAAGGAGAGAAAATGAGTGGGAAATATCAGAGAGGGTGAAAGAACATGAAAGACTCCTAACTCTGGGAAATGAACAAGGGGAGGTGGGCGGGGGGATGGGGTGACTGGGTGTCGGGCACTGAGAGGGGCACTTGGCAGGGTGAGCACTGGGTGTTACACTATATGTTGGCAAATCAAACTCCAATAAAAAGTATACCAAAAAAAATCACCCAGTGGGGAAAAAAAGATTATAAAAAAGCTTTATTCCAAAACCTCATATCGTACATCATTTTCCTTCACCAAGTTCACACAGTGCCTGGAATCTTTGAATCTAGGCTTACCGACTTTCAGAACATTTGGCCAATTACCTTTATTTGTCCAATGAATGGGATAATGGTATTGCCCTAGTAGGGTTGTTGTGAGGAATGAGATAATGTATATAAAATGCTTTTCTAAAATACCCTAGGTGACCTCAAACCATGCTCAGTGAAATGGGATGATTGGGTTATATTTTGGTAATTCTCTGCCACAGCTGTATACTCTGCAAGAATTCCTGAAAATGAGGCCAAGATCCTGATTCAGTACATTTGGAGTGGGGCCTGAAAATTTGCATCTTAAATAAACTCCTGGGTGATGCGAAGACCATACTTTGAGGAATGAGGCTAAAACACTGTACTCAGGAATCCTGGGTCAGGATTCTGAGGTTGTGCCAGAGCTCAGCTGGAAAGACTGCTGTAATAGACTTGTCATGTCCTCCAGGGAAGTAGCCAGGGGGGCTGCTGGCAAAAATGAATCCACTATGCATCCCTCTGGAAGCATATGATTTTACTCAGGAAAAAAAAAAGAAAAAAAATGATTTTACTCAGGACAGGGGAATCACTTAATGCACAGTGCCAACTTTCCCTTGCAAAGATGAAAAAACTGGCTCCCTTTTCCTCATCAGCAGAAACTGTGTTCTAACTTGTCTCTAGACTAATGGATATTGCTTTGTATAAGTACATCCACTCCTTTCAGCCAATAGCAATGAATAGTGGGAGTAATCGGTAAAGTTCAGAAGTACCACAATGGCTGAGAGATAGTGAAATGGTGTGTGACTTGGGCTAGGAACTGGGGGTACCTAAGAGTTAGGACTGAATCTCTGAACCTACATGGGGAAATTGGATTGGAAGGAGGGAAGGAGTGCTGCAGAAAAGGAAACAGATCTTAAATGTGAAGGAAAACTCTTTATTTTCACCATTTTGTCCAGGACAATTTTTCTTTAAAAACAAAACCACACACACACAATATACAAGTAATACATATTTATTTATTTTTAAAAAAGAAGATACAGATCAATAAACTCATCCATAATTCCACAATATATTCTATTAATAGTTTAGAAGGAAATCCTATGGGTATATCCTCATTCATCTCCATTTCCTTAGAAATGACAAGTTAGAGTGCTGTGTACTTCACATAGCAACTGTACTTGGTGAACTGTGCCTTTAGCCTGTTTTTCTATTCTTTTTCTTCTCTATTGATGAAGATGCTTTATATATATATTAAGTATCTTTAAAAATACGTTTATGTTTAATACATCTGGTATATATTCTGGTATAAGGCATGAAAGTTATTGATTCCCATAAAGGAGCTGGAGCATTCGATCTCCAGAGTCCCTACTCCTTGGGGACAGCAATGCTGACATGTTATACTGAATGGCTCCTCTTATCTAAGAAGACATTTAAAATACATCATTTAGGGATGCCTGTGTGGCTCAGTGGTTGAGCATCTGCCTTCAGCTCAGGGTGTGATCCTGGGGTCCTGGGGTTCTGGGATCAAGTCCCACATTGGGATCCCCACGATGAGCCTGCTTCTCCCTCTGCCTATGTCTCTGCCTCTGTGTGTGTGTCTCATAAATAAATAAATAAATAAATAAATAAATAAATAAATAAATAAATAAAATCTTTTTTAAAACATCATTTATCTCAAAAAAAGTGTAGTAAGAAGGAACAGAATTCTTCATCCTTATTGGTACTTTTTTTTTTCAACTAAAAACTTGTAAATCTTGATATTCAATGCTACGTTATTAAAAACAAAACAAATGTATCTGTGAAAACAGAAGTACAGATCAAATCTTTTACAGTCTGCCAAGAATAACTTTCTGATTCATTCCATACTTTTCTTATCCTATTACTCTTTCTTCCTGGGGATTTATTTTTATATTATCTAAAACTTTCCTTAGCACTACTGCCCTAGTCAGTAATTCTCCATGGCAATAAGGTAATGTCCAAACATCCTTAGTTGTCCTTTGAGGCCATTCACAATGTGGCCACAACCTGCCTTTCAACCTGACTCTCCATCCCTCTTCAAGAACAGGACTCTGCATATTGCTTTTTCTAAGACACATCTTTGTATATATTTCTCTGTTTAATGCAATAAAGAGATCAAGAGAATTTTATTTTTTTAAATATTTTATTCATTTATTCATGAGAGACACAGATAGAGAGAGGCAGAGACACAGATAGAGGAGAAGCAGGCTCCATGCAGGGATCCTGATGTGGGACTCAATCCCAGTAGTCCAGGATCATGCCCTGGGCCGAAGGCAGGGGCCAAACCGCTGAGCCACCCAGGGATCCCCAAATTTTAGAGCCAGGGCTTTGAGGCTCATCTAACCTGGACATTTTAAAGAAGAAACAGATGCCAGACAGTGTAACATGCTCCAAGTCATACAGCATATTAGAAGTTACTATGTTACCAAACCAGGCCCTTGGGCTCACTAAACAATAAAAATTGACCACAGGCCAAATGGGAGTTTCAGGCAAGGCTTTACTGGCTTGAGCACAAGGGAAACAGCACAAAGGAAACAATCCTCAGGCTGACTCCACAAGGAGAAATCAGGGAGAGTTTTGGGTTTTGTTTTTTTTTAAGAAATTTAGGTGGGAAAAGGATGGTCTAAGCATGTAGAGGCAGTGATTTATTACCATACCACCTGTGTACTTAAAGATAATGCTTCTTCATGAATCACTTGTCTAATGACATGCTAAATCTCCACACCTGGGCACCTGGGCATGATTTTTAGTATTATAATGATGGGAAAAGTTGGTGAAAGTTTAGCACTGGGGTCCATCTTGGTGCAGACTGATTTGGTCTGGTCTTTACCAATCTTTGAAGTCGAGTCCCTCCTTTCAATAAGCATCCTGTCTCCGAATTTCTACAAGATATACTACTCAAGGACATAGAGTTTTAGCTATCCCAGAATGCTGGATTGGGTGATTAGGGTTGAGGGAACCTGAGTCCAGTCCCTGCTCTGTCTCAATGGTGCAGGCAGAACTTTAGTTTTTCAACTCCTCTTGGAGCCACTGCCTTCTGAGTATGTAATACGTGGTAGGCAAATACTTGCTGGATGTGTTGCATAATTTGCAATGTATTTAACTGTGTTCTGTTGACCTGGCAGGATTGCATCTTTGTTGTGAATGAGTGAAATGAGCCAAGGCAAGAAGCACACACACATCAGTTGAGCAATTCCAAAGCAGTGAAACATGACAGAGGAGTTACTGAAGAAACCTGTACCCAATGGCATCATCCGTTGTTACCACATGAAGTAGCAGAGAGGAAGGGACCCAGAAGGAAAGGCGGTGCATTTCAATCCCACAGATCACATCCCTTCTACCCCCACCAGGAATGAGTTGAAGCCCTGTGTGGGAGGGTCTGTCGGCAATGTTTTCTCACCCTCACTGCCATGTTCTAGTCCTCAGAGGTCACTAGAAATACAAATTATTAGAATTTGAAGGGACCTTAGAGATTCTTCACTTTTCGGTGAGGAAACTGAAGCCCAACAGGGTAGGAATTGGTATACAAGGAATCCTCCTGGAAAAAAAAACAACACTAAGAAACCTCACGAATTATCTCAGCAGTAGTTTTTAAACTGTGTCCTACAAGAGGCTTCTGGGGTCCCTTCAGGTGCCCCTGGACCAACTGCCCACAGCTAGAGTCTATGTGGGTGGGGACTATACCTGCCCTCACTTCCATTTCTACATCAACCAGAGCAGCAGCTGAAGGTTATCAGATTTCACAGAACAAAAAATAAAGGTTAAAAACCTCTGGTCTAGGTTTAGGGCAAGGAATTCAGGGAGTAGAAGATTTGGGGGGGACTCCACATCTCTCTCCCAGTCTCCTGTTGTCCATTATATTGAAGGACCCCCCCCAACACACACACACCACACACCAATTTACATCCCAGTCATTTTACAGATGGGTTTGCCATTTCTGGAATACCTCTTTTTGACACCACCTTAAATCCCAAAGCGTAAATATTCCAAGTATTTACAACATTATGGAAATATGTATCTTTTGAGTATGAACTTTCATCTGGGGAACTATTAAGACAATGTATAGGATCACATCTGGTCAACAAGGTAGGGAATCCAAAGGTGAAATACCACTGGACCCTAAATAGTCTGTGGCTGAAAAGGAGCAAGAATGATTGATTTCTTTGTGTATTTCTGAAAACCAACACTAAAAAAGGGACACTGGGAATGCTTTATGGTCTAGCTACAGCTGAAAATAAATGTAGCCTGTTAATTAGACAAACTTGAAAGGCTAGCACATAGTGAAAATGAGAAGTATGTAGGCATAGAGCAAAGAGCAAGCCATTTGAAGCACCCTGGTTCTAACCCTGGTTAGAATCCCATCACCACTCATACCTATCTGTAGAATGCAGAATATTAATCAGAAACCCAGTTTTCTCACCTGGAAACTATGTTCAGTAATTCTTACCTTGCAGAATGTTAAGGGAAAATTAACATTCTCTGTGTAATGCATCCAGTTCAGTTCTTGGCCATAGTATCACTCAACATATGGTGCATATTACCATTACTATTTCGGTAAAATTTCTCTAAAACTACCTGTAGTTTGCAGTTATATTTGTATTGGGTTTATGTTCTCCATAAAGACAAAGGTTTGAGGAAAATATTTGAGATGCAAGAAAGGAAAGCAGATTTCGGGACAGTGCCCTTCTCCCTTCCCTTTTTTATCTGCTTCTCCTTCCCCACAGCCTTTGCATTCCATATACTTTCATAATGATTACCACTTCCTCCATTTACGATGAACTCCCTCATTTTCAGGTGAGAAACCACAGCCAGAGGCTATCTGCTTCACTCAAGACCATACCCAAGTTAGATCCTAAATTCATCATCAGTGTTGTCTGGCTCCAAATTAAGTAAGTGATTTTGCCATTCTGCCACCTGCTGTTTATCCTATCAAGGTATTTCAAGGAGTTTAGGTTCACTGAGGGCCTACTCTGTATTCTAACCCAAAGCTATTTCATTCTTACATCGGTAACCCAAAAAGACAAGAATGATCACTATATTCACTTTACAAATGAAAATTCTGACATTCAAAAAGGGTAAGGATTTTGCCCAAGGACACACAGTGGCCATGTTATAAAAGACACTTATCTAAATAGAAAAGCCTTCAGAGTCATGGGAATCAAAATACAAAGAAAGGTGTGATGAGGTCTACATCCACCATCCCCACCACTGACTTCCCAGCCCTGGGTACATGGGCTCCTCCCAGAAAAGCCCTTAAAGCCTCTTCCTAAATCAGATCTCTCTAGTCACAACTGAAGGGGGAGAAGTCTATGAAGGATATAGGGACCCTGATTTTAATTAGCAAAATCTAAAGCCCGAATTCTTTTAAGAGAGGGTTTGTTCCCCTACGTCACAGAGCACTCAGGATCAGACACCCCATCCCTAGCACCAGGACACCTGGTATCAGAGGCACCAAGATTTTGCAGAAGAGCTAACTGACCAGGTATTAGGTGTACCACTCTCCCTCTTTTGGGCTTTGGCTGGCTCTTCATTAAGATCAGCCCTTGGGCTAGATTTCAAAGGTTCTCCCAGCTCTAACATGGAAGAAATATTGAAGCCATGTACTAGGCATCGAGACAGATAGAGACTCTGAAATCATGCCTATTTAGGAAACTTTACTTTGCTATTTGCTGGCCCTGTGATTCTTGAAGACGTTACTTATTTTCTAAGCCTCAGTTTCCTCCTCTGTAGAAGAGAGATTACATGAACTACTGCACATAAAGCAATGACTAGCACATAATAAGCACTTTTAAGATGTTAACCAAAACACTTTTTAAATTAATTTAAGAAGGGGAGGGGCAAGATGGCGGAAGAGTAGGGTCCCCAAATCACCTGTCTCCACCAAATTATCTAGAAAACCTTCAAATTATCCTGAAAATCTATGAATTCGGCCTGAGAATTAAAGAGAGAACACCTGGAATGCTACAGTGAGAAGAGTTTGCACTTCTATCAAGGTAGGAAGACGGGAAAAAAGAAATAAAGAAACAAAAGGCCTCCAAGGGTGAGGGGCCCCGCGAGGAGCCGGGCTGAGGCCAGGGCGAGTGTCCCCAGGACAGGAGAGGCCCGACCCGGAGACGCAGGAGCTGCACCAACCTTCCCGGGCGGAAAGGGACACGCAGGGAGTTGGAGCAGGACCCAGGAGGGCGAGGATGCCCTCGGGTTCCCTGGGACACTAACAGACACCTGCGCCCCGGGAGAGTGCGCCGAGCTCCCTAAGGGCTGCAGCGCGCACGGCAGGACCCGGCGGGACCCGGAGCACCTCGGAGGGGCTCGGGCGGCGGCTCCGCGGAGGGGGCTGCACGGCCCCGGGAGCAGCTCGGAGGGGCTCGGGCAGAGGAAGAGGCTCCGTGCGGAGGGGGCTGCGCGGTTCCAGGAGCAGCTCGGGAGGGCTCGGGTGGCGGCTCCGCGGAGGGGGCTGCGCGGCCCGGGAGCGCGAATCCAACAGCGCAGGCCCCGGAGCACAGGGCGCCGGGACACAGCCCAGGATCCGGCCTCCCCCCGGGACAGGCAGAGGCCGGGAGGGCCCAGGACAGCAAGGACGCTCCTGCCCCAGCTGAGCAGATCAGCGGCCCCGCCCCGGAGCCTCCAGGCCCTGCAGACGGAGAGCTCCGGGGTTACTGCAGGGGCTGAATCCAGGGCTCCAGAGCTGGCACCGCCACTAGGGCTGTTGCTCCAGGGGCCTCACGGGGTAAACAACCCCCACTGAGCCCTGCACCAGGCAGGGGCACAGCAGCTCCCCAACTGCTAACACCTGAAAATCAGCACAACAGGCCCCTCCCCCAGAACACCAGCTAGACTGACAACTTCCAGGAGAAGCCAAGGGACTTAAAGTACACAGAATCAGAAGATACTCCCCCGTGGTTCTTTTTTTTGTTTTGTTTTGTTTTGTTTTGTTTTGTTTTGTTTTGCTTTGTGATTTGTTTCCTTCCCCACCCCCCTTTTTTTCTCCTTTCTTTTTCTTTCTCTTTTTCTTCTTTCGTTTTTTTTCTTCCTTTTTTTTTCTCTTTCTCTTTTCTTTCCTTCTTTCTCTCCTCTCTTTTTCTCCTTTTCCCAATATAACTTGCTTTTGGCCACTCTGCACTGAGCAAAATGACTAGAAGGAAAACCTCACCTCAAAAGAAAGAATCAGAAACAGTCCTCTCTCCCACACAGTTACAAAATCTGGATTACAATTCAATGTCAGAAGGCCAATTCAGAAGCACTATTATACAGCTACTGGTGGCTCTAGAAAAAAGCATAAAGGACTCAAGAGACTTCATGACTGCAGAATTTAGAACTAATCAGGCAGAAATTAAGAATCAATTGAATGAGATGCAATCCAAACTAGAAGTCCTAACGCCGAGGGTTAACGAGGTGGAAGAACGAGTGAGTGACATAGAAGACAAGTGGATGGCAAAGAGGGAAACTGAGGAAAAAAGAGACAAACAATTAAAAGACCATGAAGATAGATTAAGGGAAATAAACCACAGCCTGAGGAAGAAAAACTTACGTTTAATTGGTGTTCCCGAGGGCGCTGTAAGGGACAGAGGGCCAGAATATGTATTTGAACAAATTCTAGCTGAAAACTTTCCTAATCTGGGAAGGGAAGCAGGCATTCAGATCCAGGAAATAGAGAGATCCCCCCCTAAAATCAATAAAAAACGTTCAACACCTCGACATTTAATAGTGAAGCTTGCAAATTCCAAAGATAAAGAGAAGATCCTTAAAGCAGCAAGAGACAAGAAATCCCTGACTTTTATGGGGAGGAGTATTAGGGTAACAGCAGACCTCTCCACAGAGACCTGGCAAGCCAGAAAGTGCTGGCAGGATATATTCAGGGTCCTAAATGAGAAGAACATGCAACCAAGAATACTTTATCCAGCAAGGCTCTCATTCAAAATGGAAGGAGAGATAAAGAGCTTCCAAGACAGGCAGCAACTGAAAGAATATGTGACCTCCAAACCAGCTCTGCAAGAAATTTTAAGGGGGACTCTTAAAATTCCCCTTTAAGAAGAAGTTCAGTGGAACATTCCACAAAAACAAGGACTGAATAGATATCATGATGACACTAAACTCATATCTCTCAATAGTAACTCTGAATGTGAACGGGCTTAATGACCCCATCAAAAGGCACAGGGTTTCAGACTGGATAAAAAAGCAGGACCCATCTATTTGCTGTCTACAAGACACTCATTTTAGACAGAAGGACACCTACAGCCTGAAAATAAAAGGTTGGAGAACCATTTACCATTCGAATGGTCCTCAAAAGAAAGCAGGGGTAGCCATCCTTATATCAGATAAACTAAAATTTACCCCGAAGACTGTAGTGAGAGATGAAGAGGGACACTATATCATACTTAAATGATCTATGCAACAAGAGGACTTAACAATCCTCAATATATATGCCCCGAATGTGGGAGCTGCCAAATATATAAATCAATTATTAACCAAAGTGAAGAAATACTTAGATAATAATACACTTATACTTGGTGACTTAATCTAGCTCTTTCTACCCTCGATAGGTCTTCTAAGCACAACATCTCCAAAGAAACGAGAGCTTTAAATGATACAGTGGACCAGATGGATTTCACAGATATCTACAGAACTTTACATCCAAACTCAACTGAATACACATTCTTCTCAAGTGCACATGGAACTTTCTCCAGAATAGACCACATATTGGGTCACAAATCGGGTCTGAACCGATACCAAAAGATTAGGATCGTCCCCTGCATATTCTCAGACCATAATGCCTTGAAATTAGAACTAAATCACAACAAGAAGTTTGGAAGGACCTCCAACACGTGGAGGTTAAGGACCATCCTGCTAAAAGATGAAAGGGTCAACCAGGAAATTAAGGAAGAATTAAAAAGATTCATGGAAACTAATGAGAATGAAGATACAACCGTTCAAAATCTTTGGGATGCAGCAAAAGCAGTCCTAAGGGGGAAATAGATCGCAATACAAGCATCCATTCAAAAACTGGAAAGAACTCAAATACAAAAGCTAACCTTACACATAAAGGAGCTAGAGAAAAAACAGCAAATAGATCCTACACCCAAGAGAAGAAGGGAGTTAATAAAGATTCGAGCAGACTCAACGAAATCGAGACCAGAAGAACTGTGGAACAGATCAACAGAACCAGGAGTTGGTTCTTTGAAAGAATTAATAAGATAGATAAACCATTAGCCAGCCTTATTAAAAAGAAGAGAGAGAAGACTCAAATTAATAAAATCATGAATGAGAAAGGAGAGATCAATACCAACAACAAGGAAATACAAACGATTTTAAAAACATATTATGAACAGCTATATGCCAATAAATTAGGCAATCTAGAAGAAATGGACACATTCCTGGAGAGCCACAAACTACCAAAACTGGAACAGGAATAAATAGAAAACCTGAACAGGCCAATAACCAGGGAGGAAATTGAAGCAGTCATCAAAAACCTCCCAAGACACAAGAGTCCAGGGCCAGATGGCTTCCCAGGGGAATTTTATCAAACGTTTAAAGAAGAAACGATACCTATTCTCCTAAAGCTGTTTGGAAAGATAGAAAGAGATGGAGTACTTCCAATTTTGTTCTATGAGGCCAGCATCACCTTAATTCCAAAACCAGACAAAGACCCCCCCAAAAAGGAGAATTATAGACCAGTATCCCTGATGAACATGGATGCAAAAATTATCAACAAGATATTGGCCAATAGGATCCAACAGTACATTAAGAAAATTATTCACCATGACCGAGTAGGATTTATCCCTGGGACACAAGGCTGGTTCAACACCCGTAAAACAATCAATGTGATTCATCATATCAGCAAGAGAAAAACCAAGAACCATATGATCCTCTCATTAGATGCAGAGAAAGCATTTGACAAAATACAGCATCCATTTCTGATCAAAACTCTTCAGAGTGTAGGGATAGAGGGAACATTCCTCAACATCTTAAAAGCCATCTATGAAAAGCCCACAGCAAATATCATTCTCAATGGGGAAGCACTGGGAGCCTTTCCCCTAAGATCAGGAACAAGACAGGGATGTCCACTCTCACCACTACTATTCAACATAGTATTGGAAGTCCTAGCCTCAGCAATCAGACAACAAAAAGACATTAAAGGCATTCAAATTGGCAAAGAAGAAGTCAAACTCTCCCTCTTCGCCGATGATATGATACTCCATATAGAAAACCCAAAAGTCTCCACCCCAAGATTGCTAGAACTCATACAGCAATTCGGTAGCATGGCAGGATACAAAATCAATGCCCAGAAATCAGTGGCATTTCTATACACTAACAATGAGACTGAAGAAAGAGAAATTAAGGAATCAATCCCATTGACAATTGCACCCAAAAGCATAAGATACCTAGGAATAAACCTAACCAAAGATGTAAAGGATCTATACCCTCAAAACTATAGAACACTTCTGCAAGAAATTGAGGAAGACACCAAGAGATGGAAAAATATTCCATGCTCATGGATTGGAAGAATTAATATTGTGAAATTGTCAATGTTACCCAGGGCAATATACACGTTTAATGCAATCCCTATCAAAATACCATGGACTTTCTTCAGAGAGTTAGAACAAATTATTTTAAGATTTGTGTGGAATCAGAAAAGACCCCGAATAGCCAGGGGAATTTTAAAAAAGAAAACCATATCTGGGGGCATCACAATGCCAGATTTCAGGTTGTACTACAAAGCTGTGGTCATGAAGACAGTGTGGTACTGGCACAAAAACAGACACATAGATCAATGGAACAGAATAGAGAACCCAGAAGTGGACCCTGAACTTTATGGGCAACTAATATTCGATAAAGGGGGAAAGACTATCCATTGGAAGAAAGACAGTCTCTTCAATAAATGGTGCTGGGAAAATTGGACATCCACATGCAGAAGAATGAAACTAGACCACTCTCTTTCACCATACACAAAGATAAACTCAAAATGAATGAAAGATCTAAATGTGGGACAAGATTCCATCAAAATCCTAGAGAAGAACACAGGCAACACCCTTTTTGAACTCGGCCACAGTAACTTCTTGCAAGATACATCCACGAAGGCAAAAGAAACAAAAGCAAAAATGAACTATTGGGACTTCATCAAGAAAAGAACCTTTTGCACAGCAAAGGATACAGTCAACAAAACTCAAAGACAACGTACAGAATGGGAGAAGATATTTGCAAATGACCTATCAGATAAAGGGCTAGTTTCCAAGATCTATAAAGAACTTATTAAACTCAACACCAAAGAAACAAACAATCCAATCATGAAATGGGCAAAAGACATGAACAGAAATCTCACAGAGGAAGACATAGACATGGCCAACATGCACATGAGAAAATGCTCTGCATCACTTGCCATCAGGGAAATACAAATCAAAACCACAATGAGATACCACCTCACACCAGTGAGAATCGGGAAAATTAACAAGGCAGGAAACAACAAATGTTGGAGAGGATGCGGAGAAAAGGGAACCCTCTTACACTGTTGGTGGGAATGTGAACTGGTGCAGCCACTCTGGAAAACTGTGTGGAGGTTCCTCAAACAGTTAAAAATAGACCTGCCCTACGACCCAGCAATTGCACTGTTGGGGATTTACCCCAAAGATACAAATGCAATGAAACGCCGGGACACCTGCACCCCGATGTTTCTAGCAGCAATGGCCACGATAGCCAAACTGTGGAAGGAGCCTCGGTGTCCAATGAAAGATGAATGGATAAAGAAGATGTGGTCTATGTATACAATGGAATATTACTCAGCTATTAGAAATGACAAATACCCACCATTTGCTTCAACGTGGATGGAACTGGAGGGTATTATGCTGAGTGAAGTAAGTCAGTCGGAGAAGGACAAACATTGTATGTTCTCATTCATTTGGGGAATATAAATAATAGTGAAAGGGAATATAAGGGAAGGGAGAAGAAATGTGTGGGAAATATCAGAAAGGGAGACAGAACGTAAAGACTGCTAACTCTGGGAAACGAACTAGGGGTGGTAGAAGGGGAGGAGGGCGGGGGGTGGGAGTGAATGGGTGACGGGCACTGGGGGTTATTCTGTATGTTAGTAAATTGAACACCAATAAAAAATAAATTAAAAAAAAATTTTAAGAAGCATTCAGGGATATACCAGAAATTTTCTCCCCCTTGATCCATACAGCAACTTTCCTTTCCTTCATGATTCCTAGTCTCACTAATGAACCACAGTGCTTTGGTGCTGCCTCTGGGAGGCCCAGAAAAACTGTCGCTCTTTCCTGTCAATGAATGACTCTCTGGCCTGCAACAACTGCATATCTCAGGCTAATTAAACTGCTGTAAATACTACTTTCTTCATATCACTCATGTGCCCTCAATCCTCCAACGTTTTCTCCCAGGCCTTCTATTATCTGTTTTTTTTTTTTTTTCATCTCTCCAAATTCTACAAGTTGTTAAAGATCCAGCTCAGTTTTTTCCTCTTTAAACCTCTTTTGAGAGGCACCTGGGTGGCTCAGGGGTTGAGCATCTGCCTTTGGCTCAGGTCTTGATCCCGAGGTTCCGGGATGGAGTCCCACATCAGGCTCTTCAGGGAGCCTGCTTCTCCCTCTGCTTATGTCTCTGCCTCTCTCTATATGTCTCTCATGAATAAATAAATTAAATATTTTTTAAAAAAATAAAGCTCTTTTGAGCTTTTATTGGAGTTGTCTATGAATCCTTCTGACACTTAGCATCAACACCATAACACACTGCCTTGTCATCGTAACTTTATTTTTTTTAAAGATTTCACTTATTTACTTGAGACAGAGAGAGAAAGAGAGCACAGAGGTAGAGGGAGAAGCAGACCCCCACAGAGCAGGGAGCCCAATGTAGGACTCAAACCCAGGATCCTGGGATCATGACCTGAGATGAAGGCAGATGGTTAACCAACTGAGCCACTCAGGTGTCCCATCATTGTCACTTTAAATAGAATAGTAATCATTCCCATCCTAAATTTTTAAGCTTTTTAAGGCTAGGGACCATGTCCTATAAATCTATATGCCTTTATACTAACCAGTAAAGAACTGAGCATCTAGAAAATGGGCAATAGAGCTTTCATTGGTCAAGTAGTTGGTTGTTTTTCCTTTTCTAGCCTCAGTGATGTCATCTGTAAAATAGCAGCAATGTGAACAACATCCTGTCTAACTTCGATGTTCAATAGAGCATTTTTTAAAAGATTTTTATTTATTTATTTGAGAGAGAGAGAGAGAGAAAGAACAGAAGCAGAGGGAGGAGCAAAGGGAGAGGGAGAAGCAGTCTCACACTAAGCAGGGAGCCTGACACAGGGCTCCATCCCCGGACCCTGGGATCATGACCTGAGCCAAAGGCAGATACCCAACTAACGGAGCCACCCAGGCATCCCTTCAAAAGAGAATTTTTTAAAACCCCTAAACTTTACCTAAATATGAGACCTGAAACCATAAAACTCCTGGAAGAAAACAGAGGCAGTAATTTCTTTGACATCAGCTGTAGAAATATTTTTCTAGATATGTCTCCATTGGCAAGGGAAACAAAAGCAAAATCAAACTACTGGGACTATACCAAAATAAAAAGGGTTTGCACAGTGAAGGAAATCATCAACCAAATGAAAAAGACAACTCTCTGAATAAGAGAAGGTATTTGCAAATTATATATCTGAGAAGGGGTTAATGTTCAAAATAAACAAAGAACATATACAACTCAACACCCAACAAAAACAAATAATCCAACTTAAAAATTGGCAGAGGAAATGAACATTTTTCCAAAGAAGACCTACAGGTGGCTGACAGAAACATGAAAAGATATTCAGCATCACTAATAATCAAGGAAATGGAAATTGAACCTCAATGAGACACCATCTCACATCTGTCAGAATGGCTAAAATCAAAAATACAAGAAATAAGTGTTGGGAAGGATGTGGAGAAAAAGAAACCCTTGTGCACTTTTGCTTTGATGGGAATGCAATCTGGTGCAGCCACTGTGGAAAACACTATGGAAGTTCCTCAAAAAATTAAAAATAGAATTACCATATGATCTAGTAGTTCTACTGCTGACTATTTACCCAAAGAAAATGAAAACGCAAAAAAAAAAATAAATTAAAAAAAAAAAAAAAAAAAAAAGAAAATGAAAACGCCAATTCGAAAAGACAAATGCACCCCTGTGTATACTGCAGCATTATTAACAACAGCCAAGATATGGAAGGAATCCAAGTGTCCATCAATTGATGAATGGATAAAGAGGACACGGTATACACATGCGTGAGCATGTGTGTGTGTGTGTGTGTGTGTGTGTTTGTACACATTAGGGCACCTGGTTGGCTCAGTCAGTTAAGCATCCAACTCTTGATTTTGGCTCAGGTCGTGATCTCAGGGTTGTGAGATAGCAGCTGTCTTGGGTTCCCCCCTCAGCAAGGAATTTGCTTGAGATTCTCTCTCTCTCTCTCTGCTCCTCCTCCTCCTCTCTCTCTCTCTCTCTCTCAAATAAATAAATACATCTTTTTAAAAAAGGAATTGTTGAATCACTATATTCTATACCTGGAACTAATATAACCCCTATATGTTAATTATACTTGAATAAAAAAATTAAAATTAAAAAAATTAAAAGCCTTAAACTTTTATCAGAAAAAGATGATCTTGGGACTCCTGGGTAGCTCAGTGGTTGAGTGTGTGCCTTTGGCTCAGAGCATGATCCTGGGGTCCTGGGATCAAGTTCCACATCGGGGTCCCTGCAGGGAGCCTACTTCTCCCTCTGCCTATGTCTCTGCCTCTCTCTGTGTGCCTCTCATGAATAAATAAATAAAATACATTTTAAAAAAAAGAAAAAGAAATTTAGCCATTGGCATAAATTGGAAGGATCATGTTCTGAGCTACAATGTTGATGATTTCATAATACTTGCCATCTTTCTAGAAATTCTAGAAAACTAAGAATTAGTGTTTCTCCCTCTACCAAAAATAAGAAATATCAGAACTTCTTAGATGAAACATCTCATCACCAGTTGGGGAGGCAACCTCAGGAAGCTCCCCCAGACTTCAGTAGAAAAAATTGCAGGTTTAATGTTTTGCTAATGAGACATTCTTGTTTTTCACACAATAAGTGGCATAATGATGAATCCCAGCTGCAAAAGGGACTGCCCCTCTTCTTAAACCATTTCAAAAGGAGCACTGTGCTGCCTCTCCTTATAGTCTTGATGTAAGAGATTATAATTCCTTCCTGAAGTTTGAGGACACTTGTTTAAAAAATGAAAGAAAGGAAAGAGGGGAAAAAAGCACCTTTATTCCATTGTGCCACATGCCTCTACCTTTGGGTTGGATACAGAGCAAGTACTTTTAAAGTCTTGGCCACTGAGGGTAGAGAGAGAAGGATGGAAGATGGAGACAGAGGACATTGAGGGAGAGTGAAGAAAACCAGAGAAAAGGAATTCTCTTTCTTAAATTTAACCCTCATATGTTCCCCTAAGTTAAATCTATTTCTATCTAATAATAAGATGTTTCTGTTCTCATCATGAGAAAAACATCAGACAAACCCAAATTGAGGGATGTTCTACAAAATACCTGACCACTAATCTTCAAAAATGTCAAGGTCATGAATGACAGAGAAAGACTGAGGAACTGATCCAGAATAAGGAGGAGACTAAGGAGACATTACATGAATAAGGCAACAAATGCAAAGTGGAATCCTGGAACAGAAAAGGGACTTTGGTGGAAAAACTGATGAAACCTGAATAAATTCTATAGTTTGCTTAACAGTATTGTATCAAGGTTAATGCCTTTTGCTATTCTATGGTTATATAAGATGTTAGCATAAGGGGAAGCTGGGTGAAGGGCATATGGGAACTACTCTGTACCATTTTCAAAATCCTTTTGTAAGTCTAAAATGATCTCAAGATAAAAAGTTAAAAAGGGGAGCCTGAGACACATTGTCCCCAATGTCAAAAAGGCAAAGATTCCCTTCGGACACCCTCTTTCCTGCCAGCTTCTCACTACATCTGAGAACTCAACAGTGATTCTTAAAGGCCTCTATTTGCAGTAACAGCAAATCAGTTCAGCAGTCTGAAGGAAGGAGCTGTTTGGACCTGCATTTTCCAAATCATTGAAATAAACTCCTTTGGAAGTCACGATTTCTAGAAGAGTAATATCCATTTCTGTATCTTCTTATACAGAGCGTGAAAAATATCACTTAATTCTTCATTGTCTGTAAACATTAGTATAAAACATCTGCTTGTGTGCAGTATGTAAATAAAAGAGTTCTAGGTACATGGGGAGAGCTAATTGTAGTGTTGGGTATTTTGTTCTGTTTGCGCTGTCTCCTCACCCCTGTCAGGCTGCCCCAGTGGTCATTCAGAAGGAAAGGGGGGCACATTAGATGAGTTTGAGGAGAGGTGGCAGCTGGGGAGTCTAGTACCCAGAGGCATCCTTGCAAACCACTAGAACATGAGTCATTTCCACCATTCTTGGAGTTTTCTGAGATGATATTGTCATTGTCATCACAGTCATCATGATAATGATCATTATCAGTACTCTGGGTAGTGACCAGGGTCCACCCCACAGAGGGCACATTTTCACAAAAGAGCCAGTGATACCACAACACCAAGAGACAGAACAATCTATGATATAAGTACCACCTGATATATTTGTGTGTCACTGAAATTTGAGGATCACTGGGGCAAAGGCCTCACTGAGTTAAGCAGCCAGAGAACCATGATCCCTGTGGGCTGTTTCATTGGCACCCACAGATCCTATACACAATCGGGCTCTGTGCCACACTCCTTTCTGGGACTTGGTAGATTTATTTGTCACTAAAAAGAAAGGCTGAATACGCAGTCTTGGGGATCACTTCCAGCTCTAACATTTTAGGAGTTTGCTCTTTGAGATATGACTTTTTCTTTTATGTGAAAACTTCCAAAGTCAACAAAGAATAATTATCACTATGGCATGGCACACATCTCAGCTTTATGAATCAGACATGATCCTCCCTATTCAAAGTGCATTACCCTAGATTCCACCAGGGCATAGCTTGAAGAATTTTACATTGGAAGAAAATGTCGATGTAAATCAACAGCATATATGGCCCTCTGCACACCAAAGCAATGGGCAACCCCAAGACCTCTTCTCGTGGAAACATATATGAGCTGTCAGCCTTGGATGCCCATCCAGAAAAGGGGAGCTGGTGCCCACTTGGTGAGTCCCAGAAGGAAATGTACCTGAGTTACAGATTTGGGGGAATGCTTGAAGAAATTCCATTGATTTTTTTCTTCCCTCAATAGAAATTTTGACTTGCTTCATCATGATTCCATGTGTACTCCAAAGCCAGATGAAGAAATACAGAAATTTTACCGTACAAGCTCTTTAACCTACACATCCAAACTGAGTAAAACCAAAGAGTGCACCTGGTGCCTCAAGGGAGTTCCAGAGAGAAGAGGTAGGTCAAGCAGGACCTCAGCAGACAAGTTTGCTGAGGTTTACAGTGCAGGCTCAGGAGGGGATTGCCCCCTTTGCCCACCCCACTGACAGGCATCAGTCCAAGAGAGCTTGGGGCTGTACTTTCCACCACCATCAGAATGACTTGACTCCTTTGCCCTGGTCAAGACCACCATATTTCTTTTTTTTAAGATTTTATTTATTTATTCATGAGAGAGAGAGAGAGAGGCAGAGACATAGGCAGAAGGAGAAGCAGGCTCCATGCAGTGAGCCTGACGTGGGATTTGATCCTGGGTCTCCAGGATCATGCCCTGGGCTGAAGGCAGGCACTTAACCGCTGAGCCACCCAGGAATCCCAAGGCCACCATATTTCTATTCCACATTTTCAATGTGACCTTGAGGCAAAGGGATGGAGTGCAAAGGGTGTGGGATTTGGATACAGAGACCTAGGTTTGTATTTTAACTCTGCCATTTATGAGCAGGTTACTGAACAGCACTGTGACTCATTCTCCTCATTAAAATGAAGATAATAGTTTTACTCTGCCACAAGATTATTGGGAGGATTAGAGATAATGCACACAAAGCCCCTGAAAGCTGTGCTTGGGACACAGTAGTCATGGCAACCAATAAATGGTAGCTGTTTTTCTCTGTTCCAAGTGAAAGAAACCAGACACAAAGGCCACATATTGTATGATTCCATTTATATGAAATGTCCAGAATGGGCAAATCCATAGAGACAGTGGTTGCCAGGGGCTGGGGGGAGGGGCAATAAAGCATGCTAATTCATACAGGCCTTCTTCTGGGGTAATGAAAATGTTCTACAACTATACAGAAGCAATGGTTGTGGAAAATAATAGATATGCTAAAAATCACTAAATTTTACACTTTAAAAAGGTAAACTTTATAGTATGTGAATTGCCTTAATAAAAAATTTTTAGAAATAAATTTTCTATTCCTCAGTATATGAATATGAATAGAAATGAGTATTTCTAAATACCACATAGTATTTCTAACCTTATAGGGTTTTTGTGAAGATTAAATAAGTTAATTTATTTAACATGTTTAGACTAATACTGACATACTATAAAAGCTTAATAAATGTCAGCTACAATAATCATTCCTGTTATTGTCATTATCATGCTCCTCATTTTTTATTTTTTTCAATTTATTTTTTATGTACATTTTGTTAGTTAACATGCAGTACAATATTGGTTTCTAGAGTAGAATTCAGTGATTCATCACTTACATACAATGCCCAGAGCTCATCACAACAAAAGGAGAGAGAGGGAAACAAGCCTTAAGTGATTCTTTTTTTTTTTAGATTTTTCATTTATTTATTCATGAGAGACAGAGACAGAGACAGAGAGAGAGAGAGAGGCAGAGACACAGGCAGAGGGAGAAGCAGGCTCCATGCAGGGAGCCTGATGTGGGACTGGATCCGGGACTCCAGGATCACGCCCTAGGCTGAAGGCGGCGCTAAACCACTGAGCCACCCAGGCTGCCTTAGTGATTCTTAATGATAGAGAACAAACTGAGGGTTGATGGAGAGAGGTGGGAGGGGTGGTATATATGGGCGATGGGTATTAAAGAGGGCATTTGTTGTGATGCTTATCATCATTTTTATCACAGGTAGCAGGGTCTAGAAGTCAAAATTAATGGGGTTTGACTCAAATAGATCTGGTTTAAAATCTGACTTCACACTTATGAGCATATAAATTTAATAGTTAATTGTGTAGCCATTCAGAATTTCTTGATTAAAATCCCAGCTCCACATATTTATCAGTTGTTTGACTTTAGGCAATTTTTAACCCTCCTGTGCTCAAGTTTCTTCATCTGTAAAATAGGGGTGATAATAGTTCATACTTAATGAGCTGCCATGAGAATTAAATATGTCTACTAGGATGCTTTTGGCTTTAAGCTTCAGAAACCTGACTCAGTTTACCTTAAACCAGATAGATGGGAAAGAAGAAAAGGACAGAAAAGAGAAAATAATAGGGGTGCCTGGGTGGCTCAGTTGGTTAAGTGTCTGCCTTCAGCTCAGGTCATGATCCTGGGGTCCTAGGATTGAGCTCCACATTGGGCTCCCTGCTCAGCTGGGAGTCTGCTTCTCCCTCTCCCTCTGCTTGTGCTCTCTCTCTCTCACTCTCCCTCTGTCAAATAAATCTTTTTTTAAAAGAGAGAAAATACTAGAGAAAACTTAATATAAATCAAGTGAAAGAATAGGAAAAATAAAGAAAGAAAAAGAGAGAGGGAGTGGTTTGTTTTCCCTAGCCATTAGTTTGGGGATGCTTCTCAGAGACATCTCTGCACAAATTTTCCTCCGGGGTTTTTAAGATTGTTATTCCTGTTTTTAGTGTAAATTGCTTCAAACGTTTTAGGTAATTATCAGGAACTAAAAATAATACTACATATGTTCTATATGCTTGCTGTTAGGTCTGCTTTCTAGGGAGTATAAATCTCAGTAAGAGAACTCTGCAAAATATTTTAATAATGTAACACTTCTGCCCAGTGAGTGGTGTCATTCAGAATGGCATTCTGCATAGGCCAATATGATGTCAACACATACCTAAAAGGCAGCTCATGCAGCAGAGAGCCAGGAGCCAAAGCCCTTAATTGGAAATGAGCTTCCATCACCAATTGCTCTGGGTCTTTCATAACTTTGCCTGGCTTCAAATTCCCCATCACGAAAATGGAAAATAAAAGTAGAATGCACTCTCCAGGTGGCAGAGTATAAAAGAGCATCTGACCACCGCACTTATATAGAATCAAAAGATTGGATGGGCTTTTAGTAAAGATGAATTCTTTGGATTTGCAGATGGAGGCCCTGAGGCTCAATGAGAGGAAGCCCCTCCCAAGGTCAGACCAGCTAGGTTTCAATAAGGTGAAATCTCTGTTCTAGCCTTGTGTTCTACCATGATATGACGTCAACTAATAAGTTTGTCTCTCTTTCCATCCTTCTGTCCATTACAGCAACTGATCAATATAGTTATAGATAGATACCCTTATAAATAATTTAAACTTTATATATAAATATATAAATACAAATGCTGAAAGAAGAGGATCACCTGGAGATAATATATCAATTCTGTGTCCCAATGATAAATTCACACATATTTGTATAGCCTTTAACGTAGAGATCAGTATTTATCTAAAATTGAAAGGTCAAGGTTCTAACTGCTTTCTTTTCGGCCTGATTTAGCAAGGATCAGTTTAGCAAATCAGGGTGAAAATGAGATGGGAATGTGACTTTTTATTGACCTTTGAGTTTTTGAAGCAAGAAGATCAAGGGTTTCTATCAAGCCTGGAGATTATTTCTCTTAAGATGCCAGAAGGCAGGTGCTAGTCCAGGCTTCAGTAAACACTGACCCACATGCCATTTTGAAGAGCTCAAGAGATCTGCACAATCATAGTAAGAGAGGAGCATTCCCTTTGGTCACTGCCTGAGTCCCATTCAGCCACCAGAAAGTTGAAAATCAGTGGCTATCTATGAGTTCACAGCATTGGGTGTGGTGGCTTCCACAGGAGTCTTTATATTTATATAATTTATATATAAATTATATATATATAATATATATAATTTATATATAAATTATATATATAATATATAATATAATTTTTATATTTCATTTTACCTCATGAAGACTGGTCTGTTAGGGATTTAAATTAGCCCAGCTTTCCTATCTACTGCACATTCAATTCAATTCAAAACTTTGATAAATATTTCATAAAGGTTTTATAATTCTCAGTGACATGGTGAATAGCCTTTGGCCTTTAAATCAAAGGACAGAAAAAAATTTCCTCAGGCAGAAAAATAACGATTTCATTTCTATTCCTAGATTGGTTATTACACAGTCACCTGGAGTCATGATATCAGATGTTCTGCTGGCCAGAACAAATTGCCAGTAACTGCTTATATGATTAAGAGAAAGCATTGCTTCTCATTCCCCATTTTCTCTCCAAGGGATTATAGCTGCAATTCCATAGTTCTACTGGCTCTAATTTCTTCATTCATTGATTCATTTGTTCATCCATTTGTTCAGCAAGGTCCTCACAGGGAGACTGATGTGGGACTCGATCTCCAGACCCCGAGATCATGACCTGAGCCAAAGACAGACACTCAACTGCTGAGCCACCCAGGTGTCCCCAAAGTGAAAATTCTAAAGGCATTTGGGTTTTCTTGATTCTACTCAAGTAGGAATTCAAAGAAAAAACAGAGTTTCTTCTCCCCAATCTTACTCAAACATTTTAATCAGATTTTGGAAAGTCATCCACGGATTGATTGAAGATGGCAAAATGGATAGTAGATGTATTTACTGTATATCACCTAGCATGAATTTTTTCCATGAAAATGTATTGAATGGGAACATGTCCGGGCTGAGTAATGTTCAGAGTCCTGTGTGAGAAAACAAGCTAAGTGTTCTGCTGTTGTCCTCTCTTGGACAGAAGCCTGACTGGTAAATTCCTCTGAGGGGGATGGACTCAATCCAGTGTTATCTTTTTTTTTTATTTTTTATTTATGATAGTCACAGAGAGAGAGAGAGAGAGAGAGGCAGAGACACAGGCAGAGGGAGAAGCAGGCTCCATGCACCAGGAGCCTGATGTGGGATTCGATCCCAGGTCTCCAGGATCGCGCCCTGGGCCAAAGGCAGGCGCCAAACCGCTGCGCCACCCAGGGATCCCAATCCAGTGTTATCTAAATGTCAGATGGGATCATTCTGGGAGGAAGGCCCTTTAGCTCTGCTGGGGAGAGGAAGTCGAATTCACTGTCAAAATCTGCACACATTCCAGTCCCTCTTCCCTCAAAGGAAATTTCAGAGGTGAGGTAAGAGATACCAAAGTGACTTCCAGGGATGCTTGGGTGGCTCAGCGGTTAAGCTTCTGCCTTCCGCTCAGGGCATGATCCTGGAGTCCTGGGATCAAGTCCCACATCAGGCTCCCTGCATGGAGCCTGCTTCTCCCTCTGCCTGTGTCTCTGCCTCTCTCTTTCTCTGTGTCTCTCCTGAATAAATAAAGTCTTTTTTTAAAAAGTGACTTCCAGCAAATGGGAGGACACAAATATCCCCTGCATCTGTGATATTGCCTTTAGTGTGTGAACAATGAACCTCTGTGACATTGGCAGCAGCCCAGCTCTTTCTTTTTTTTTTAATAAATTTTTATTTATTTATGATAGTCACACAGAGAGAGAGAGGCAGAGACACAGGCAGAGGGAGAAGCAGGCTCCATGCACCGGGAGCCCGACATGGGATTCGATCCTGGGTCTCCAGGATCGTGCCCTGGGCCAAAGGCAGGCGCCAAACCGCTGCGCCACCCAGGGATCCCGAGCCCAGCTCTTTCTTCGTTGATTTTGGCTGTGGGTCCTCATAGTCAGTCTAAGTTGCTACTACTTGGGTCCACTGTTCATTTTGTCACTTTTAGATGCTATATATTTCAAATGATTTTATTCCAGTGGTGAGGAGTGGGGTATACAACTCTCTATAGGACCAAAGTTGTGAAGAGGTGGCCACCTCATGTTCTCTCTGGCACACACACACAGCCCTGCAGGGAGAGATACAAAGCTACCCACCTAAGCTAGCAGGGCTTTGTTTTCTTTGCCATCCCCTTAAAGTATATGCATTTAGTATTATAATTTTTCCTTTCGACTGGCTCCTGTGAGTCCTGGGGGAAAATCATAAAAATCTATCCATCTATCTATGAAAGCTGGGGATGGATTTTTTCTTCCATTTCAATTGATAGATGCAATGCATATAAAGGAAAATAATGTTGATCCTATTTCATCAAAAGCAATTTTAAGATATTTTTGGTAAAAAAAAGAAAATTATCAGCTACTGCCTAGCACTGTGGTAACTGGCAATTTATGTTCCTGGGGAGATATAATTACTACTGCTATTGTGCTTCAGGCCAGACCTTTCTGGGAGAACATTTTTAGAACTCTATGTTTATTCTGCCTCCATGTGAAGAGGTCTACAGATACCTCCCATATAATGCAGCACAGTTGGTAACCCCACCACATGCAATCTGGGCATGGGATGGGACCATCCATGTGAAGGTGCCAGCTCTGCCTGGAGATGGGGAGAGAGACCAGATGGATACTGGGAGGCTTCCTGCCTCTCCTGATGCTCTAAACACACCCAGATGGGACAGTACTAGCAAACATGCATGCTAGTTTCTCTGGACATATCCATTAATGAATAAATGTCCTTCCTTCAGGCAGTGTATTAGTCTCCTGTGGCTGCTGTAACAAATTAACAAATTGTTTGGTGACTTAAAACACAGAAATTTATTCCCTCACAGTTCTGGAGGCCAGAAGTCTGAAATCAAGATGTCATCAGGGTCATGCTCCCTCTGAAGTCTGTAAGGGAGAATCCTTCCTTGCCTCCTCCAGCTTCAAGCAGTCTCAGACATTCCTTGGTTTGTAGCAACATAACTCCAATCTCTGCCTCCATGTTTATGAGGCTTTCTCTTCTGTGTCTCTGTGTCTCAAACCTCCTTCTCCTTTCTCTCATAAGGGACATCAATCATTGGATTTAGGGCCCACCCTAAATCCAGGATGATCTCATCTTAATAACCTCCACAAAGTCCCTGTTAACTTTAAAAATAAAACCACCTGTTATCTTACGAGCTAAGATGGGTTTATTCAGGAATAGCAGATAATTGCAATCTGAACAAGCAAGCTACAGCAGAACCATAGATACAAAGTAAAGGAACACTCATTCATAGAGAAAAGGGGGAAGTTGGAAAGACGGTTATAAACAAAAAGGCCATTGTCATAAACAGGAGCTCTAAGTGTAGTGGCCTTTCTCTGGCCGAGTTGTGACAGTCTCTCGCTTGCTGGGCTCTTGCCCAGGGAGAAGGAAGCCTTTCTTCCTCCTGCTGGAGTAGTAAAGTAATAACCACATACAAGGTTCATCTCTACTGTCAGGTGTGCAATTGACAAGTGGTAGGGAGTTAGAGCCCCCCCTGAGGGCCTCCTGGACTCCATTCTAAACAAGATCTCCTTTTATTAATTTTCACAACGTATGTCCGCAGAAGTTCACCTTCACAGGTACATGAGGGTTCGAACGTGGACATACCTTTTGCTAGGATACAGTTCAACCCACTACAGGCAGCATATACAAGATTTCTTGTGGCACGTTGACTCATTACAAATTGCAGCCATCCCAAAAGCACTTCCTTTCTCTTTTTTTATGCCTCAAGGACTAGGACTAAAGACAGGAACTCAGTGAAAACATGGGCCAAGCTCAGGGGTTTTGATTTAGAAGCAGGTAGATAAAAAAAAAAAAAAGAAAAGAAGCAGGTAGATAGAATTTACAAGGCCCAGCGATCTGAGGACTATGCTGGCCTGGAAACTCTACACTTGCTTCCATTCAATCCTATAAAATAGGAATTGCTGTGGCCAGACTGTAGACAAGGATACTGAGGCTCGAAATAACCCACCAAAGGTCTACCAGCAATCTGTGGACAGGCTCAGGTTGGAGACGGGGGTCTGTCTACCCCATACACCCTCACATAGAGTGCCGCCTCAGAGTCAATACCACTGACAGCTGGAGGGAAGAAGACAGCTATTATTCAGATATACAGTTGGCTTCAAGTAGAGACAGAATAGATGGAGTGGTGTGGTAGCACTGGAAGAACTCTGGGGAGGACCCAGATCATTCCTTCCCTGAGCTGCCCTACCAGCTTGGTAGTACCTGCTTTTCCTTATAGGGAACAATACCTCTGGTTACTAAATACAGATAAGGATTTTTTAAAGATTTTATTTATTTATTCATGAGACACAGAGAGAGAGAGACAGAGACACAGGCAGAGGGAGAAGCAGGCTCTATGCAGGGAGACTTGATCCCAGGACCCCAGGATCATGACCTGAGCCAAAGGCAGATGCTCAACCACTGAGCCACCCAGGTGCCCCCAGATAAGGATTTAAAAGAAGATCTTCTAGAGAATGGTAGCACCTGCTCTGAAATACACTGAAAGTTGAATAGATTCTTTCCAGAAGCAAATTTGATCAGAAGAAAGAAAAATAGAAGAAAGTGAGGGCTGGCTGTCGGTACCCCTAAAGAAGGAGGTCAGGGAAAGTCTAAAAGCAGAAATTGCCAAGTCCAGTTTGCCTGCAGCCACCAGATCTTGCTGTCTGATTGATTCTGTACAGGTGTCTGGCAACTGGGTGACTCTGGGTCAATCAGGTGCTTCTCTTTGTCTCAGATTCCCATCTATAAAGTGAGGATGAACATTTCTGAATATCAAGGAACTAGGATGGCTTCCCTGGAACTACATGATGCTGGCTTGGGCAATGTTTTGCATGCAAATACAACCCATTCAAAAAGATAACCACCAAAAAGATAGCAGAAGAAGAAAGAACTTTTTATTTTACAACCAAAACATTTTATTTTCTTTTTTATTTTATGGAGATGTAATTCATGTAAAATAAAAGTCACTATTTTAAAGTGCACAGTTTAGTGGATTTTAGTATATTTACTATATTGTGCAACCAATGCTACTATCTTTTTGTTAAAGATTTTATTTATTTATTCATGAGAGACACAGAGGCAGAGAGAGTGGCAGAGACAGAAGCAGGCTCCATGCAAGGAACCCAGTGCGGGACTCGATCCCAGGACTTGGGACCACGCCCTGAGCCGAAGGCAGACGCTCAACCACTGAGCCACCCAGGCGTCCCCAATGCCACTATCTAATTCCAAAACACTTCCATCAGAGAAGGGAACATTTCTGGAAAAAAAAAAAAGAAAGAATTTGTAGGGGGCCCTAGGTGGCTCAGTCAGTTAAGTGTCTGCCTTTGACTTGGTTCATGATCCCAGGGTCCTGGGATAGAGTCCCACATTGGGCTCTCTGCTCAGCAGAGAGCTTGCTTTTCCCTCTCCCTCTGCCTGTTGCTCTCCCTGCTTGTGCTCTCTCTCTCGCTCTCGCTCTCTCTCACTCTCTCTCTCTCAAAAAAATAAATACAATCTTCTTAAAAAAATTTATAAATATTTTGTCTAGATAGAAAATTGGTGAGCAAGGTGTATAGAGAACGCAACGTCAATTCCAGGATTTTGAGGCAGAGCTAAGAAATCAGAATACAGTTAAAGCCCCAACACAATAACATCTGAGACAATAAACCACTCCTTGAGAAAATAACTACACTTGGAACAAGAAGAAGAAACCTAACAGAACCAGGCAAAAGCAGACATACTAAAATAAAGTGAGAGATGCTTAGCATGGAGTCTATTTCTCCCTCTCCCACTGTGATCTCTCTCACACACTCTCTCTCAAATAAATAAATAAATAAAATCTTTAAAAATTTTTTTAATAAAGCAAAAGGGATTGCAGTCAGATATGTGAAAGAACTTCCTGACCATCACAGGTATAAAATGTTCATCCAGGGAGGTGTGGAAATTCAGAAACATGATACACATTTCTATTTTCTTAATTGCACACTAGAGTGAGTTTTTTCTTAAGACTCTTTTGACACCTCCAAAATATATACATTAACCCATATTCTTTTTTTTTAAGATTTTATTTATTTATTCATGAGAGACACAGAGAGAGAGAGAGAGAGAGAAGCAGAGACAGGCAGAGGGAGAAGCAGGCACCCTGTGGGGAACCTGATGCAAGACTCGATTCCAAGACCCCAGGATCATGCCCTGAGCCAAAGGCAGACACCCAACCACTGAGCCACCTGGCATCCCCCCCATATTCATTCTTAACAGTTTTACATAATAGTGACCAGTATTTTCTTCCTGGTGTTGCAGTAATAATTATTTTTATAGAAATATTTACTAATATTTATAGAACATTCCTTTATTTTGGATTTTATTTATTTGACAGAGTGAGAGAGTGAAAGAGTGCTTAAGCAGGGAGAGCAGCAGGCAGAGGGAGAAGCAGACTCCCCACTGACCAGGAAGCCCAATGCAGGGCTCAATCCCAGGACCCCAGGATCATGACCTGAGCCAAAGGCAGATGCTTAACCAACTAAGCCACCAAGGCGCCCCTAGAACATTTCTTCTGTACCATACGTTTTTCACACAGGAAAGCTCATAACCACCTGTAAGGTAATAAGGAGACTGAGATGCAGTATGTTCAAGTGGTGTATATCTGTCATATGGCTAATCAAGGTTATGACAGGGATTAAGGCAAATTTGGCTGATTTCAAAGCCCAGGCTCTTTTCACTACCCAAAACTGGTATGTGTCACGGTTTATGCTTACAGGTTATGTCCCTCAAGCATTCTGTAAATTC
Organism: Canis lupus baileyi; assembly: GCF_048164855.1. Lineage (NCBI taxonomy): Eukaryota > Metazoa > Chordata > Mammalia > Carnivora > Canidae > Canis > Canis lupus. Next base: position 82,568,423 of record NC_132876.1, read on the forward strand.
CTGGAGGGCAGAAGTTCTGCATTTGACTTCTTTCTTTCCAACATATGCCCCTCCTCCACATTTAATCATCCAGGCAATCTGGTTGACTCTTCTGCCTCCTAAATACAGCTGATCTTTAAACAACATGAGTTAGAGCTGCACGGGTTCGATAAATACAGTACAGTACTGTAAATGTATTTTCTCTTCCTTATGATTTTCTTAACATTTTCCTTTCTGTAGCTTACTTTATTGTAAAAATACAATATATAATACATATAACATACGAAATATGTGTTGATCAACTATTTATGTTATTGATAAGGCTTCCAGTCAACAGTAGGCTATTAGTAAAGTTTTGGAGGAGTCAAAAGTTATATGTAAATTTTCAACTGCATGGGGGGGTTGGCACACTAACCCCTGTGTTGTTTAAAGGTCACCTGTATATATTGAAGATGTTAATTCTCTCCATCCCTTGACTTCACTAGCTTCCAGCTAGCCACCACCATCCTTCACCAAAGAAATGAAGACCACCAACTTCATTTCTCTGCCTCTAGGTTTGCTTTTCCATGGTCAACTTTCCACACTGAAACTAGAGACAGCTTTCTAAAAGGCAAATATGATCAGACCCACTCTTCCCTACCACTCCTGAATGGCTCTGCATTGCATCTACACTCGTAATACACTTCCAGGCCTGTGCGCTGCTGTTCCCTCCACCTGGAATGGCATTGCCCACCTTCTTCACCAAGTTGTGTCCAGTCCTCCTGAGTTCAGCTTAGATGCCACCTTCTCACCCTCCTTGATTGCCAAAGGCTACATTGGGATTCCTTCTCTATACTCTAATAGCACCCTGTATGGTCACTCTGTGTCATACACATGGCTGTTGATTTGTCTTCTCTGTGACATGACTAAAAGCTGTTAGAAGGCAATGACCACAAGCTTTTCATAAATGACTCCTCAGCAGATACTCACAAGTCACATGTTCCCAATAACTCTATGAATGGAAAAATGTATGGCAAAGGCTTAGACTCAAAATCAGCACTTAATATATGCTCACTAGCTAAATTAATACATTAGTGAGACTGTGTAGGATATGCTCCATATTAATTGAGGATTTTCTTCTCTCTAGGCACTTAAACCTCACTTCAGAAAGCAGAGCAGAAGTTCCTCAAAATAGAGGATGATAATGTTATTCCTTTCAAGCAGGAATGCTCCATGGCCACTAGGTAATTCCTCCTGTTGTTTGTGTCTGAAGCTGCTTTTCTTGAATAATTCAGGCTTTTGGTTAGTAGCCATTAACAAACATGGTAACTCTGCATGGCAATAGCTTAATTTGGGCTTAAGCATCCACATTATAACCTATGATTTGTTAAAGTATAAATGGGAAAGGAGTATTAGCCCCCATTTTACACAGAGGAAAGCCAAAGCCAAAGGAGGTAAATTTGGTCTGGTCCAGAAGGTGGGAACCCATACAGCTGGGCAGTGGAGCTGGAATGACTGCCAGGAATTATAAATATAACAATTAGAGAGAAGCCCTATTTGGGCATCTTAGCCACTGATTTTGTAGAGGAAGATACAGGAAGGAAATGGAAGTTCAGCCAACAGCTGAATGTCTCTTGCCCCATCTGAAGTGATAGAGAAAATTCTCAGCACACCAAATTGTGTTCTAACCTGAGGTACTGATTGCTCTTGATGGAGGGGTATTTCTTTTTTTTAGAAGGGCATTTCTTAATTCTAGAGTCCTGTGAAAGGAACTAGACACCAGGTTAGGAAGTGGGAGGCCTCAGATCTATTCTTACTCTAGAACTCTAGATGAGTCCCTAAAATTATCTTTGGTGGGACCAATCCTCCATTATGTAAAATGGGGGAAAAATACCCATACCTACTTGCCCTCAGAAAATCATAGGATTATAGTGAAAACATCAGGATAACACATTAGCACAAATGACTAAAGTGCCGTACAAATGTGAGGTATTTTTTAAGACTCCACTGTAGCTGTTTTAGGACAGAATAACACATGTGATAATTAGTCAAACAAAATTGCAAAACAAAAATCTAACAGGTGCTTTAGAGATAGTAAAGAACCAGGACAGGATCCCTTTATTGCAGGACAGACATCAAGTTGCAGAGAACAATGAGCAAGCCCAAGCAAACTCACTCACTACAGGAGCATCCAGTGATGAAGGCTGAATGCTCAGTCCCCATCTTAGGAAATGCAGAATTTCAGAGGAAAGGGAAATGGTCATTTAGGTCAGGTTAAGTGGGAAGGCAAAAAGTAGAGGAAGAGCCATTCCTTTTAAGAGATAGCATGTGAGCCCACAATAGGAGAACCTTGTGAGCTTCCCTACTATGCCCATGGCTGCACTTCATGGATGCACCACAGATGTTTGCTGAGTGACTAAGCAGAGGAGATGTGTCATGAGCAAAGGAAAGGGGTGAAACAGCATGCTGGGTGGTCTTCCTGGCAGGTGCCCTGAGTGTTTTGTCCTTAACAAGTGACCATAGCTTATGATGGCTTTATCCTTGGGTAAGTAAGTTGGCAATTGCTATAGAGGCAGGAATACACCCAAGGACAGAGTCAGGAGAACTCTTACACTGCTCTCACCTTAAACAAAGGCTTAGAGAACTGGCTGGCTTACTTAGAAGGGCATATGACTCTTGATTTTAGAGTCATGAGTTCAAACCCCACAATGGGTGTAGAGATTACTAAAAAAAATAAATAAATAAACTTTTAAAAAAGGCTCTCAAGCCTCCAAGGACAAAAGAGAGGATAAGTCACCAATGGAACAGAGATCTATGTCAGCGGGTACAGCTAAGGCATGGACACAATTATAGGAAAAAGTCTGAATGCAAGACTTTGTTATATTTGCTCCATTTTGTCTGTTAATTTATTTGGATCGTGATACTTTCAACGAAAACAGCAAGACAGGTGGGACTTCTAGACAGTGTGAGGAGCTCAGTGGACTCTCTCTCACTCCATTAAAAAAATAAACTGGTAAAAATTATAAAACACAACCATTTAAAATTCTGGAAAGCAGGGCACCTGGGTGCCTCAGTCAGTTAAGCGTCTGCCTTCATCTCAGATCATGATCCCAAGGTCCTGGGATGAGCCCCATATAGCCATCCCTGCTCAGCAAGGAGCCTGCTTCTCCCTCTCCTTCTGCCTGCCACTCTCCCTTCTTTTGCCATCTTTCTCTCACTCTCTGCCAAATAAATAAATGAAAATTTTTTAAATAAATAAAGTTCTGGAAGTCAAATGACTTAAGATCATACAGCAAATTGAGAAGCATTTTTTCAATAAAATATAATAAACACTTAGAACAGCATGAGTCTGTGGCATTTGAGCTAGAACCCGCCTTCTTACCTCCCCTTTAAACTCTGACCTCAACCAGCTCCATGTTACACAAGCTCTAACTCCAAGAAAGTGCAGCCAAGAAGGTGGGGGCTCCCTTTACCCAGAGCTCCCAGTTTTAGGGCTGCAGTTCCACCCCAAGAGGGGTATATTACAGGCATCTCTCATCTTCACCACCACCCACCAGTCAGCTCTGTATTATAGAAGCTCTAGCCCATGGCAGAGAAGACCAGGGCTCCCTACCCCCCCCACCTCTACCCATAGTGTATAGAGGAAGCTGTACCCCAAGCAAGGCAATACTGGAGCCCCAATAGCAAACCCCACTCTCAGATCCTGCTCATAGGGTGGTGGTTCTATGCAGGGAGAAACAGAAGAAGATAGGAGCTACGGTCCCTTCCAGTTCCCACTTTCAGAGCACGGGTGTCCATCTAGAAGAAGCAGGCCACCATCCCCATCTCCAGCCCTATCTTCAATGCAAGAGCACAGAAGCTCTGCCCAAGAGAAAGGCAAGACTAGAGGACTGGTAACTCCACAACTCTGCTGTTACTTAGAACAGAGTGTTGAGTATAGGAAACCAGAAAATCTACCCCAAAATATGTCTTTTAGTATATTTGGCATATACATTTTGAGCTGATTATTTTGAGAAACAGCAGACACATGGAAGGTTTGGAAACAGAGAAGAAGTTACCTCTTTGTGAGGGACATTTACATTTATAAAGGAAATCTCTATTTGTAAGGGTGTATCTCTATCAGGAAGAGGGTTACTCTAAATCACAAAAGACTCCCATCAACAGAGAAGGCACTGACTTAATTCTGCATAACAAACCGTATCCTTCTTTGTCTTCAACTAAAAATGGGATTTAGGCCTAAAACATAAGCCAACTCTGGAAGTTATTTATTTTTCCCTGGATATATCCCATGTATACATGAGGTATACATGTTAATAAACTGCTATTGTTGGGATCCCTGGGTGGCACAGCGGTTTGGTGCCTGCCTTTGGCCCAGGGCATGATCCTAGAGACCCAGGATCGAATCCCACGTTGGGCTCCCGGTGCATGGAGCCTGCTTCTCCCTCTGCCTATGTCTCTGCCTCTCTCTCTCTCTGTGTGTGTGTGTGTGTGTGTGTGTGTGTGTGACTATCATAAATAAATTTAAAAAAAAAAACTTCTGTTGTTTTTCTCTTGTTTATCTGTCTTTTATGATAGGGCCTTAACCAAGAATTTAAAAGGGTAGAACTAAAATATTTTCCTCTCCAACAAGAGGAACTCATGTCTCTTTTTAAAAGATTTTATTTATTTATTCATGAAAGACACACAGAGAGAGAGGCAGAGACAGGCAGAGGGAGAAGCAGGCTCCATGCAGGAAGCCCGATGTGGGTGGGACTCAATCCGGGGACTCCAGGATCATGCCCTGAGCCGAAGGCAGAGGTGCTGAGCCACCAAGCATCCCAGAACTCATGTCTTAAGGTGTAGTCAAAAACAATAATAATCTTACTGTCAGACAATTAAGAGAAGGCTAATGGTTTCATGAAACCAGTACCAGAAGACAAAGCAGCAAGTCACCCAGAAGTTTAACAGCAAGAACCAGGGAAATAGCCCAAAAGTACCTGGTTAAGACAACACTTCTCCCTGGTGGTCATGAGGCTGTGCACATGTGGCAGACTGCACCCACTAAAAAGCACCTGCAGCATGCACTTCAGAGCTACTAGTCTCCATTAAAACATGTAGCAGAATGTAAAGCATCCCCCACATCACTCACAGATCCATCAGCAAAGGGAAGAAAAGTTTTCCTCAATCTTCTTAGAGTCCCTGGCTGGATCTGAAAATTAGACTGACAAAGATAAATTAACAGGAGAAACACTTACAAATTTATTTAAGTTTTACATGACATGGGGACCTTCATAAAGAAACAAAAACCCAAAGAAATTATTAAAGCTGAATTCTTTTATTGCTAGGTTTGATGAAAAGTGAACAGCCATGGAAGAATATGATAGGTCAAGGAGTATGAGGTAAATGTAGTAAACTGGGGAAAACTTAGCAAGACCTGTTCTTTCATATTTTTCTCCACATCCCTTTGTTTTCAGAGATAAGGATGCCACTTTCCTCTGAGTAAAGAGCATCTCTTACATGAGAGACTTATGACCTGCTTCTGCGGAAAAGTATAAGGGGAAGGTCAGAGTGACCTTCCTGCCACTGCCATTTTCTCAAACTCCTTCAATTTAAAATATTCAACATGCCAAGGTGCCATATTTTGGAGTAGCATGTCCTGATCCCCATCACTGGCTCTAGGAGCATAAGCACAACCTAAGTAATCATTGATTGAATATTCAGCTCTGCTGACCTGGGGTAATTTCTAGGAAGCTAGGCTTAAAAATAAAAACAAGGGGGATCCCTGGGTGGCTCAGGGGTTTAGCCCTTGCCTTCAGCCTGGGGCGTGATCCTAGAGTCCCAGGATCGAGTCCCACATCAGGCTCCCTGCATGGAGCCTGCTTCTCCCTCTGCCTGTGTCTTTGTCTCTCTCTCTCTCTCTCTCTCTCTGTGTGTGTGTGTGTCTCTCATGAATAAATAAATAAAATCTTTAAAAAAAATAAAAACTGGAGGGGGAAAAAGCTGGAGAGTGATATAAGAGACTGCACAGTGTAAGGGAAGTATACTTTATACTGAGTGTGAAGCTCATTAGAATCTTTATATGAGTGTGAAGCTCATTAGAATCCACAGTTGCTATATGTTATCTAAAATGCCTAGTATTCAACAGAAAGTTATGAAACATGCAAAGAAACAGAAGAGTGTGATTCTTATACAGTTTAAAAAAAAAAGACAGCAGAAACCACCTTATGGGGACCCAGATTTGGGAGTTAGCAAAGACCTCAAAGTCACTATTATAAATATGTTTACAGAATTAAAGGTAACGATGTATAAACAATTCAAGGAAAGTTTTATGACAATGATTCATCACATAAAGAACATCAATACAGAGATAGAAATTATAAAAAAAACAAAATGGAAATTCTAGAGCTGAAAAGTATAATAACTGAAATTTTAAAAATCACGAGAGGGGCTCAAAGTAGATTTGAGCAGGCAGAAAAAAAGAATTACTGAACTCAGGGATAGATCATTCAAGATTATACAATCTGAAGAACAGGAAGGATAAAAGGATGAAGAAAAGTAAGCATAGCCTCAGAGACCTATGGGACACAATGAAGTACACCAACATATACATAATGGGAGTACCAGAAGAAAAGGAGAGGAAGAAATGAACAGAAAAATTATTTGAAGAAATAACCACTGAAATTTTCCTAAATATGTTACAAAACATTAATTGACATATCCAAAAAGCTCAACAAGCTACACATAAAACAAATGCAAAGAAATCCACACCTAAGGGTGCCTGGGTGGCTCAGTCAGTTAAGCATCCAGCTCTTGATTTTGGCTCCAAACATGATCTCAGGGTTGTGGGATCGAGCCCCACATAAGGCCCCATGCTAGGCATAGAGCCTCCTTAAGATTCCCTCTCCCTCTCCCTCTCCCTCTCCCTCTCCCTCTCCCTCTCCCTCTCCTTCTCCATCTCCAGATAAATAAATTAATTAAAAGTTCCCCAGGTCATTCTAATATGCAGCCGAGGTTGAGAAGCCCTGGAATAGATGTAAAAACAAAACAAAACAAAAAAAGAAATCCACGGGACACCTAGGTGGCTCATTCAATTAAGCATCTGCCTTTGGTTCAGGTCATGATCTCAGGGTCCTGGGATTGAGCCCCATGTCGGGCTCCCTGATCAACGAGGAGTCTGCTTCTCCCTCTCCCTCTACCCCTACCCCCTGATCATGCTTTCTTTCTCTCTCTCAAATAAATAAATCTTTTTTAAAAAGAAAGAAATACACACCTAGACATGGCATAATAAAAATGTTGACAGAGTCAAAGAGAAAATCTTGAAAGCAGCAAAAGAAATATAAATGCACTCTATTCTCTTGACACTGCATTGTTTGTCACTGATCTTGACTCATCCAATCTTGAGTATCTCTGAAATTGGGACTCCATACTAGCTGAAACATGAACTTACTCCTGAGTCACATTTTGTGTCCCTTCTGAGATGGTACCTACTATGGACATGCTAGAGTTTTGGTGCAACTCTTCCACCAATTAATGCCCTTTATGGGCTATGTAGCTTGGGGAAAGTTATTTATTAGCCTCTTTCAGCTCACTTTCCATATCTCTAAATGGACCTTGTTTTATTATTGTAAGAATTGGAAACAATATATGTGCTGTGTCCTGACTGTGAGTGTTACTGCAGAAAGATGATAGTTGATCTTGGAAAAGAGTGGGGTTTTTTTTTAAAGATTTATTTATTTATTCATTCAGAGAGAGTGAAGAGACACAGGCAGAGGGAGAAGCAGGCTCCCCGCAGGAAGCCCGATGTGGGACTCGATCCCGAGTCTCCAGGATCACACCCCGGGCTGCAGGCGGCGCTAAACCGCTGCGCCACCGGGGCTGCCTGAAAAGAGTGGTTATTATGTGGTCAAGTTTGGTGTGATACTCCAGGAGATGAATGCCAACAGAGAAAATGCCAGCCCTAGGAAGTGCAAGAGCACAGGAGTGCAAACCACTGACTAAGTGAGCACTACACATTCATGGCTTCCAAAGGCACAGCAGTGCCTACCGGCATGGGTTGTGATAATTTATTCATAACAATGACCTTAGGCATTGCTTGCTCTGGCTCAGGCACTGTCCTTAGGTCCTCTATTTGTGTAAATAAGTCATTTCCATACCATCTCAATAAATCTATCTGATAGGTATAATGATGCCTGTTTTATAGGTAAAAAAGACACTGAAACTCAGAGGCATAATTAACCTACACAGAGTCACACAAGATATAATAGGCAGAGCTAGACTATAAGCTCAGAGCCATTTACTGGCAAATAAGACCTCTTCTCCCATACCCTGCTGCCCCTTGAATTCATTCATTTATCCTGTATACATTGAATGCCTCCTGGATGTCAAGCTCTTGGACTATCAGGACTAGACTCTCCATTCATTTGGACATTTCCATGTAAAATCAGGATTTGGCTTTAGCTAGGTATTATGTATGTTGATTTTTCTCTTGGTTCCATTTGGGTTATGCCCCTAGGAATCATTAGTACACAATCTTTTAAGGAGAAGAGCTCAGACAGTTTCTTGGTTATCTGGGACCCACTCCTGAATCAACCTCCCAAGGTGCCAGAGGCTCTAGAATTAAGTGGTGGTTTAAGTTCTCAGAGCAGCCTCTCACATGGATTGAACCCTAAGATTGTACCATGGAGTGGCAGCCAGGGCTTCAGAATGGTTCTATGCTGCTCTAGTGGGTGTGTTCTCCCATTTCTAGTAGGTGCTTTTTATAATTCAGCAAAGAAAAATATGTGAGACACATAGGAAATCCCTTAGGTAAAGATTGGGTCCTATCTAGATGCATTTTTGCTTTACTAGACACAGGCCCTCAAAGAATTCAGAGACCTCACATCCTGATCAAAGACACCCAAATACTTCAACTTAAACATTAGGACAGACCTTAAAAGAGTTCTGAGACATCCCACCCTGAAAAGAAAATTCTGAACACTCCAGATTCAAACTTTGGGATAGACACTTAAAGAATTCAAAGACCTTATGCCAACGAGATGGACTCCCACCTACCTAAGACTCAAACCTGAGGACACAGACCCTGAAAGAATTCACAGATCTCACACCTTGAACAAAGGCACTTTGTTAATATCTTGGAGTAAAATATTGGGAAATAGAACACTACAGAGTGCAGAGATATCATATCTTGAAAACAGACCCCCAAATAACTCAGACCCAAACCCAAACCTTGGAACAGACTATCAAAGGATTTGGAAATAGCATGCCTTGAATAAGACCCCAAGGACATCAAACTCAAATTTTAGAACATATACTCTCAAAAAGTTCAAAGACCACAGGCCTTGAACACAGCTCCCCAAATCTCAGATTAAAAATTGAAAAAAAAAAAGAAAATGAAAGAGTTCAAAGACCTCAAAGACACAGACCCCAAATAGTTCAAACCAAACTTGACACATGGAACCTCTAAAAGTTCAGAGTTCTCACAACCTCATACTCAGTCACTGAAATAAAGATCACCAAACCCTGAACTAAGACTTTCAGATACATCATACTCAATCTTGAGGACAAACATGCTGAGTTCAGAGATTTTACATGCTAAATGAAGAACCTGAAATATTTCAGACTTAGAACAACAGAAAGCCCTAGACTTCAAGCCAAGAACATAAACTTCCTTTTTTTCATGAGATACACACAGAGAGAGGCAGAGACATAGGCAGAGGGAAAAGCAGGCTCCATGCAGGAAGCCTGATGTGGGACTCAATCCTGGGACTCCAGGATCACACCCTGGGCCGAAGGCAGATGCTCAACCGCTGAGCCACCCAGGCATCCCAAGAACATGAACTCAAAGGGTTCAGAAGCCTCACATCCTGAACAAAAAAACCCCAAATAGCCTACATTGAAACTTTTGAGTCACAGATCCTCAAGGAAATCACCTATCTCAAGCCCTAAAAATATACTGCAAACACCTCTGACTAAAACCACAGGACACAGACCATGAACACATTCAGAAACTTTACACCACTAACAAGAATTCAAATACTTTGGACTCAAAAACTGAGAAACACTCCCTGATTTCAGAGACCCTGCATTAACCATGTATCCTATTTTCTGTATTCTTATGATTTGATATCAGGGGCCTTGCGGACTCTCGAGGGACTGCCCCCCACCCAAGGTTAGTCAAGTCCTCAAATAGTAAATAACTTGCCTGAGAGAGCACTTTTCATTTTTATTTTATTTTTTTTAAAGATTTTATTTATTTATTCATGATAGTCACACAGAGAGAGACAGAGAGGCAGAGACACAGGCAGAGGGAGAAGCAGGCTCCATGCAGGGAGCCCGATATGGGATTCGATCCCGGGTCTCCAGGATCACGCCCCGGGCCAAAGGCAGGCGCCAAACCGCTGTGCCACCCAGGGATCCCCGAGAGAGCACTTTTCAAATACACACCAACCAATCTATAGCCCATACCATAACCACCTCCTCTATCAGGCTCTTATACTCCAGACCACTATTCTTTCTGCCCCAATCACCCAGGGCCAAGTACCAAACAACTAGAGACAGCCCCTATACCCAGAGTCCACTGAAATTATTCAAACTAGCCAAATCCTAAGCTAATTACCCTGCCTAGCCCATTCCTTCCTGTGAAAACCACAAGAGAGACTCTTGCCCATAATTTCCTCTTCCCCCTCTGCCTCCTGACTGATCCTGGTGCTTCCCTATGTGACACTCCATTGTATGGCATGCCATCTTTTCTTCGGATCTGTGAGGATAACACATTATCTTTTCAATGAGAGTCATTTCCTGATCTGCCAGCCTTACCATACCTAAATAATAATAAAACCTGTATTAAAGCAGAATTCATACCCTGGACCAGATTTCACCAAAAACATAAACACAGACCTACAAAGAGTTCAAAGAATTCTAACTCTAAATATGGACCCTAATATATCTTAGACTCAAACTATAGGAGGGATCCTAGAAAAGACAGAGACCTCACAATTTCAACACAATTCCCAAATATCTCTGAATCAAGCCATGTAACACAGACCCTCAAAGAGCTCAGAAAACTCAAACCCTGGATGCAGACTCAAAATACCTCAGATTCAAAACTTAGAAAATAGACTCATATATTTCACAGAACCCACATCCTCAACTAGGACCCACAAATACCTCAGATGCAAACCTTGGAACAGATGCTTAAAAAGTTTACTTACCATGCACTATGAATTAAGATTTCCCTAAGTTCTAAGTTCTTGCAAGATACATCCATGAAGGCAAGGGAAACAAAAGCAAAAATGAAGTATTGAGACTTCATCAAGATATAATGCTTCTGCACTGCAAAAGAAACAGTCAACAAAACTAAAAGAAATCTATGGAATGGGAGAGGATAGTCACAAATATTTTATCAGATAAAGGGCTGACACAGGCACAAATATTTTATCAGATAAGAGGTTGTCTATTTCTTCCTGATCCAGTTTTGGTAGTTTGTGGTTTTCCAGAAATGCATTCATTTCTTCTAGATTGGCTAATTTACTGGCGTATAGCTGCTCATAATATGTTTTTAAAATCGTTTGTATTTCCTTGGTATTGGTTGTGATCTCTCCTTTTTCATTCATGATTTTATTATTTGAGTCTTTTCTTTTTCTGTTTAATAAGGCTAGTTAATGGTTTATCTATCTTATTAATTCTTTCAAAGAACCAACTCCTGGGGGATCTCTGAGTGCCTCAGTGGCTTAGCGCCTGCCTTCTGCCCAGGGTGCAATCCTGAAGTCCCAAGATTGAGTCCCACGTTAGGCTTCTGCATGGAGCCTGCTTCTCCCTCTGCCTGTGTCTCTGCCTCTCTCTCTCTCTCTCTCTCTCTCTCATGAATAAATAAATAAAACCTTTTTAAAAAAGAAAAGAACCAACTCCTGGTTTTGTTGATCTCTTCTACTGTTCTTCTGGTCTCTATTTCATTGAGTCCTACTCGAATCGTTATTAGCTCTCTTCTTCTGCTGGGTGTAGATTTTATATGCTGTTCTTTCTACAGTTCCTTTAGGTGTGAGGTTAGCTCGTGTGTTTGAGTTTTCTCCAATTTTTTGAGGTATCCAATGTATTTCCCTCTCAGGACTGCTTTTCCTGTATCTCAAAGATTTTAAACAGCCGTATCTTCATTCTCATTAGTTTCCATGAATCTTTTGAATTCTTCTCTAATTTCCTGGTTGACCCATTCATCTTTTTGCAGGATTCTCTTTAACCTCCACGTGTTTGAGTTTCTTCCAAATTTCTTCTTGTGATTGAGTTCAAGTTTCAAAGCATTATGGTCTGAAAATATGCAGGGGACAATCCCAATCTTTTGGTATCAGTTAAGACCTGATTTGTGACCCAGTTGTGGTCTATTCTGGAGAAAGTTCCATGTGCACTTGAGAAGAATGTATCTTCAGTTCTGTTTCGATGTAAAGTTCTGTAAATATCTGTAAAATCCATCTGGTCCGGTGTATCATTTAAAGCTCTTGTTTCTTTGGAGATGTTGTGCTTAGAAGATCTGTCATTTGCAGAAAAGTGCCATGTTGAAGTCTCCCAGTATTAGTGTGTTATTATCTAAGTATGTCTTAACTTTGGTTATTAATTGATTGATATACTTGGCAGCTCCCACATTAGGGGCATAAATATTCATGATTGTTAGGTCCTCTTGTTGGATAGTTCCTTTAAGTATGATATAGTGTCCCTCTTCATCTCTTACTACAGTCTTTGGGATAAACTTTAATTTATCTGATATGAGGATTGCTACCCCTGCTTTCTTTTGAGGACCCTTTGAATCGTAAATGGCTCTCCAACCTTTCATTTTCAAGCTGGAGGTGTCCTTAGGTCTAAAATGAGTCTCTTGTAGACAGCAAATAGATGGGTCTTGCTTTTTTATCCAGTCTGAAACCCTGCGTCTTTTGATGGAGTCATTAAGCCCATTCACGTTCAGAGGTACTATTGAAAGATATGAGTTTAGTGGCATCATAATACCTGGTCACTCACTGTTTTTGTGGATTATTTCTTTGGGCATCCTCTTTCTTTTACAGGTGCCCCTTTAATATTTCTTGCAGAGCTTGTTTGGTGGTCACATATTCTTTCAGTTTCTGCCTATCTTGGAAGTTCTTTATCTCTCCTTCTATTCTGAATGTGAGCCTTGATGGAGAAAGTATTCTTGGCTGCATGTTCTTCTCACTTAGGACCCTGAATATATCCTGCCAGCCCTTTCTGGCCTGCCAGGTCTCTGTGGAGAGGTCTCCTGTTAATCTAATATGTCTCCCCATATAAGTTAGGGATCTCTTGTCTCTTGCTGCTTTAAGGATTTTCTCTTTATCTTTGGAATTTATAAGTTTCACTATTAAATGTTGAGGTGTTGAACGGTTTTTATTGATTTTTGGGGGGGGAGCCTCTCTATCTCCTGGATCTGAATGCCTATTTCCCTCCCCAAATCATGGAAGTTCTCAGCTATGATTTGTTCAAATATGATTTCTGGTCCTCTGTCCCTCTCGGCGCCCTCTGGAACCCCAATTAAACATAGATTTTTCCTTCTGAGGCTGTCATTTATTTCCCTTAACCTTTCCTCATGGTCCTTTAATTGTTTTTCTCTTTTTTCCTCAGCTTCCTTCCTTGCCATCAACTTGTCTTCCATATAACTCACTCTTTCTCCTACCTCATTAACCTTTGTTATTAAGACCTCCAGTTTGGATTGCGTCTCATTTAATTGATTTTTATTTTCGGCCTGATTAGATCTAAATTCTGCAGTCATGAAGTCTCTTGAATCCTTTATGCTTTTTTCCAGAGCCACCAGTAGCTTTATAATTGTGCTTCTGAATTGGCCTTCTGACATCAAATTGTAATCCAAATTCTATAACTCTGTGGCAGAGAGTACTGTTTCTGATTCTTTGTGATGAGTTCTTCTTTCTAGTCATTTTGCTCAGTGAAGAGTGGCTAAAAACGAGTTGTACTTGTTAGAAGCACAAACTCTTCTCTCTGTAGCGTTCCAGCTATTCTCTCTTTAAATCTCAGGTCAAATTTGTAGGTTTTCAGGATGATATGAAAGTTATCTCGGTAAGTTGGTGGGGACAGGTGACTTGGGGACCCTACGCCTCCACCATCTTGCCCTGCCCCCCAATACTTTAGAGTTATACCTTGGGATACAAACCCTCAAGGATTTCAGAGACCCAACACCTACATATAGACCAAAAATATATAATACACAAACCTTGCAAGAGAGACTGTATGAAAGTGCTGACTACTATATTATCCACAATAGCCAAAAGATAGGAACTACCCAAGTGTCCATTTAGAATTAGTGGAGAAACAAAATGTAATATATACATACAATGAAATATTATTCAGTGTTAGAAGGAAAATCTGACACTATGACATGGATGAATCTTGAGGACATTATGCTAAGTGTAATAGCCAGACACAAAAAGACAAATACTATATGACTCCACTTATATAAGGCACTTAGGGTAGTCAAATTCATAGAAGTGGTGGTTTTTAGGGCCTGGGGAAGGGGTAAATCGGATGTTAGTGTTCAATGGTTATAAAGTTCCAGTTTGGTAAGATGAAAAAGTTCTGGAAATCTGTTGCTCAATAATGTGAATGTCCTTAATGAACTGTACACTTAAAAATGGTTGAGATGATAAATCTTATATGTATTTTACCACATTTAAAAATATAGGGATTGCAGGGGTGCCTGAATGGCTCAATCAGTTAAGTGTCTACCTTCAGCTCACCAAGTTTCATTTTGGGCTCCCTGCTCAGTAGACAGCCTGCTTCTCCCTCTCCCTCTGCCACTTCCCCCTGCCTGTGCTCTCTCTCTCTCTCTCTCTCTCTCTCTCTCTCAAATAAATAAAAAATAAACTCCTAAAAATAAATTAAAAATAAAAGTATAGAGATTGGGGATATTAACTGGATTATCCATCTCTGTATTATCTGCTGAGTTGTTAGCCTTGGACCAACCTGTAGCTTCTTCTGAGTACACTGTCAAATTGCTTAGCTACCACTGCTCTCATTGCCCATAGAATGAGGGTTAGAAATTGCAAAAACACAAATGTAATTGTGGAGGATCATCTATGTTACTGTCCCCTTCCTTAAAGGCAAAGAATAGTAAGTAGTGACAATGAGTAGACAGAGACACAAGAATGAGCATTTGTGGGAAAGAGTATCTTAAATTATAAAATCTCTCCAGTTTAACAAGAAGAGCCACAGGTAAATAACATTTCTATCACTTCTTCAATTGAACTCAAGTTCCCTTCTGTATATGATCAAAATGTAGTAATCTAGATATACAAATACCCAGAAATAATTACAACAATTATTGTAATTATAATACGAATTACCATTGGATTTCACACATGTATAGCACTTTACAATATTCAAAGCATTTTTGTGTGACTTAGTTCATCTAATTCTTACAACTCTAACAAGAAGACAAGACTGATCCAAACAACCTCTGGCTTAGGTTCAGTGCTCATGTAGATATATCTGGCTCCTGGGATCATCAGCTCTGCCTTGTGACCTCCAAAACATTGACCTCTTATAACTGCCTGATCTATTGTAATCTTCTATCTGCTCTTTTTTCAAAAGGGAGAGAGAGCACATGTGCGAGAGAGGGAGGGGCAGAAGGAGAGAGAGAATCCCAAGCACACTCAGTGCACAGCCCAACATGGGGCTCCATCTCACAACCCCGAGATCATGACCTGAGCCAAAATCAAGAGTCACTTAACTGACTGAGCCACCCAGGCACCCCTTCTATTTGCTCTTCTTGACAATGACTCCTTTAGATTTGATTTACAGTACCTACTCTTGTAATGTATGATGTGTCACAAAGTTTTGCAAAATCTACCTTAATAATCCATCTGGAGTCCATCTGCCACTCTCAGGCCTTTATCATCTTTCATTGTACCACCATAACATCCTCCCAATCATCTCTTTATCTCCATTTTAGTCCTTTGAATTTAGTCCATTTCATGGCAATAAAAAATATGGTTCAACATGTTTAAATAGAAAGACCTGAATTAATGGACCATCACAAAGGTTTTAACAAAGTTAAAGGAAGTTACAGGTGATGAGACACCTTGGAAATAGCAACAGAGATAAGCCATTAATATCCCTTAATGTGAAGGGGCAAGGGGAGGAAGAAGTGTTACAGGAACCCAGTGAAAACTGGAGCAGAAGAGGAGCCAGCAGACAGGAGCTATGGCAGCAGGTAGAAAACCAGAGTCATCGATGGATCCACAGCTAGGCAGAGAGGGAATTAGAGGGTGCAGAATGGACAGAAAAATACTCACAAACTCTCTCTCCCTAACTACACTCTGATCTGCTGGTGCCCACTTCTTCCTACCACCACCTCCCCTTCGCACAGACATTCATTGTCCAAAGTCAAGCAAAAGTTAGAGGATAAAGTGGTTTTAAACCATCTTAAAGTTCATTTACAGTCCCTTCATCAAGAGGCGGAGTCTGACTCTCCTTCACTTAAATATAAATATAGTTTGGCCTTAATGACTCACCTCTAACAAATACAATGTGGTAGAAGTAATGCTATATAATTTCTAAGGCATAAAAGGCAATACAGCTTCTGCCTGGCTCTCTCTCCTGGGATACTTGCCCTTGGAACACAGCCATGTTGTGAGGAACACCAAGTAACCTAGAGAGACCATGTGTGGATTATATTCTGGCAAAAGCCCTTGCAGAGGTCCAAGCTGGAAGCCAGCACAACCACTAGACAGTGACTGAGGAAACCTTCTAGATGACTCCAGCACCAGTCAGCTGTCTGACTTCAACTGCCTGAGAGAGCCCCAACTTAGAACTGCCTCACTAGGCCCCATCAACCCCTAGATTGTGAGGCATAGCAATAAATGATTGTGCTTGCTTTACATCACTAGGTTTAGGATGATTTGTTATGCAGTTATCTATAACTGGAGCTCTGAGAGTGCAAGCAATGCAGTCTGTAAGGACACAACCTATTGGGCACAGAGCAAAACAGGAAAAAAATGCAGAAAGTGGATCTAGGGGAATACACAGCAGATAACCAGCACAGCCCCCTTAAATCCCTCCTCCACAGTATGGCCAGAAAACCTTTCATTGGCTACAAGCAAAAGCCCAAGCCTGGCATACAGAATTTTCAGGGCATTGCTTTCCCTACTTTTCACTACCATCTCCAGGAACTCCCTGCTCTGTGATTTACTTTAATGGTTACACTGGATTTATTGCAGTTCTTGCTACACACCACGCTGTTTCTTTCTTCCAATACTTATAAATTTCTGTCTAGGATACCCTTTTTTTAAACCTATCAATCTTGAATGTCACCTCCTTGATGAGCTTTGACTAAAAATTCTCTATGTACCTTTTTCTTATTTATACTTTACCCTAATGTAATGAAATCATTTCTTTGTGGGTCTTGGTCTGTCTTCCCTACAGGGGAAGCTCCAGAAAGGTCAAAAGGAACCTTTATTCATGTTTATTCATAGAGAAATGGCCTGAATGGAGGTCCAGGCTTCCATTTGTCTAGAGTATAGACTGTAAGCACTATGAAGGGCAGGGACAGTTTTGATCTCATCCTCAATTCTAATCCCAATGCCTAACACAAAGACTGGCAAACAGGTGCCCCAAAATAGCTTTTGAGTGGTGGCTGGGTGGCTGAGTTGGTTAGGCATCTGACTCTTACTTTCAGCTCAGGTCATGATTTCAGGGTCAAGAAATCAAGCCCCACATAAGTCTCCACAATCACTGGAGAGTCTGCTCAAGATTCTCTCTCCCTCTCCCTCTGATCCCCCCAAAATAAATAAGTAAATCTTTTAAAAATATAGACCTTGAATGAGTGCATAAAATGGAATCCCCCAAAAAAGCCAGCATGGAAATAACACTGCACTTAATTTCTCACTAAATACTACTTGGCTGGTACTTGAAACATGTTCTGCACCATTGTTGTTAACTCAAAAACGCAAGGAAAATGGGTGGAAAGTGTTTTTTCTACACTTTAGTATGTCTGGTTTGGGAAGGCTCAGTAAGAAAAAGCACCAAAACTGACAGGTTAAAAAATACGAAAATTTAATTCAATAAATGAGCTAGCCAATGTAGCTGACCTAATGCCTTCAGTAGCATGCCAGAGAGATGACAATAAGCTTTTATAACATAAGGATGTTTTTAAGGAAGAGGAAGAAGCTGAGGCAAGAAATCACTTATAGACTCTTAAAATCCCTTTGTTAAAAAAAATGATTCTGACACTTATTAACACAATACAGAAGGCTTCATTCAGGACTATTGCAATAGATACATCAGGGAGGAAAAATTTTTCCTCTACTCTCTTATCTTCAGTGTTTGGGAGGTTGCAAATTAAATTGACAAAAGACAGTGAATAGTAGCAGAACATGCCACACCAAAATATGCTACTTTGGCATGAGAATTATTTTGAGCTGATGGGAATTGAAAAGCAGATACAAGAAAAGCTTTCTGCCCTCCCTCTGTCTATAAGTAGAACATAAATTCATAAAGATGTCCCCTGCCCTCCTCTCCACCAGGAAGAAGTTAATCACCAGAGACAACTCTAGACTTAGCCCAGAAAGAGCACCAGAAAAGTCTACATAGCAAACCTTTCTAACTAGCCCTTATCTTCCATTAGTTCTTCCATATGTTTACCTTCCCATAATTTACTACCCTTAGAAACCCAAACGACTTTTCCTTTCTCTTGTCACGTCTCTAAAAATGTGTTGTTCTCTTGAGCTAATCATCAGCAAGTATTCCCATGTGTATTTAAAATGCACACATTAATAAACTTCTATTTGTTTTTCTCTTGTTAAACTGCCTTTTGTGGGTCTAATTTGCAGAGCCACAGCCAATGAACCTAGGATGGGTAGAAGAAACAGATCTTGTTTTCCTCTCCTACAAAGATTAGCAAGAATAAAAACAGATTTTTTATTCCTGTTTGTACATCTCAGAAAAATATAACTTAAAGGGGCATTTAAAATTTGGGGCTTATATACCATCTTAATAGGGGAAGTGGTAGGGGATAAGGGTACCTACAGGAAAACAAATGATTGTCGAAATATAAATAGGCCCTTAAGAGAACAGATGGGAGATATGGTAGTTTTGTGACAATGACTGTTCAGGCATGGTGTGGAGATTTCTCCTCTCCAGTGATAAGAGTCAGTCATCCCTGGTTGCTCCAGGAAGGGGATTTATGACACTTGAGCTCTTTGGGGAGGCTCTGCTTTTAGGCAGATAAGAGATTTCAGGAACTCAAATGACTTCTTCTCAAAATAATTTTTATGCCACAGTAGCTTATTCTGGACCCCTTCATGTGTCAAGACTATCACAATAGAGGGGAAACACTGGGCTCAACTCCAAATATAACAAGGACAAGTGGATATTTATAACCAATGAGCAGAATGAGAGGAGTCAATAGATGGAAAATTACTAAAAGGAAACATTGTGGGTAGGGGGATTCTTATTAAAGGAACTCAGCAGGATTCTTACTGAAGGCAAGTCAGGGTGATCAGATATTAAGAGCGAGGATTCTCAGGGTACCCGGCTGGTTGGCTCGGTTGGTTGGTAGGTCCTGCCACTCTTGATCTTGGGGTTTTAAGTTTGAGCCCCACATTGGATGTAGATGTTGCTTAAAAATAGAATCTTGGAACGCCTGAGTGGCTCAGTGATTGAGCCTCTGCCTTCAGCTCAGGGTGTGATCCTGGGATTCTGGAATCGAGTCCCTCATCGGGCTCCCCATAGGGAGCCTGCTACTCCCTCTGCCTATGTCTCTGCCTCTCTCTGTATGTCTCTCATAAATAAATAAATAAAATCTTTAAATAAAATAAAATCTTTAGGGGCACCTGGGTGACTCAGTCAGTTAAGCATCTGCCTTTGGCTCAGGTCATGATCCTGGGGTCCTGGAATCAAGCCCCTCATCAATTCCCTGCTCAGCAAGGAGCCTGCTTCTCCCTCTCCCTCTGTCCTCCCCACCACCCCTGCTTGTGCACTCTCTATATATATCTCAAATAAATAAATAAAATCTTTTAATTAATTAATTTTTAAAAAAAAATGAGTGAGGATTCTTTCTAAACTGACTTAGCAGGATTCTTGCTGCAACTAGACTAGGCAAGCTGAAGAGAGGGCTCAAGGACAAGGCCTAGTTTAAAAGACATCTCAAAGGAGCCTGACTGAAGTTTGGTCAGAGAGTCTTTGGAATGCCTGGGGGGCTCAGCAGTTAAGCGTCTGCCTTCAGCCCAGGGCATGATCCTGGAGTCCTGGGATGGAGTCCCACATCAGGCTCCCTGCATAGAGCCTGCTTCTCTCTCTGCCTATGTCTCTGCCCCTCTCTCTGTGTCTCTCATGAATAAATAAATAAAATATTGAAGAAAAAAAAGAGAGAGTCTTTGTCACTTGTGAACTCAAACTGAAGCTGTCTTTGCTGGGTGTCATCTGAACACCAAGTGACCATTGCCTAAATGGAGCCAAAGACACAAATGTGGCTTTTGAGCCTTCTGGATTTATATTTTTCATGTTGCTTTCCATGCTCTACTCACAAAAAAAGGAAGGAGAAATGTTATCTAACCCAAAATGACCCAGGCAAAATAAGATATGGGAAAAAATATTTGTAAACCACATACCTGACAAGAGGTTAGTATCCAAAATATATAAAGAACTCATACAACTCAATAACAAAAAACAATCCAATGTAAAAATGGGCAGAAGAACAGAATAGATGTTTTTCCAAGGAATATATCCAAATGGCCAATAGGTACGTGAAAAGATGCTCAATATCTAGTCACCAGGGAAATGCAAATCAAAACCAGCCATCACCTTGTAAGAGAGCAAAATGGAATCTCTCATGTTAAGTCTCTGTCAAGCAATGATACAAGTAGTTGAAGGCACTGCAGCTAATAGTTATCATCACCAGGACCAGCATCAGCTGACACCCTAGAACTGATAATGAGCAGACCCAGAGATGGTCTGTGGGGACCTGAAATCGATTAAACCCTTTAAAAAAGGAAAGATTTTGGCAGCAAACTGTCAGACTCTTCAGACATGACCCCTCTGTCTGACCACTTAAAAAAGGCAACTGCCACCAAAGGCTCTGCCTGATTGATCTCCAAACAGAACTGAGATCCTTCACTGCTTGAACATAAGAAGCAGTAATGCCAAGAGCTGACCCAGACCAGATAGAGGCTTTATCTCAACTGCATGCCCACAGACTGACTTCACATTTCGTCCATTAAGTTGTTTGTTGTGTGGTTTGTCTCCTGTCCTGCTCTGTGTGCGAAGCCAAGTTTAACCACATGGTGAAATGTCATTGAATTTGGCATCCTGAACCTGATTTCTAATTGTGATTTAACTTTGTTTTATGATTGATAAAGCCAACATCGTGGAAAGACACAACTCGTATGTGCACCTTTGCTCATGGCACACCTCACACCTGTCAGAATGGCTATCATAAAGACAAGAGATAACAAGCGTTGGCAAGGATGTGGCAAAAAGGATGTGGCACTATTAGTGGGGATGTAAATTGATATAGCTGCTGTGAAAAACAGTATGGAGTTCCTCAGAATATTAAAAATAGAACTACTGAATGATTCAGCAGTCTCACTCCTAGGTATATATCTAAAGGAAATGAAAGCAGGATCTTGAAAAGATATCTGCACTTTCATGTTCACTGCAACATTATTCATAATAACCAATATATGGAAACAACCTAAGTGCTCATCAACAGATGAATGGATTAAAAAGATATGATATATACATACAATGGAATATCATTCAGCCATGAGAAAGAAGAAAAGCCTGCCATTTGCAACAACACGGATGGACCTTGAGGATATTATGCTAAGTGAAATAAATCAGAGAAAAACAAGTACTGTATGATCTCACTTATATGTGGAATCTAAAAAAGCCAAACTCATAGGAACAGAAAGTAGAATGGTGATTACTGGGGCTGGGGGGTGGGGGAAGTGGGGAGAAGTTGGTCAAAGGGTTTATGTGTATATATACATATAAGTTGGTCAAAGCGGCAGTTATACAGGATAAATGAGTGCTGGAGATCTAATGTACAGCATAGTGATTATAGTCAACAATACTGTATTATATACTTCAAATTGCCAAGAGACTGGATGTTGTCACCACAAAAAAATTATAATTATGTGCCATGATAGAGGTGTTAGCTAATGTTATGGTGGTAATCACATTGCTATATATAAATATATCAAATCAACACATTATATACTTTAAACAATGTTATATGTCAATTATTTTTTAAGATTTTATTTATTAATGAGAGACACAGAGAGAGAGAGAAGTAGAGTCACAGGCAGAGGGAGAAGCAGGCTCCATGCAGGGAGCCCATTGTGGGACTCGATACCAGGACCCCAGGATCACGCCCTGAGCTCAAGCCAGACGCTTAACTGCTGAGCCACCCAGGCGTCCCTGTTATATGTCAATTATATCTCATCTGAAAAATGACTCTGTAAGTATTCTTTTTTAATTATATATTTTTAAAGATTTTTATGTATTAATTTGACAGAGAGAGACAGTACAAAGGGGGAGCAGCGGCAGACAATGAACAAGGAGCCTGACACGTGGCTCAATCCCAGGGCCCTGGGATCACAACCTGAACTGAAGGCAGACACTCAACTGACTGACCCACACAGGTGCCCCAGTGAGTATTCTTTTTTCTTTAAGATTTTATTTATCCATTCATGAGAGACAGAGAGAGAGAGAGGCAGAGACACAGGCACAGGGAGAAGCAGGCTCCATGCAGGGAGCCCGACATGGGACTGGATCCCAGGTCTCCAGGATCAGGCCCTGGGCTGAAGGCGGCCCTAAACTGCTGAGCACCCCCCGCCTGCCTAGCCCCCGGGCTGCCCCCCCAGTGAGTATTAAATATTCCTTCAAATCCCATAAAACCTAACCTTTCTGTGGGAATTCTATTATAGAAGAAAATAAAGACCATTTTATAATAAAAATGTTTTTTAATAAAAAAGGGAATAAAGATTCTTGGCTGTGATGGAGATCAGGACACACTACCCCAAAATAGGATACCTTGGCATATTGAATATTTTAAGCTGAAGGAGTAGGAAAAAATAGCAGAAGCACCTTCCCTCATCCTTCCCTCCTGAAGCAGGTCATAAGTCCCTCATGTGAGAGATGCCCTGCCCATACCCAGAGGAAAGGCGCATCCTTATTAAGTCTGAAGACAACAAGGATGCTGAGAAGAATCTGAAAGAATAGGTCTTGGGGCACCTAGGTGGCTCAGTGGTTGAGCATCTGCCTTTAGCTCAGGTCATGATCCTGGGGTCTTGGGATCAAGTCCCGCATCAGGCTCCCTATGGGGAACCTACTTTTCCCACTGCCTAGGTCTCTGCCTCTCTCCTTAATGAATAGGTGAGATCGTTAAGGAAAAAAAATGAACAGGCCTTGCTAAGTTTCCCTCAGTTTACTAAACTTTATATTCCTTGTCTGTCATATTCCTCTGCAACTGTCTACTCCTTATCAAACCTAGCATAAAAATACTCGAGTCTGTTAGGTCAGGCCTTATAAAGGCTCACACATCACATAAAACATATATTAAACAGATTTGTATGCTTTCCTCCTGTTAATCTGTCTTTGTCAGTTTAATTCTCAGACCTACCCAGGGACACTAAGAGGGTCAAGGAAACCTTTTTCCTCCCTTATAGCTGCACTCAAAAAACTTTTGAGCAAAATCAATGTGGGCATGTTATAGCAGAAATGGAATTTTGGCTCTCATTTCCTGACTAAACCATTTGTTGTGATAAGCCCCTCCTAGCTCTCTTATCTTTTAGGTCTCTCCCATACTCCCTGTCCCTTACCATACTTACCTGTACCCCCGTTCCTCCTCTCATCTTACTATCCCGGTAGGGGCCCCTCCTACAGAATTTGGTCCCTCTATTCCAGCACGTGGTTCATGAAGATCTGGTCCTTCCTTTTGACTCACCAGAGCAAACCTGCAGCCATTAACATAATGAAGAAAAAGAGAGTGTGCAGAGGAAAACCGTTGTGAGGGGAAAACTTACAAGGAGTACAGACTTATTTTAAAAATAAAAGCCAACACAGAAATAAACCAAATTTCTCATCGTCTTTCTCTTCCCATATAGCTCAAAGCTGTCCAAAGGTTTTCAAAAACCTCATAAAGAACAACTTGAGAGAATACCTGGCTCAGTGAAAAGGTCTGTAGCCACAGGAACTAGAAACAACTAGAATCAGCTGATAGGAATCCTAAAGCCATTAGGATCGAATATGCAGACACAGGATCTTCATGCATTAAAGATTTAGAGAATCTGAAATTTTCTCTTTCACCCCGAAAAAACCACTGCATCTCCTACTGATCATATTTCAAGTCCAACCAAACAGGGTTACCTTTTGTGAGTTACTCTTCCTAAATTCTTCCTCTTTTAACTTCCCTGCTCTTAACCCTCCATTCACCTTACCAGAAGGTCCTTAAGGAGAAATCTTTGCATTTCAATGGAAAACTCTGCATCACCTGTAGCATACCATTCTGGGTTATCAGATTCTAGTACTATTCATTGTCTTTGAGCTACTTTGTAATTCTTTGTAAGCTGTAGGTAACTGATAGATATGTAAATTATGTCCTGTTTGGTAGTAATTCTAATTAACTTCCTTTCCTCTGAGGCAAAATCATTTTTGTGGACCTTTGCAATTTGTCTCAACATTCCTTTATTTCATATAAATCCGTACAGTTTTGACTTTTCCTTTGAACCATTTATAACATCCGCCTGGTTCTCCCATATCATAGAAGTGACAAACATCTCCTTAACCAAACTTTGGTCAAGCTTCCCTGAGCCTTCTTCTTAGGGGGGCCTGCATAGCCCAGTTGTAGCAAGAATCTCCCCACCCTTGATATCTCAACCTCCTGTTCTGCTTTCAGCAAGAATCCTATTAATTCAATTTAGCAAGAATCTCCCTACCCTTCATGTCTCCTCTCCGTAATTTTCCATCCACTGATCCCCTTATTCTGCTCCTAGGCTATAAGTCCCCAGCTGCCTTTTTTTGCATTTGGAACTGAGCTCAGTTCTATACTGAGCTCTTTTCCCTAACGCAATAGTTCCTGTATAAAGTCTGTTTTACTGCTTTAACTACTGGAAGGCTCTGGTCCTCTTTAATCGGACTAAAGTTAATTCCTTAACATGTGTTAATTTTTTATATCTGTATGAGAGTCATGATTTTACCTTTCTCTAAAAATTGTATTTTAAGAGACTTCTCTTGCTCTCACCAAAGCATATGAAGGAGATATTTTGCCAGCCCAAAATGTCTTTTTGGCATAAGGATTATTTTAAGTTGAAGGCAATCAAAACCCAGCAGATTCAGGAAAAGCTCTTTACCTCCTCCTCAACCACCTAAATTTACATTGGATAGCGGGCCTGTACCAGGAAGAGAGCTATTACCAGAGATACCTTTTACTAGAGAAATTTGTCTATATGACAAGGCAACCTTTGTTCTCTAGCCACCTTCTTTCACCTTTCTCTGAATGGCCTTTTTTTTTTCTCCTTTGTATCCCCAGATCCCTACCCTTTTCCTTAGCTCAAAATGTTATATAAGCCTCAATTACCTGGCTGCCCTTTGGGTCTCATATTTTTATAGGGTTCCTATCCTTATGAAAGTTGGGGGTTTTTTCCTGTTTATCTGTCTTACATCAATTTAATTATTAGTCCAGGCAAAGAACCTAGAAAGGAATAAGGAGAAATTTTTCCTCCTCTACACATACCTGTCACTTTTGCACCAGAAAATGGATTCCACACAAATCTTTTCCAGGAAATCTTTATGATGTGTTCCTTCAGTGTTGAACCACTTCATATGTGATGAAGGTATGATGTGTTGCTTTGTTCTTAGGAGGATTTACTATCCCAAGTTAGATTGAGCTCCCAAGAATCCAGAGAGTCGTGTGTTTCTTTGATATTCCCAGACAAGTAGCTAGCACAAGACTGGTGGAAATAATGTTTGTGGTGATGTCCTGAGGTGTCAATCTGACAGCCACTTCCACAAAAGTGGAAGGCAGGAAACCTCCAAGTAAAGCAATGGATCTCAAAAATATCCATTAACACAGCCCATGCTCTAAAGCTGAACTGTTTCATTGCCATGGGCCCTCATTCAGATTTGGAATTCCTCCCCATACACACCACTTACTAGCAAGCTTGTTTGTCTAGTTCCTTCCTACAGCACATTAGGAGCAATGACCTAAAAGTGTTCTTAGAAACAGGCATGATGACAGAAGGGTAAGGAATAGCTGCAGAGTAACAGAGGGAAGAGATTTTGAAAAGGAGTAAATCAAATAAACTGAACCGCAGTTCAATTTTGAAAAATAGGTATCTATAGAAAAGAGTTTCGACCTATGTATATAACATTCTCTGCTAGGGGTGCCTGGGTGGCTCAGATGGTTAAGTGTCTGCCTTCAGCTCAGGTCATGATCTCAGTGTCCTGGTGATGTAGGAAAAGACATTAGGATTCAAAGCCAATGGCCAAGAAAAAATTCTTGAGACGTCTTTGGTGCAAAAAGGTGATTTTATTAAAGCACGGGGACTGGATCCATGGGCACAAAGAGCTGCTCTGGGGTCATGAGGAGTGACCTATTATATACTTTAAAATTGGATGGAGGTTAGAGAGAGCGTAAGTCTCTAAGGAATTTGGAAGCAAGGTTCCCAGGACCTTGAGGGGCTAGCTGATGTTGGGAAAAGGTCTTTCATTACATCTAATAAAACCGGAGTAATGACACCCTCTCAGATGTATATTGGTGGGTCTTATGCTTGGGAAATGATTGCCAACACATATCTTTTTTTTTTTTAATTCTTATTTATTTATGATAGTCACAGAGAGAGAGAGAGAGAGGCAGAGACATAGGCAGAGGGAGAAGCAGGCTCCATGCACCGGGAGCCCGACGTGGGATTCGATCCCGGGTCTCCAGGATCGCGCCCTGGGCCAAAGGCAGGCGCCAAACCGCTGCGCCACCCAGGGATCCCCCAACACATATCTTGAAGGGGTTAGAGATAAAGAAAATTTCTCAAGGAGTTTTTATATGTTAAAAAATTTACAGGATCCTGGGAATTGGGCTAAGATTGCCTTTTACCCTTAGCAAAGTATTAACACTGAGGCAGTTGAATCCTTAGAGGAATGTCACTGCCTGTTTCAAGAACTTGACAGTGGGCTGTGAATATTAAGGCAATTTAATAATTTTTCTTCTGCCTTCGTTTCCCACATCACTGGGATCAAGCCCCACACTCAGTGGGGAGTCTGCCTCTGCTTCTCCCTCTGCTTGTGCTCTGTCTCTCTCTTTCGAATGAATAAATTTTAAAAATCTTTAAAGAAACCATGCTCTGCTAAATGTAGGACAAGGTATAATATATTGTTGGTATATGTAGTTCATATATGTGAAGTATTTGTATATATGGCATATCCTCCATTTATAAGAATGCTAGATAGATTTGGTATTACTGAAAAACAAAGAATACAACCAAATTATTGTTTGGTTAAAATTATCATTATATCAACGCCTGCCAATTTACTCGCATTCCATTCTAATGATTAGAACATTGGAAGGAACACTGGTCTTCAGGAAAAAAACAACTGCTGAAGACCTATCTTGCAGCCAGGTACTATTGCTAGACCTCAGCCACTGATGAATTGTCTAAGGCCAATGTCTAGAGCCACCCCCCCCACCCCCCCCACCCCCCCACCCCACCCCACCCCCCCGCTTTGGGCTTCATGATAGTAGCCCTTTTCTTCCTCTGAGCAGGCCTAATAGCAAGCTCAACTTCAGGCATTTCTAACTGGGCTGAGCTCCTCCCATGAAAGCAAACTTGCTCAAAAATCAGGGGCTTAGCATAAGGCTGTTGAAAATAGAAAGAGTTAGGGGTCTCCAGGAGAAGAAAGATGAGGGCTTTTGTGACACAAAAAAAAGTCATTTGGGGACCCCAGCTCTTTTCCTAGATCTATGCCCTATCTGTCCAAGCACACTTCTTGCAGAACTCCCTAGGAGGTGTCAGAATTACAAAGAAATGCAAAATCGCAGTAGTTAAGGATTTTAAAGGAATAAAGAGAATGCAAAACTTACAAGCCTATAGCCTAACTATATCAGAGACCATAAATCAATGGTAAAAACTCCCAGTGCTGTTTCAAAAGTAAGCAAGACCCTGTATTCCTAACCTGAGAGAAGGAGCCCAAGACACTATCCAGTTTATACTGGCTCTCGGAGCAACTAATGAGGGCATAAGATTGTGCGGGCATATTTAGAAAACATGCCTACACCTGTGTCCCATGTTAATGGAGCTTATGCTACCCCTAGGGCTGAGACTTTGAAGCAGGGATAACTGTCAGACAAGGGGAAGGGCCTTGCTCAATGATACTTCATGAATCCTGAAAAGCTCATTCAAATATGATCATCTTCCACCTCGGAAGAAATGAAATAGCAGCCATCTCAAGACTGTCACACGTACAATTGTTGTGGGATCATTGAGCTGTTGTGCCCAAGATTGTGAATCCGAGAAATCACCAAGGAGCAGACACCAATGCAAACACATGAGGGTTTACTTACAAGCTCGAGCTTGGGTCCAAGTATACTCCATACAGCAGAGCAGGGCCTTGGACCCCGAGACTAAGAAGCACAGCAGTATTACAGGGATCAGTGGCCAATGAGATTGTAACATACGCAGAAAGTTGCACAGTCATGTTGGTCCACACGCAGGTGGCCAATTGAATCACGATTCACTCTATAGTGACCATTTGAACTAGCCTATTATTCTGGTTAGAATTGGCGCGCAGGTTTGGCGGGCAAAAGAGGGGTATTCATTCCTTGGCTGGTTAAAGGTCAGAGGTCCCGCATTCCTAAGTGTGCTGGTTTCTGATAAGGGTGTGCTTAATAGCTAAACTAGGGTGAGGGAGTGCCTTAAACAACAGGCAAGTCTTGTGGGAGGTTTTACATGAGATGGCGGGTGTAGCACAAAATGGAGTTAGTCCTGCTCTGCTTGTCCAGGGGTAGGGGATTTTTGTTAGATTTCCTGGGTCCCACATTCCCCCCTTTTTCAAAGGATACTTTGCAGGACCCAATCATGGGTCCTGGGCCCCTGTTGACAAAGGCAATGGTCTTAATTTTTCTTGGCCTCCACAGAGCGCGATGGTCAAGAAAGAATTCTTGAGATGTTTCATGGTGCAACTTAGAAAGTGTATTTAAGTGGCACAGGGCCAGGACCCATACACATAAAGAGCTGCATTTTTGCTGTATGAAGCTGGTGGTTATACACTTTATGTTCAAGGGGGAGGTGACGTGCAGGGAGTATTAGATCATAAATGTTTTCTTCATATTTCTACTGGTAAAACTACTTTCGCAAGATTTCTCTGCTGCTGATCATTCAGTTCGATATTAACGATCAGTGACATTTATTTATTTATTTTTTTATATCAGTGACATTTATAGGCAGTCATGAGATCCTTTAAGAATGTGGGGGCCAGCACGTATTTGATCCTTATCGAAACTATGCAGACTATAGGTCAACCTTCTGGACTAAAAGTGAACATTTTTCTGCTTCTATCCCTCATCACAATGATGGGCATTTGTGTTGCCAAGATGGCTGCTTCATGTCCCCAGAGACCATCTCCAGATGTTTAATGTTTTCTCTGTGAAATTATTCACAATGGTAAAGATAAAGTGGTTCAAACTTTACAAAAATATTGATGAGGAAATTTCACCCCAGAAATATGGCCAAATCTTGCCTTGTCATTATATCCCAGGAAAAGCTGTAAAGAAAGGCAGAGCTCAGAACCCCTAGCTCAAAAACCATTTGAATGGGGCTCCTGGGTGGCTCAGTATGTTAAGTGGCTGACTTGGTCTCAATTCCCGGCTTGATCTCAGGGTTGTGAGTTAAAGCTCCGCATTGGGCTCCATGCTGGGCATGGAGCCTACTTTAAAAAAAAAAAATTCCACAATTTCAAGTGAGTTTTATTCAATAGCTCTGTAGGGGAGGAAAAATAATTTTCCCTCTACCATTCTAGATTCTTGGCTGAGACTTCCCTGTAATAAAAGACAAACAAAAGAAAAACAAACAGAAGTTTAATAATATGTATACCTCACGTATACATGGGAGATACCCAGAAAAATAGTAAAACTCCCCAGAATGGTCCAAGCCACCAGCTTAAATCCCATCTTCAGCTAATGACAAAAGAAATGTTGGCGAGGAGCAGTTATGGAAAGTTACTAGTAAGGTTGTTATACAGTTGTAAGTCAGATATATTCTCTATTGATGAGAGTTTCTTGAAAATAAAGCATCCTGCCCTTCCTGGTACAAAGAGGGAGACACCCTAACAAATGGAGATTTCCCTTACAAATGTAAATTACCCTTATAAAGAAAGTTACTCTGACTCTGTTTTCAGAAATTCTCCTGTGTCTTCTTTTCCTAAAAAAAAAAAAAAAAAAAAAAAAAAAAAAAAAACCACAGCTCAAAATAATCTGCATGCCAAAAAGGTATATTTTAGGGTGCCATGTTCTGCTACCCTTCAGCCCAAATCACAAAATTTCAAACAACACTAAAGGAGATTAATATGCTACCCCAAAATCTGCCGCTCTGGCATAAAAATTATTTTGAGCTGAAGACAACTAAGAA
Organism: Canis lupus baileyi; assembly: GCF_048164855.1. Lineage (NCBI taxonomy): Eukaryota > Metazoa > Chordata > Mammalia > Carnivora > Canidae > Canis > Canis lupus. Next base: position 82,598,980 of record NC_132876.1, read on the forward strand.
TCAAGAGATGTAGAAAGAAATTCCCTCAGAGCTTCCATCATCTGACTCAAAGCAACAACTTCTGGTAAATAAGGCTTCCATAAATTCCCTCTTCAGGTTTACTCCCAGGAGAGAGACCAAGAGTAGACCTACCATAAATCCCTTGGGATGTTCTTTGGGTATAATCAGATGGATTTCCTGTGCTTGCCATATTAAAATATGCCTACACATTGAGTATACTCATTCAGCTTTCCCAAGCATTCAAAACTGAACTTCCTTGTGCTCTCATTTTATTAATATTTTGACAAATTCCCTTACCAGGAGATACCGAAGACATTATTTCACTGATTAGTGCAAGGATTTATGCTCTGGCTAGGAGTTCCTGAACTAGATCATTTTATCCATAATTTATCTCAGACTCTGGCTCAAACAGCGAAAGAAACAGCTCAAGCATTAGAAATATAATAGATGAGCATAAATTTATCAGATAGAAGTTTTATTTGCTCACCAGCCAAAGTGGAATCTGGGCAATGGATAACACATCTTATTGTACCCAATAAATACCTTAGGAGAAGAAGAGCAATCAGTTAACTAAAAAGCCATTTGCTTAACTAATATTGACCAAACTAATTCTTGTGAATTGCTCTCCAGGTTGGACTTAGGCAAACTAATAAATTGGACATACAGTGGATTCCAACATTTCTTATTATTATGATTGTTCTTAGGCTTTTTGCTCTCCTTCACCATCTAACATCCAGGTTCTTAAATGATGCTGCATAGCCATGATCCCAAAGCAACAGTTAATTCATGATCGGCATCAGAAGGAACCTGCAGCCCTCATGGTCAACCTGGCTGAGTGCTGAGTGACTGATTAGGGTAGTTGAAAAATTCTGGGAAAGTTGATGGTATAGGGCTAGCAGAGCTGAGATGGAGAAGACACTGACAAATGTAGCACAGACATAGCCTGTCACACATTGCTTGGAGTTAAATTCCCAGGATCCTCTGGTAATCCATAAACATCTACACTGATTTTCCCTGAGGACCCAGTCTGGCTGCCCAAGAGCAGAACACCCAACTTTTGCTGGTGGCCAGCTTACCCAACAAGAGGAAAACAACGTTCACCATTTCCAAATACGGCTTTGGTTTCCCTTCTTTCCTCTCATCTTTCTAGTAGATAAATCCATAGTAAGGTAAAATCAACCTATTATTAGTGTTTTGTTTCAAGCAAATTAGTGTAATAATAATTAACAATATGCCTTTGGGTTATTCTTTTGTTGCCAGGTGGACTGGGGAGATCTCCAGGCCCTGTGGCCTCCACCCAGGCCATCCCTGAGATGGTACCAAACGCTCTTGGTCTTGTTGCAAGAAAGAATTCAGGAAAGATCAGACATAGTGGCTGTGTAGTACAAATGGGCAAGCTTATTTTTTTTTTTTTTTTGAGAGCTGGAACTGAGAATAAAATGACCTCTTTAACAATCACTATGGTGGTAGGGAAGCAGGAATCCTAAGACTCGGGAAAATGCAGCACATTTCATCTCTGGCTCTTGGAGATCTGCGAGCAGCTCAGAAAGTAGCTTGGCTCAGTCACCGTCCATACATAACTAAAGCTCCTTGGCTGAGTTTCTGCATTTGCGGTGTGGAGGCCTGACAGGCTCAGGGTTGGCAAGCTATTCCAGGGAACTTGAAGGGCTTGCCTCACTCCTTCCCAGGCCCAGTGAGGCCAACGATGTCAATGGTTAGCCAGTGCTGAGAGCCTGAGCCTGCTGCTGGCCTCCTGCTCTGCACTTAGCAGAGGATAAAGAACGAGTCCAGTCTAGCCTCCAACCCACTGGCTGAGAGGCATGATGACCCCAGGAGACATCCAGCCAAGCCCCAGCCTCAGTAGAGAAAGAAACAGATACATACTCTAGTAGATGGGGCAGTTTCCTTGGAAAGGCAGCAAAGGAAAGCAACCAAGGGCCCCAACTACACCAAAAAGGGAGCCTGAGACCCCGGGGGGCAGAAATGGCAAGGGTGGCCAAGTGTGCACTGGTTTATTGACCAAACCTCATATTCCAAACAACTTGTGTGACAAGCCAGGATACCCCAGGCCTGTGGCAGCTGAACATAGAATTCCTGGTGGAAAGCTTTACTGGAACACAGTGTAGCCAGGGCTTACAGGGGAGGCCAGCCTTGGAGGAGTCCTACACAGGTCTTCTGGAGAAAAAGATTACACCCACGCACTGAAAAAGAACCCCACAATCAAACGGCGCAAATGATAAAAAGACCCACTGTGGCCCATGGTGGAGAGAGAGTTCTGCAGCAATTGTGGGATGAGAGCTGTTCTTCAGGGGCTGAGCCTAGGCACTCAGGCCTCAGCTAGCCTACCAGTGAAGGCCTGAAGGTGGTGTTTTCTCATCTTTATTGCTTTCCAGGGAGAAGGGAGGGATCCGAACATCAAAGTGGGAGCCATCAGGCCTCTCAAAGCGGAATGTGCCCCACATGTACCCGCTGGAAGCTTGCAGGGAGACGTGGCTGCTGAACTGGAATGCGGGCTGCTCCTTGGATAACACTGGTTCCCTGCCCACCACCCCTCGGCCTCTCATTGTCTCCAAGGTGCCAGATAAACTGAATATCCTCCAGTGTCGCTCCCGGAGCTGCACCACATCACTATCGAGGTTCTCTAAGCGGATACAGTAGTGCCACCAGTAGACATGGGAATTCTGGGCTTCCCTCATGCCCATGTAGAAGGGGATGACAGTGACACGAATGTTCTCTGTTGTCTCCCGGTGAACATCAGAGAGCTCCAGCCAGGGGTGGTTCTTCTCTTGCCAGGCCCGTAGCGTCTCCTGGGCCACAAAAGGGGGTGCTTTTGTCTGGTCATACAGAAGAAATCTTTCAAACAGCTCATGCTGGATGGGAACCTGATCGGTAGAGGTATAGGGGAGGATGTCTTCGCGGCTGACATAGTCCAGGCCTGGGATGGCGTAAAGGGCCCGGCTGTCATCATGGTTAGCCAAGAAAGTCACAGCTTCTGTCTGAGATCTCTGAGATATATGTGGACAGTCTCGGGCATCAATCAGCACCTGATAGTAAGTGTGAGTTTTGCCTTTCACCTCCTTAGAGCCATGGCCAGCAGGATTCTCTGCTTTCTCTGGAGCTGCAGAAGCCACATCCCGGTCATATAGTCTGGCCTGCCAGGGAAACAGGATGACACCTCGGTAGCCAAAAACACTATGAAGAAAGAGCTGCCCGGTCTCATATTTTCCATTCTGTTTTGGCACCTCAAATACACCAACCGTCTCCAAAACTTTGCCCTCTGGTCGGTTTCGGGACGAGAGGTGCCTCCGCGTCGTCGCTGTCGCCGCTGGCAGGAAGGCCCCAGCTCCACCTGCCACACAGAGTGGCCTCGGCCCACCAGCGGCTGCCCACGGCCAGGGCCCGCCGGGCCACGCAGCCCGCCACGTCCCGGGGAGCGCCCGCTCGGTGGCCGACACGGCCCAAGCCGCGGCCGTGCAAGCTTATTAAAGAGAGAATATACTCTCATGATGTGAGAGCAGGTGAGCTCCAGGGAGAAGCTGGGCTCCCTGGGGTTTTGAGTCTTTATCTTTTATCTACAGTTGTTAACTAGAGGTAGAATATTTATTACTTGAGAATGGGATTTCTTGGGAGCAGGTTTCATGCCTTTTCTCCCTTACGTGGTCAGGGTGTCTGGCTTCCTTTGTCATGCGCCTGTCTGGTTCGATCCAACTTCCTGTTGCTTTGTTTTTGGAGTGCTGCCAGGACACGTCTCTAATTTTGTTGTGCCCAAGATTGCGAATCCGAGAAACCACCAAGGAGCCGACACCGATGCAAACACACGAGGGTTTATTTACAAGCTCGAGCTTGGGTCCAAGTATACCCGACACAGCAGAGCAGGGACCTGGACCCCGAGGTGGGTTTCAGCTTAGTTTTAAGGACTGGTCTAGGGGACCTCCCGAAGGGGTGGAGCAATTCCTCAAGTTCTGTTTACATTCTGATATGGGGCCTTCAAGGGCATTGAGCTCTGTTCTCATTCTAATAGGGGCTTCCTGCCCTTGGCTTGGGCTCTGTTTTTATTCTAAGATGGTGCTTTCTAGGACGTTAAGCTGTAAGCTGTTTTCTTCCTGTAACTGAAGTAAGGTAAAGTTCAGCTCTTATTCACAGGGGCCTGGGATGGCTGTACTTGTGATAACGCTGAACTTAAAGTGGAATGGCCTTAATTTTCTCGGCCTCCACAATTTTCCCATAGCAAGCCATGACTTTCTGTTTGCTGGCCTCCAGGCATCCTGTTAAAACCTAACTAACTGGGGCACCTGGGTGGTTCAGTCATTTGAGTGTCCAACTCTTGGTTTCAGCTTAGGTCATGATCTCAAGGTCATAAGATCAGAGCATTAGGCTCTGTGCTCAATGTGTTGTCTACTTGAGATTCTCTCCATCTCCCTCTCCCTTCCCCCACCCTCCCCTGCTCATGCTTACTCCCTCTCTAATACATAAAATCTTTTTTATTTAATTATTTTTTTATTTAATTATTCATAAGAGACACACAGAGAGAGGCAGAGACACAAGCAGAGGGAGAGGCAAGCTCCCCGCAGGGAACCCAGTGTGGGACTCAATCCCCGGACCTGATCCCTGGACATGGGGATCATGCCCTGAGCTGAAGGTAGATGCTGAACTGCTAAGCCACCCAGGTATCCCAATAAAATCTTTTTTTTTTTTAAGATTTTATGTATTTATTTGAGAGAGAGAAAGAACAAGTGGGGAAAAGGGCAGAGGGGAGGGACAAGCAGACTCTCCACTCAACAGGGAGCCTGACATGGGGCTGAATCCCAGGATCTTGAGATCATGACCTGATCCGAAGTCAGATGCTTAACAGACTGACACCCAGGTGCCCCACCAGAGGCTTTTTTTTTTAAAAAGATTTTATTTATTTATTTATTCATGAGAGACTGAGAGACAGAGAGAGAGAGAGAGAGAGGGAGAGAGAGAGGCAGAGACACAGGCAGAGGGAGAAGCAGGCTCCATGCAGGGAGCCCGACGTGGGACTCGATTCCGGGTCTCTAGGATCACACCCTGTGCTAAAGGCAGTGCTAAACCGCTGAGCCACCCGGGCTGCTGCCCCCCACCAGAGGCTTTTCATTCTTTTTTTAAAAAGATTTATTTATTTATTCATGATAGACACACAGAGAGAGAGAGAGAGACAGAGACAGAGACAGAGAGACAGAGAGGGGCAGAGACACAGGCAGAGGGGAAAAACAGGCTCCATGCCAGGAGCCCAACACGGGACTCGATCCGAGGACTCCAGGATCGCACCCTGGGCCAAAGGCAGGCACCAAACCGCTGAGCCACCCAGGGATCCCCCCCATCAGAGGCTTTTAAAACAAAACGCCACTGTCTTTCCCTATCCAAATCATACCCCTCCCACACCATGCCCTGGCCACCTGTTTCCCTTCCCTTCATAGAGGCAACCAATGTTACTAGTATCTTGTATTTCCTTTTTGAGGTATTCTAGATGTGTACAAATATAAACACACCTTTACATAAAGTTTGCATAATACTTTGAAACTTGCTTATGTCACTTAACAATATACCTTGGAAATTTTTTTTCAGTGTCAGTCAATAAATAAATAAATAAATAAACTATTTCTTAAAAATCTAAGTACCTGTTTACTCTAACACTTTGACACATGTTAACCTAACTTCTATGGGCCCCAGTTTCCTTATTAAAAAAATGGGAATGTACAATACACACCTAGAGAAAATTAAGTGAGGTCACAAAAGTGCCAGTGCCCAAGAGCGCATCCTGTACATATGCAGAAAAGCTGCCTTCCCAGGTGAAGCTGATGATGAAGGTGTTCTAACCAGGCACTCAAGAAATGTTACAGGTAGGGATGCCTGGATGGCTCAGTGGGTTAAGCATCTACAGTTGGCTTGGGTCATGATCCCGGGGGTCCTGGGAGGGAGTCCTGCATTGGGCTCCCTGATCAAAGGGATCCTGCTTCTTCCTCACCCCCCTCCGTACCCCCTGCTTTCTTTTGCTCTGCTCTCTCTCAAATAAATACATTAATACAATGCTTTAAAAAAATAGGGCCATGGGGATCCCCGGGTGGCTCAGCAGTTTAGTGCTGCCTTCAGCCCATGGCATGATCCTGGAGACCTGGGATCGAGTCCCATGTTGGGCTCCCTGCATGGAGCCTGCTTCTCCCTCTGCCTGTGTCTCTGCCTCTCTCTATATATCTGTGTGTCTCTCATGAATAAATAAATAAAATCTTTTTTAAAAAAAATATGGCCATGGTAGAACTTAATATGAATAAACTGTGGGAAGGCAAAGGAGGATGAGGGTACTTAATGCAAGAAGGCATGAAGGTGTGCAGCAACAGAGTCAGACTGACCTGGTCATCAGAACCCTACATCTTAGCTCCTCTGGTGCCCAACAGAGTTCCTCAACATGATGTGTTACAGGTCAATACCCCAGATTGAAACTTTGAGTGATATAAACTCTTCGGGCCTCAGTTTTCTCACCTGTAAAATAAGAATTACAATATCTACTTCAGAGAGTTGTGTGCTTTAATTGTGATATTTGGTGAAAAGCACTTAGCAAAAATAAAGCAGGAAATTTGTAGTAGCCACTATCGTTGGGATTTCAGGTCTCTATCATTGACATTGCCTTTTTGTTTTCTGACATTGCCTTTTTTAAGATTTTTTTTTACTTGGGGGGGTGGGTGACAAGCAGAGGGAGAGAGCGCGCCAGAGAGAATCTCAAGCAGAGCCCACTGAGTGCGGAGCCCAATGTGGGGCTCAATCCCACGACCCTGAGATCATCACCTGAGCCAAAACCAGGAGTCAGACACTTAACTGACTGAGCCACCTACACACCCCTAACATTGCCTTTCTGTTCTTCATTCTCTCACATCCCCTCTTGCAACCATGTTGCAAAACACCCACTTTGCTCCCCCTTTCATAAACATTCCTTGCTCTTCTTGGCTTCTACTTTTGTTAACTCTGAATGTACCCTGACTCCCTCCCCACCCTATTTCCACCCCCAAACACACACAGAATTCATCTGTCATTGTCTTTCTTAGCTTTCAAGGTCTAGATTAAATCAGGAAAGTATTTCCAGATTCATTCAATGCATGTTTTTGCCTTTATTATAGCACTCTCAGTGGACAGCACTGTGTCATAATGGCTTTTGTAGGGAAAAGCTTCTAATTGGCTTATGGGGCAAGCATACTACTTTATTAGCTTTTGAGTTCCCTAGGCCAACCAAAAGGCACAGACTAGTCTAAACAGATCCCCAAAGTCAGAAATTCTTGATTTGGTTTCTCTAGGATAAAGGCCAAGTAGCTCTCCCTGCTGTTACAGAGCCCACTTGACTTCTGTCTTGCATGGATAGGCCACAATAGAAATTGATGGAGGAATGAGAACCAGTCATCTGACAATCTGTGTTCATTATGAGTCCTTCACATTTTGAACAATAAACATTTTTGGTGACTGAAACCCCTAACAATAGTAAGTCATAATTCCTGGATTATATGTGTTCTGATGTGCATGTCCACACATGTCCATGTGTGTAACTTTAAATGCCACGAATCTTACATTGGGTGGCTTTCTGCCCGTTTTTCAAGTTTTCAAAACCAGCACTAACCAGAGCATACTCAGCTTTACTTTAGGCTGATGTGAGAGAGCTTTCATTGTGTGGGAATGTATGGAGATTTTTTTTTAAAGATTTTTTTTATGTGTGCGCCTGTGTGCGCGCACGCGCGCGTGCACAAGAGAAAGAGAGAGAGAGTGTGTGTGAGCGCACAAGCAGGGGGAACAGCAGAGGGAGAGGGAGAAGCAGACTCCCCGCTGAGCAGGGAGCCCGACATGGGACTCGATCCCAGGACCCCGGGATCCTGACCTGAGCTGAAGGCAGATGCTTTTCTGACCAAGGCACCCAGGTGCCCCTGGAGATCATTTTTTAAATAAAAGCCAAGTGTTCCCTTTGGATGAATTCCTTAATCTAGCAGTGAAATATTGCATGTATCAGTTTTGATTTATTGTTTCTTTAAACATCGCACCTACCTTCGCATGTTTATTAGTTTCATTAAAGATATTCTGCTTATTTGCTTCATGCCCGCCTCCTTAAAGGTGAAGAAGTGCTCAGTTGGGGCCTCTGGTGCCCCTGTAGAGTCCCTTTCCTCTGCTGAGCCTGATCAGGTGCTGCCCTTCCACTGGCTGTATCAAAAAACAAGCCAATAATCCCCTTCCAGCTTTTGTGGTGGAGTTTATGAAAATGTATATTAAATCTAGTAACTTTGGTTATGGTGTCCAGGCAGCAGTGGTGGTGAATGGCTTATCTTGCTGACAAATGTGCTTCATGAAGATCAACCCTTACCTTGAGCACTGGAAAAGATAAACAGGATAATCCAAAAGACTCCTGTGCAGTCACAGGAACCTGGAGCCATCTGGTTAGGACAAAAATAAATCACCGATGAAGGCTGCATGAACCTCCAGGGACTTGGGCAACCAAACTGACATTACTGGAATTGAAGAACACGGGAGACTGGCAAGAAATGACTCTAATTAACACACATGGAGCAAAGGACTTTTAGAATAAAATGCCTTGTATTGTCTGGGGCTAAAGCCCAGACAGTAACTTGAAAGCCTCCCAGCTTGATAAAGGCAAATCAAAGCATGGTACTGATTGGAGCATAAGCACTTTTCTGGTACAATAACACAACACAACAAAACAAAACAGAAAATAGAAATGTCATTTAATTGGTATTTAGCAAACCAGAGGGCTCAGCCAAGCAGAATTATTCAGCTGCCTTGTGTTAAGATGCTCCTCTCTCAGAATTCTGTGTGGAGTCACATTTTTACATATGCTTAGGGTTCTAGATTTAGCAAATCACAATTATGCAATATTTGGGACATGGTTATACTAAAAATTGTTTGTTGTTTATCTGAAATTTAAATTTCACAGAGCATCCTATATTTTATCTGGCAATCCTACTGTGAAAATAAACGAAAACCACCCAAATGAGAACAAAACAAGGCGATTTATTCATAGCCCGCTGTAGCAAGGAGAGTCTGCCATCATGGGTTATGTTTGGCAGACATTCAAAGACAGGCAGAGGAGTGGGAAAGTTTTCTAGTGAAAAAAGGAAAGACTTCAGGTAGGCCCTGTGGAAATAAGTGAAGGCAAACCAAATGAGAAAAGCAAAGGCCATTGATTCTGAGCTTCTGATAGCAAGGGTGTCAGATACTGTCACTTGCCTTTTGGCATAGACTCAAAGGCAGACAGAGAGGATAAAGCTTTATAGTAAAAAAAAAAAAAAAAGGAGGGAAGGCTTCAGGTGTGCCCTGACTGGAGGCCACTGGCATGGGGTAGCTGTAGGCAGGCTACCTAGAAGCAGGGCATGCTGGGTGATTAGTTAGGGGTGCATATTTAGTTTTCTTCTGTTGGTCCTAATTTGGAAGCAGGGACAAAAATGAAGGAAGCTTGTCAGTTTTTTTTTTTTAAGATTTTATTTATTTAAGGACACCTGGGTGGCTCAGCAGTTGAGCGTCTGCCTTTGGCTCAGGGCGTGATCCTGGGTCCAGGGATCAAGTCCTATATCAGGCTCCCAGCAAGGAGCCTGCTTCTCTCTCTGCCTATGTCTCTGTCTCTGTCTCTCTCTTAAAAAAAAGCTTTTATTTATTTATTCATGAGAAACACACAGAGAGAGGCAGAGACATGGGCAGAGGAGAAGCAGGCTCCTTGCAGGGAGCCTGATGCAGGACTCAATCCCAGGACCCCAGGATTATGACCTGAACCAAAGGCAGATGCTCAACCACTGAGCCCCCCAGGTACCCCTAAACTTGTCAGTTATTAATCAAGTCCTGGACATTTGGGGGTGGTTGTTACAGAAGTTACTGCTTCACTTCCTGGATTATCACTAGAGATAGAAATCTGACTTCCTGAAAGTATGATTTATAGCAGGCTGGCTTCCTGGCTTGTTTATTGTTGGTAAGGGTTTGATTTCCTGGGCAGGGTGCTGCAGGTTGTAGGGCAAAGTTCTGTTTTTATACATGGTCTGGTCATTGTCTATTTGCATATGCAGTCTTTTGGGTCTGATTGGAGGCTGTGGGCAGTAAAAGCTGGAAGGAGGCTGTGGGGCACCTGGGTGGCACAGTAGGTTAAGCGTCTGACTCTTGGTTTCAGCTCAGGTCGTGATCTCATGGTCCTAGGATTGAGTCCTACATCAGGCTCCATGCTCAGTGCAGAGTCTGCTTAGGACTCTTTCTCTCTGCCCCTCCTCCATACGCTTTCTCTCAAATAAATTTTTTAAAAAGCTGGAGGTGGGCTAATAAAAAGCAGGGCATTTTATGTGATTGGTTTGGGAAGCAGATTAGGCTTTCTCTGGTGAGTACTGAGTTGAAAGCTGGAGGGATCCCTGGGTGGCGCAGCGGTTTAGCGCCTGTCTTTGGCCCAGGGCGCGATCCTGGAGACCCGGGATCGAATCCCACGTCAGGCTCCCGGTGCATGGAACCTGCTTCTCCCTCTGCCTGTGTCTCTGCCTCTCTCTCTCTCTCTGTGACTATCATAAATAAATAAAAATTAAAAAAAAAAAGAAAGCTGGAGCCAGGGGATCCCTGGGTGGCTCAGCGGTTTAGCAACTGCCTTTGGCCCAGGGCATGATCCTGAAGTCCTGGGATCGAGTCCCACATCGGGCTCCCTGCATGGAGCCTGCTTATCCTTCTGCCTGTATCTCTGCCTCCCCCCCTCTCTCCCTCTCTCTGTCTCTCTCATGAATAAATAAATAAAATCTTTTTTAAAAAAAAGAAAGCTAGAGCCAAAAATAGGGGAGGTGGCAGTTGTTGATGAATTCCTGATGGTTTAAGGCCAGCTGCAACAGAGGTTGTGATTTGACCTGCCCAGCAGGTTGCAACAGAGATGGATGGGTAATTTGGCAAAGGGCCTGAATAGACATTTCTCTAAAGAAGATATACAAATGACCAACAAGCACAGGAAGAGATGCCCAACATCCTTAGTAATCAGGGAAAATGCATACCAAAACCACAATGAGCTACCACTTCACACCCACTAGGATGGCAATAATTTAAAAGACAGATAATAACAAGCAGTAGACAAAGATGTAGAAAAATGGGAAATGGGAACCCTCATAAATTGATGGTGGGACTGTAAAATGGTGCAGGTGAAGTAGAAAACAACTTAGCAGTTGCTGAAAAAGTTAAACACAGAACTGCCATATGACCCAGCATCCAGCTCTTTGGTATACACCCAAGAGATATGAAAACATATGTCCACACAAAAGATTTGTACAGGAATGTTCACAGCATAATTATTCAGCCACCAAACATGGAAATAACCTAAATATCCATCAGATGATGAATGGAGAAACAAAATGTAGTATATCAATACAATGGAATATTATTCAGCCATTATAAAGTACTAATACATGGTACAACATGGTTGAACCTTGAAAGCATTATGCAAAGTGAAGGAAGCCAGACATAGAAGGCTACATATTGTACAATCCCATTTAAATGAAATGGTCAACATAAGCAAACCCATAGAGACAGAAAATATGTTAGTGGTTGCCAGGGCCTGGGAGAAGGAGAGAATGGGAAATGACTGCTAATGGGTATAGGGTTTCTTTGGGAGACGATAAAAATGTTCTAGAATTAGTTAGTACTGATGGTTGCACAAGTTTGTGAATATACTAAAAAATGCCACGTTGTATATTTTTTAAAATGCTAGGACTCTCTCTAGAGGCACATTTTGTAGTTACCTCTTGTGATGAGAGAGGCCCATCTCACTTTTGTAGCTTTCCTGAATGTACATCCTTTGGGACACCTGTACAGAACAAACCCACTTTTGGTCTCTTGTCATTGCCCCCATGTTCTTCTTCAGGCAAAACTTCAATGCCCTCTATCTTGGTATATGAGTCCACTGGTTATGACTGCCAAATGCTGATAAAGGCCCAAAGAGAGTACTTGAGAAGGCACCACAGGCCACTTTATATAGTAAACTATTTCAAGTGATACCATAAGAACTACAGAACACACTAAATTTAGGAGTTTATGTTTTCTTCTTTCTTTCCCTTCTGCTTTTATTCTCTCTATGAGCTGAGAAAATATAAATTGTCAGAGCCTCTTGGTAGTTTTAATCACATGAGATAGACCTGGAAGGCCCTAAATTGTGGCTGTAGTGCTCTTTTGTTCTGCTTCACCATCTACAAATATTTAGCCCATGTTTGATTTCTCTCAAGCAGGGCCTTCCAAAAGTGTCTGACCCACAAGTCTCCAGTAAGTTGGTTGACTTTAAGATAGTAAGAGCTTCATGTTTTACCTTTATCACTGCCACTAACATTTTACCCAAGGTCTACTGATAGTATATGTTCTAAACCAGCCATCTCAACCCAATACACATCCAAATAATCTGGGAAAAAGTTATGGTTTTGGGGGGTTGGGGTTTTTTTCATTTTTTAAATCTAAATTCAATTAGCCAACATTATATACATTGATAGTACATCATTAGTTTCAGATGTAGAGTTCAGTAATTCATCAGTGGTGTATAACACCCAGTGCTATTCACATCACATGCCCTCCTTAATACCCATCACCCAATTACCACATACCCTCACCCACCTCCCCTCCAATAACCCTGTTTATTTCCTATAGTTAAGTGTCTCTCATAGTTTTTCTCCCTCTCTGATGACTTCCCATTCAATTTTCCCTCCCTTCCCTTATGATCCTCTGCACTGTTTCTTATATTCCACATATGAGTGAAACCATATGATAAGTGTCTTTATCTGATTGACTTATTTCACTCAGCATAATACCCTCCAGTTCCATCAACATTGATGTAAATGGTAAGTATTCATCCTTTCTGATGGCTGAGTAATATTCCATTGTGTACATAGACCACATCTTCTTTATCCATTCATCTGTCGAAGGGCATCGTGGCTCCTTCCACAATTTGGCTATTGTGGACATTGCTGCTATAAACATTGGGGTGCAGATGCCCTTTTGGATCAATACATTTGTATCTTTGGGGTAAATACCCAGTAGTGCAATTACTAGGTCAAAGGGTAGTTCTATTTTTAACTTCTTGAGGAACCTCCATACTATTTTCCAGAGTGGCTTTACTAGCTTGCATTCCCATCAACATTTCCTGACTTGTTAATTTTAGCCATTGGGACTGGTGTGAGGTGTTATCTCATTGTGGCATTGATTTGTATTTTCCTGATGCCAAGTGACGTGGAGCATTTTTTCATGTGTCTGTTTGCTCTTTGAATGTCTTTTTTAGAGAACTGTCTGTTCACATCTTCTGCCCATTTCTTAACTGGATTATTTGTGTTTTGGGTGTTTAGATTGATAAGTTCTTTATAAATCTTACAAACTTGCCCTTTATCTGATATATCATTTGCAAATATCTTCTCCCATTCCATAGGTTGCCTCTTAGTTTTGTTGATTCTTTGCTGTGCAGAAGCTTTTTATCTTGGCGAGGTCCCAATGGTTCATTTTTGCTTTTGTTTCCCTTGCCTTTGGAAACGCGTCTACCAAGAAGCTGCTGTGGCCAAGGTCACAGAGGTGGCTGCCTGTGTTCTCCTCTAGGATTTTGGTGGATTCCTAGCTCACATTTAGGTCTTTCATCCATTTTGAGTTTATGTTTGTGTATGGTGTAAGAAAATGGTCCAGTTTCGTTTTTCTACATGTGGCTGTCCAATTTTCCCAACACCATTGAGTAAAGAGACTATTCTTTTTCCATCGGATATTCTTTTCTGCTTTGTCAAAGATTAGTTGCCATAGAGTTGAGGGTCCATTTCTGGGAAATGAGTTTTGAATATTGATACCTGAACCCCAGACCCAGCTTGATTGGTATAAGATGGGCCTGAAAAATGGTATTTTAAAAAGTTCACCTAGACAATTCTAAAGGGCAGACAAGGTTGATGAAAACTGCACTAAAAAATAATTGATTATTTTTAAAATTTAGATTTACTAATTATATTTTTATCAAGCAATTTAAAGTTCTAAAAGTCTAGTGATACGTTCTAAGGCTTTTAAAAATGCAATGTTTTCCTCCACCCTTACCCATCCATGATTCTCATTCCCTAGAGGCAACCACATTCAATGCTTTTAATTATTCCCTAAATTATTAACCTCTATTTATCATTGATATTATTATACTGATATTTCTTATCTATTTTCAATTTTATTTGTTGTAAGTTGACTTCCTGCTACAGAAGATAAATATCTATCTCTCTTCTTCCAGCATTTTGCACACATGGTTCCCCTTCTTCCCATCTTCCCAGCAGATTTATATCATGGTTTGGGTTAAAGCAATATTCAGTGTTAACATATTTATGACCATGTAAATATAATAAAATGGCAGACGTAAGCCCTAACATATCAATAATTACTTTAAGTATAGTTTAAATATTGCAATTAAAAGAGGTATTAGCAGAATAGATTAAAAATTAATCAAATCATATACTGTATAAATAATAGTGAAAGGGAATATAAGGGAAGGGAGAAGAAATGTGTGGGAAATATCAGAAAGGGATACAGAACATAAAGACTCCTAACTCTGGGAAACGAACTAGGGGTGGTGGAAGGGGAGGTGGGGGGTGGGGGTGAATGAGTGATGGGCACTGACGGGGGCACTTGACGGGATGAGCACTGGGTGTTATTCTGTATGTTGGTAAATTGAACACCAATAAAAAATAAATTTATTAAAAACAAAAAACAAAAAACAAAACAAAACTATGTGCCAAGCACACCTCTTTGGGGCTCAGGCTCTAGAAGAACATATGACAGAAAATGGCTCTGCTTTCATGGAACTTACAGTCTGTTGAGATAAAAATCAACCATAAACTCAACAAAAGAGCAAGTCATTCCAGGCAATATCGCTAAAAGCTCTATAGTAAATAAAATGAAGCACCATGAAAGAAAAAAATATATATTGTCTATAAGAAACCCACTTCAAATACAACCACATAGGTAGGTGAAAAGTAAAAGAAATGTAAAAATTAATATAATGTAAACATTAACTTTAAAAAAGCAGGAGTGACTGTATAATATTAAAGTAGACTTCAAAGCAAAAAAAAATTACTAGAAACAAAAAGTATTACATAATGATAAAAGGACCAGTTCATCAAGAAGAGATATTAAGGCAGAAAAAGCATCTGCAAAATCCAGTGCCCATTCATGATTTAAAAGAAAAAAACTCAGCAAACTAAGAATAGAGAGAAATTTCCTTGACTTGATAAAGAGTATTTACAAAAAACTTTCATTTAATATTGTATTTAATGGGGAAAGACTGAATGTTTCTCCCCTAAGATGAGGAACAAAGCAAGGATGTACATATCCTATCACCATTGTTCAATATTCTACTGAAAGTTCTACCAGTGGAACAAGACAAAAAGGCAAAGGAAAAAAATAGAATAAATTTAAAAATACAGATTTTTTTAAAAGAAGAAAGAAAACCATTCCTATTTATAGCTGTTTATATAAAAAATCTCAAGGCATCTACTAAAAAAAAAAAAAAAGCCACCCTCCTAAAACTCCTCCTAGAACTAATAAGTGAGTTTGGCAAGGTTTCAGAATACAAAATCAACACTCAAAAACCAATTGTATATATATATAAACAAATTTTATATCAAAAGTTTAAAGAAATCAAAGTTTAAAGCACAGTATCCCTTAGGGTAATCAAAGTTTGGATTAAAAAAGTTTAAAGTTTAAAGCACAGTACCCCTCAGGGAAATCAAAGTTTAAAGCACAGTACCCCTTAGGATTGTGCTAAAGAAAATGAAAGACAGTTGACCCTTGAACAATGCAGGGGTTTGGGTGCTGACCCTGTGCAGTCGAAAATCTGTGTATAATTTTGACTCCTCAAAAATGTAACTACTAATAGCCTTCTGTTAACCAGAGGCCTTATGATAACATAAACAATCCATTAACACGTATTTTGTATGTTATGTGTATCGTATTCTGTATTCTTACAACAAAGTAAGCTAGAGAAAAGGAAATGTTATTAGGCAAATCATAAGGAAGAGAAAATACATTTTAATACTGCACTGTAAAAAATCCAGATATAGGTAGACCTGTGCAGTTCAAACCCATGTTGTTTAAGAGACAATTATAAAATCTAAAAGCATATACAGGGGGCACCTGGGTGCCTCAGTGGTTTAGCATCTGCCTTTGGCTCAGGTAGTAATCCTGGGTCCCGGGATCAAGTCCCATATCAAGCTCCCCATGGGGAGCCCGTTTCTCCCTCTGCTTATGTCTCTGCCTCTCTGTGTCTCCACAGTAAATAATATAATCTTTAAAAAAATAAAAAATAAAAGCATATACAGGATCTCTATGCTGAAAATTACAAAATGCTAATGAAAGAAATCAAAGACCTAAATAAATGGAGAAATATACCATGTTTACAGATTGAAAGACTCAAAATAATGGAGATCTCAGTTCTCTCCAAATAGATCTATAGGTTTAATGCATTTTCTATCAAAGTTTTTTTTGAAGATTTTATTTATTTATTCATGAGAGACACACACAGAGAGGCAGAGACATAGGCAGAGGGAGAAGCAGGCTCCCCGTGGGGAGCCCGATGGGGGACTGGATCCCATGACCAGGGATCACAACCTGAGCCAAAGGCAGAAGCTCAACTGCTAAGACACACAGATGTCCCTCTCCCTCTCCTTCAGCCCCTAATCTAGCTCTCTCTCTCGCTCCCTCTCCTTCTCTCCCTCTTCCTCAAATAAATAAATAAATAAAACCTTAAAAATAAAATAAAATAGGGGCACCCGGGTGGTTCAGTCCATTAAGTGGGTACCTTCACTTCAGGTCATGATCTCAGGGTTCTGGTATCAAACCCTCCAAGGAACCTGTTTCTCCCTCTCCCTCTGCCCCTCTCTCGAGTTTGTGCACATGCTCTCTCTTTTTAAGTAATTATTTATTTGTTTATTGAATATTTTATTGGATTTCGATTCCGGAACATATAGTATAACACCCAGTGCTAATCCCATCAAGTGCTCCCCTTAGTGCCTGTCACTGCCACCCCATCCCCCGGCCCACCTCCCCTTCTACTACACCTTGTTCATTTCGCAGAGTTAGGAGTCTCTCATGTTCTTTCACCCTCTCTGATATTTCCCACTCATTTTCTCTCCTTTCCCCTTTAATCCCTTTAACTGTTTTTTATATTCCTCCTATGAATGAGACCATATAATGTTTGTCCTTCTCTGATTGACTTGCTTCACTCAGCATAATACCCTCCAGTTCCATCCACGTTGAAGCAAATGGTGGGTATTCGTCATTTCCAATGGCTACGGAATATTCCATTGAATACATAGACCACATCTTCTTTATCCATTCATCTTTCGATGGACACCGAGGCTCCTTCCATAGTTTGGCTATTGTGGACATTGCTGCTAGAAACATTGGGATGTAGGTGTCCCGGTGTTTCACTGCATCTGTATCTTTGGGGTAAATACCCAGTAGTGCAATTGCTGGGTCATAGGATAGCTCTATTTTTTTTTCTATTTTTAAGTCTTTGAGGAACAAAGTTTTCCAGAGTGGCTGCACCAGTTCACATTCCTACCAACAGTGCAAGAGGGTTCCCCTTTCTCCACATCCTCTCCAACATTTGTTGTTTCCTGTCTTGTTAATTTTCACCAATCTCACTGGTGTGAGGTGGTATCTCGTTGCGGTTTTGATTTGTATTTCCCTGATGACAAGGGATGCGGAGCATTTTCTCATGTGCTTGTTGGCCATGTCGATGTCTTCTTTGGTGAAATTTCTGTTCATGTCTTTTGCCCATTTCATGATTGGATTGTTTGTTTCTTTGCTGTTGAGTTGAATACGCTCTTTATAGATCTTGGATACGTTCTTTATAGATCTTGGATATCAGCCCTTTATCTGATAGGTCATTTGCAAATATCTTCTCCCATTTGTAGGTTGTCTTTTAGTTTTGTTGACTGTTTCCTTGGCTGTGCAGAAGCTTTTTATCTTGATGAAGTCCCAATAGTTCATTTTTGCTTTTGTTTCTCTTGCCTTCATGGATTATCTTGCAAGAAGTTGCTGTGGCCAAGTTCAAAAAAGGTGTTGCCTGTGTTCTCCTCTAGGATTTTGATGGACTCTTGTCTCACATTTAGATCTTTCATCCATTTTGAGTTTATCTTTGTGTATGGTATAAGAGAATGGTCTGTTTCATTCTTCTGCACATGGCTGTCCAATCGTCCCAGCACCATTTATTGAAGAGACTGTCCTTTTTCCAGTGGATAGTCTTTCCTGCTTTGTCGAATATTAGTTGACCATAGAGTTGAGGGCCCATTTCTCGGTTCTCTATTCTTTTCCATTTATTTATGTCTCTGTTCTTGTCCCAGTAGCACACTGTCTGGATTTTCACAGCTTTGTAGTACAACTTGAAATCTGGCATTGTGATGCCCCCAGCTCTGGTTTTCATTTTCAATATTCCCCTGACTATTCAGGGTCTTTTCTAATTCCACACAAATCTTAAGATGATTTGTTCCAACTCTCTGAAAAAGTCCATGGTATTTTGATAGGGATTGCATTGAATGTGTAAATTGCCCTGGGTAGCATAGACATTTTCACAATATTAATTCTTCCAATCTATGGGCATGGAATATTTTTCCATCTCTGTGTCTTCCTCAATTTCTTTCAGAAGTGTTCTGTAGTTTTTAGGGTATAGATCCTGTATCTCTTTGGTTAGGTTTATTCCTAGGTATCTTATGCTTTTGGGTGCAGTTGTAAATGGGATTGACTCCTTAATTTCTCTTTCCTTAGTCTCATTGTTAGTGTATAGAACTACCACTGATTTCTCGGCATTGATTTTGTATCTTGCCATACTGCTGAATTGCTGTATGAGTTCTAGCAACCTTGGGGTGGAGTCTCTTGGGTTTTCTATGTACAGTATCATGTAATCTGCAAAGAGGGAGAGTTTGACTTCTTCTTTGCCAATTTGAATGCCTTTTATTTCTTTTTGGTGTATGATTGCTGAGGCTAGGACTTCTAGTACTATGCTGAAAAGCCGTGGTAAGAGTCTACATCTCTGTAGTGTTCTTGATCTTAGGGGAATGGCACTCAGTGTTTCCCCTTTGAGAATGATATTTGCTGTGGACTTTTTTATAGATGACTTCTAAGATGCTGAGGAATGTTCCCTCTATACCTACACTCTGAATCAGGAATGGATGCTGTCTTTTGTCAAATGCTTTCTCTGCATCTATTGAGAGGATCAAATGGTTCTTGTTTTTTCTCTTGTTGATATGATCTACCATGTTGATTGTTTAATGAGTGTTGAACCAACCTTGCATCCCGGGGATAAATCCCACTTGGTCATGGTGAATAATCTTCTTAATGTATTGTTGGATCCTATTGGCTAGTATCTTGAGAACTTTTGCAGCTGTGTTCATCAGGGATATTGGTTTATAATTCTCCTTTTTGATGGTGTCTTTGTCTGGTTTTGGAATTAAGGTGATGCTGGCCTCATAAAACGAGTTTGGAAGTATTCCATCTCTTTCTATCTTTCGGAACAGCTTTAGTAGAATAGGTATTGTTTCTTCTTTAAACGTTTGATAGAATTCCACTTGGAAGCCATCTGGCCCTGGACTTTTGTGTCTTGGGAGGTTTTTGATGACTGCTTCAATTTCCTCCCTGTTTATTGGCCTGTTCAGGTTTTCTATTTCTTCCTGTTCCAGTTTTGGTAATTTGTGGTTTTCCAGAAAAGCATCCATTTCTTCTAGATTGTCTAATTTATTGGCATATAGCTGCTCATAATATGTTTTTAAAATCGTTTGTATTTCTTTGGTAATGGTTGTGATCTCTCCTTTTTCATTCGTGATTTTATTAATTTGAGTCTTTTCTCTTTTCTGTTTAATAATGCTGGCTAATGGTTTATCTACCTTATTAATTCTTTCAAAGAACCAACTCCTGGTTTGTTGATCTGTTCTACAGTTCTTCTGGTCTGTATTTCATTGAGTTCTCCTCGAATCTTTATTACCTCTCTTCTTCTGCTTGGTTTTGGTTTTATATGCTATTCTTTCTACAGTTCCCTTAGGTGAGAGGTTAGCTTGTGTATTGGAGTTTTTTCCAATTTTTTGAGGGATGCATGTATTGCGATGTATTTCCCTCTCAGGACTGCTTTTCCTGTATCCCAAAGATTTTAAACAATTGCATCTTCATTCTCATTAGTTTCCATGAATCTTTTTAATTCTTCTCTAATTTCCTGGTTGACCCATTCATCTCTATTCTGTTCCATTGATCTATGTGTCTGTTTTTGTCCTAGTACCACACTGTCTGGATTTTCACAGTTTTGTAGTACAACTTGAAATCTGGCATTGTGATGCTCTTTAACCTCCAAGTGTTTGAATTTCTTCCAAATTTCTTCTTGTGATTGAGTTCTAGTTTCAAAGCATTGTGGTCTGAAAATATTCAGAGGACAATCCCAATCTTTTGGTATAGGTTGAGACCTGATTTGAGACCCAGTATGTGGTGTTCTGGAGAAAGTTCCATGTGCACTTGAGAAAAATGTATCTTCAGTTGCATTCAAATGCAAACTTCTGTATATATCTGTGAAATCCATCTGGTCCAGTGTATCATTTAAAGCTCGTCTCTTTGGAGATGTTGTGCTTATAATATCTGTCATTTGCAGAAAGTGCCATGTTGAAGCCTCCCAGTATTAGTGTGTTATTATCTAAGTATGTCTTAACTTTGGTTATTAATTGATTGTTTTGCTGACAGCTCCCACATTAGGGCATAAATATTCATGATTGTTAGGTCCTCTTGTTAAATAGATCCTTTAAGTATGCTATAGTGTCCCTCTTCATCTCTTACTACAGTCTTTGGGATAAATTTTAATTTATCTGATATGAGGATTGCTACCCCTGCTTTCTTTTGAGGACCCTTTGAATCGTAAATGGTTCTCCAACCTTTCATTTTCAGGCTGGAGGTGTCCTTACGTCTAAAAGGAGTCTCTTGTAGACAGCAAATAGATGGATCTCGCTTTTTTATCCAATCTGAAACCCTGCACCTTTTGATGGGGTCATTAAGCCCATTCACATCCAGAGTTACTATTGAAAGATATGAAGTTAGTGTCATCATAATCCCTAGTCACTCCCTGTTTTTGTGGATTATTTCTTTGGGCGTCCTCTTTCTTTTACAGGTGTCCCCCTTAATATGTCTTGCAGAGCTTGTTTGGTGGTCACATATTCTTTCAGTTTCTGACTATCTTGGAAGCTCTTTATTTCTCCTTCTATTGTGAATGAGAGCCTTGCTGGATAAAGTATCCTGGGCTGCATGTTCTTCTCATTTAGGACCCTGAATATATCCTGCCAGCCCTTTCTGGCCTGCCAGGTCTCTGTGGAGAGGTCTCCTGTTAATCTAATATTTCTCCCCATACGAGTTAGGGATCTCTTGTCTCTTGCTGCTTTAAGGATTTTCTCTTTATCTTTGGAATTTGCAAGTTTCACTATTAAATGTTGAGGTGTTGAACGGTTTTTATTGATTTTGGGGGGGAGCTTCTCTATCTCCTGGATCTGAATGCCTGTTTCCCTCCCCAAATTACGGAAGTTCTCAGCTATGATTTGTTCAAATCTGCTTTCTGGCCCTCTATCCTTCTTGGCGCTCTCTGGAACCCCAATTAAATGTAGATTTTTCCTTCTGAGGCTGGCATTTATTTCCCTTAACCTTTCCTCATGGTCCTTTAATTGTTTTTCTCTTTTTTCCTCAGCTTCCTTCCTTGCCATCAACTTGTTTTCTGTGTTGCTCACTCTTTCTTCTATCTCATTAACCCTCGTCGTTAGGACCTCCAGTTTGGATTGCATCTCATTTAATTGATTTTTATTTTCAGCCTGATTAGATCTAAATTCTGAAGTCATGAAGTCTCTTGATTCCTTTATGCTGTTTTCCAGAGCCATCAGTAGCTTTAAAATTAGGCTTCTGAATTGGCTTTCTGACATCGAATTGTAATCCAATTTGGAAACTCTGTGGCAGAGAGTACTGTTTCTGATTTTTTCTTTTGTGGTGAGTTCTTCCTTCTAGCCATTTTGCTCAGGGAAACGTGGCTGTATGAGTGGGCTGAGTCAAGAATATCAACCACGGGGACGCCTGGGTGGCTCAGTGGTTGAGTGTCTGCCTTTGGCTCAGGGTGTGGTCCCTTGGTCCCAGGATCGAGTCCCACATCGGGCTCCCTGCATGGAGCCTGCTTCTCCTCCCTCTGCCTATGTCTTTGCTTCTCTCTGTGTGTCTCTTGTGAATAAATAAATAAAAATCTTAAAAAAAAAAAAAGAATATCAACCACGACTAAAGTCAATTTCACCCTAGATGATTCTGAACAGGTAAGAGATCAGAAACTGAAAACAAAGATCAGAACAAAATAAAACAAAAAGATCCCTAAAGTGAAAAACAAATTTTAAAACAAAGTAGTAAAAAATAAAAGGCCAAGAATCCCAAAGTAGAAGAAAAAAAAGACGGGAGAAAAAAAGAAGAGAAAAAGCAAATTAAAGAGGAAAAAAAAATAAAGAGAAGAAGAAAGGGGGGGACTGGGAGATGGTGGTGGTGATGTAGTTGTAGTGGAGGGAGATATAGTCCACCTGAGGGCTCATAGAGGGTGATCCTCATGGTTCTGAGTATATTAAGTTCTGTATATTAGAAGATTCTCAGTCCCAAATTTATATAAACCAGTAATACTTGTAGAAATGCCCAACATTGACCACCAAAACATAAATGAGATAAAAGAGAGGGGCAGAATGGGAATGAGGAATCTCACAGAATGAACCAGCACGGTATACCACTTGGTTCTTGGTGCATGCTGGTCATGTTTTAGAAGGTATTAACTTCTGCCATTGTAGAACCTAATGAGGCAGAGAAAACAAAAAACACAAAACAAAACGAAAAAACACATATCTTGTATATCTCCCAAAATCAAATTGAGTATTTTGAAGGAAATCTAGAAATGGAAAATATATCTAAAACCTATAATTGTAGAAATATGAAAGTCAAAAAGGAAGAAACTTAAAAATGAAGAAGTGGTAAAATATTGTAGTTAAGGTAGGAAAAGAGAAAAAACTTGCAATTTTTAGTTTGATGTAAAAACGAGTTGTACTGGAAAAAGGAAGAAAAAAATAGGAGGGATACCCTCTAGTTCTATATACTATAAGTCCCTCTGACTTTCCCTGGAGCTTTCCAGCACTGCTGGGTCAAGAACTTGCTCTTCCCCTGTCCTTCCAGCTGGTCTCCTGAGGGAGGGGCCTGCTCTGCTAATTCTCATGTGTGTGCGCCTGGGGGAGCTGCCCCTCCCCCCTGCCGGGAGCCAGGCTCAATGGGAGCTGTTTACCCCGTGAGACCCATGTTCCCTGGCGGCCGCTCTGTCCCAGGCACAGAGTGACACCAGGAGGAACAACACTGGCGGTGGCCAGCTCTTCAGCTCTGGAGTCAGCTCCTGCAGAAACCACCACAGTCTCCCAGTCCGCAGTGGCCTAGATGCTCCCGGGCTGGCACAGGTGCACTGATCTCTGCACAGCTTGGGGGCGCCCATCAGCAGGAGAGTCCTTGCTGTCCTGGGCCCTCCCCACCTCCGCCTGTCCCCAGGGGAGCGCAGCATCACTGGCTGTGTCTGTTCAGAGCCCTGGGATCTGGGGCCTGTGCTGCTGGAATCGCACTTCTGGGGCCGCGGCTCCCGCAGGGAAGGAGGCACAGACCCCTCTGTCCAGAGCCCACACCCAATGGACTGGCTTCTCCCCGAGGCCCCGCCGGGTGTGCGCTCCAGCCTTTTACCCAGATAGGCCCACAGTCTGTGGCGCGCTCTCTCCCGGGGCGCACCTCCTCTATTAGTGACTCCGGGAAACTGGAGGTTGCACTGCCCCTCCTGGGATCCTGTCCGAGTTCCCAGCTAGGCGCCTTTCCATCCGGGAAGAATCCAGTGCGGATTTTAAAGTTGCTGCTTCTCCGAGGCTGGGCTTTCCTGTCCTGGAGGCTCTCGCTGCTCGCCTTATCCCGGCTCCTTGCGCGGGGGGTGGGGGGGGTGGGGGGCACTTGATTCTTTATTATTTTATTTTTTTCCACCTTCTTATATTGTTAGAAGCGAAAAGCTTTCTCTCTGTAACATTCCGACTGTTCTCTCTTTAAATCTCATGTCGAATTCATAAGGTTTTCAGGATGGTTTGAAAGTTATCGAGGTAAGTTAGTGGGGCCAGGTGAGTTGAGGATCCTACTCCTACACCATCTTGCCCCACATCTCCGGCCACACTCTCAAATAAATAAATATAATCTTTTTTAAAAAAGAAAACAATAAAATAAAATATATATAGAAAGGCACAAACCCTAAATAGTAGTATTAAAATGAAATTGTAGGTCAGCCTGGGTGACTCAGCGGTTTAGCGCTGCCTTCAGCCCAGGGCATGATCCTGGATACCTGGGATTGAGTCGAACATCAGGCTCCCTGTATGGAGCCTCCTTCTCCCTCTGCCTGTGTCTCTGCCTCTCTTTCTCTCTGTGTCTCTCATGAATAAATAAATAAAATCTTTAAAAAAATAAAATAAAATGAAATTGTAAATAAAACATACTTGATTTTTTAATTTAAATTTAATTTTAAGGAATAAATCCCATTTACAATTGCACCCAAAAGCATAAGATACCTAGGAACAAACCTAACCAAAGAGATACAGGATCTATACCCTAAAAACTACAGAATACTTCTGAAAGAAATTGAGAAAGACACAGAGATGGAAAAATATTCCATGCCCATAGATTGGAAGAATTAATATTGTGAAAATGTCTATGCTACCCAGGGCAATTTACACATTCAATGCAATCCCTATCAAAATACCATGGACTTTCTTCAGAGAGTTGGAACAAATCATCTTTAAGATTTGTGTGGAATCAATATTGGGGGATCCCTGGGTGGCGCAGCGGTTTGGCGCCTGCCTTTGGCCCAGGGTGCGATCCTGGAGACCTGGGATCGGGTCCTGCTTCGGGCTCCCGGTGCATGGAGCCTGCTTCTCCCTCTGCCTGTGTCTCTGCCTCTCTCTCTCTCTGTGTGGCTATCATAAATAAATAAAAATTAAAAAAAAAAAAGATTTGTGTGGAATCAGAAAATACCCAGAACAGCCAGGGGAATATTGAAAATGAAAACCAGGGCCAAGGGCATCATAATGCCGGATTTCAGGTTGTACTACAAAGCTGTGGTCATCAAGACAGTGTGGTACTGGCACAAAAACAGACACATAGATCAATGGAACAGAATAGAGAACCGAGAAGTGGGCCCTCAACTCTATGGTCGACTAATATTCAACAAAGCAGGAAAGACTATCCAATGGAAAAAGGACAGTCTCTTCAATAAATGGTGCTGGGACAATTGGACAGCAGATGAATAAAACTAGACCATTCTCTTACACCATACACAAAGATAAACTCAAAATGGATGAAAGATCTAAATGTGAGACAAGAGTCCATCAAAATCCTAGAGGAGAACACAGGCAACACCCTTTTTGAACTTGGCCACAGTAACTTCTTGCAAGATACATCCAAGAAGGCAAAGGAAACAAAAGCAAAAATGAACTATTGGGACTTCATCAAGATAAGAAGTTTTGCACAGCAAAGGATACAGTCAACAAAACTAAAAGACAGCCTACAGAATGGGAGAAGATATTTGCAAATGACCCATCAGATAAAGGGCTAGTTTCCAAGATCTATACAGAACGTATTCAACTCAACAGCAAAGAAACAAACAATCCAATCATGAAATGGGCAAAAGACATGAACAGAAATCTCACAGAGGAAGACATAGACATGGCCAACAAGCACATGAGAAAATGCTCCGCATCCCTTGCCATCGGGGAAATACAAATCAAAACTACAATGAGATACCACCTCACACCAGTGAGAATGGGGAAAATTAACAAGGCAGGAAACCACAAATGTTGGAGAGGATGTGGAGAAAGGGAACCCTCCTGCACTGTTGGTGGGAGTGTGAACTGGTGCAGCCACTCAGGAAAACTGTGTGGAGATTCCTCAAAGAGTTAAAAATAGATCTTCCCTATGACCCAGCAATTGCACTGCTGGGGATTTACCCCAAAGATACAGATGCAATGAAACGCCGGGACACCTACTCCCCGATGTTTATAGCAGCAATGTCCACAATAGCCAAACTGTGGAAGGAGCCTCGGTGTCCATCAAAAGATGAGTGGATAAAGAAGATGTGGTTTATGTATACAATGGAACTCAGCCATTAGAAGCGACAAAAACCCACTATTTGCTTTGACGTGGATGGAACTGGAGGGTATTATGCTGAGTGAAATAAGTCAATCAGAGAAGGACAAACATTATATGGTCTCATTCATTTGGGGAATATAAAAATAGTGAAAGGGAATAAAGGGGAAAGGAGAAAAAATAATTGGGAAATATCAGAAAGGGAGACAGAACATGAGAGAGTCCTAACTCTGGGAAACGAACTAGGGGTGATGGAAGGGGAGGTTGGCAGGGGGTTGGGGTGACTGGGTGATAGGCACTGAGGGGGGCACTTGACGGAATGAGCACCGGGTGTTATGCTATATATTGGCAAATTGAACTCCAATAAAAATTTTTTTAATAAAATAAAATAATTTTTTAAAAAAATAAATTAATTTTTTAAAAGAATAAATTGGGAGGGATCACTCTATGTGATGGCTTGCTACATAGCTATAGCTATAATCAAGGTAATTATTGTATTAACAGAGATACAAAAAAAAAACAGATATACAGATATCATCAATGGAACAGAATAAAAAACTCAGAAATAGACCCAGATAAATAATATCCAACTGGTTTTTTACATAGAAGCAAAAAAATCCAATAGAGGAATGATACCCTTTTGAATAAAATGGTGCTGAAGCAACTGGATATTCATAAGCCAAAAAAAAAAAGGAAAAAAAAGGAATCTTAACCTAAACTGCAAACCTTGTACAATTAGCTGAAAATGGATCATGGAGTTAATGTAAAATGTAAAACTGTTTTAGAATCAAAACATAGGAAAAAATTCTTTGGAACCTAGGACTCAATAAAGAATTCTTAGACTTGAAGGATAATAGTATCTGGTCCTTAAAAGGAAAAATTGATGAATTGGACTTTATCAAAATTAAAGACATTTGTTCCATTTAAAGATTCTGTTAAAAAGATGAAAAGACAAGTTGCAGACTGGGAGAAAATATTTGCCAGCCCCATATCCGACAAAGGCCTGATATGTAGTATATATATAAAAAAAACTCTCAGAGCACAACAACAAAAAAGCAAACAACCCAACTAGAAATTGCAAAGGACATGAACATATATTTCACCAAAAAGGAGATATAGATGCCAAGTAAGTATCTGAAAAGATGTTCAACATCACCAGCCACTAGAAAAATGTCAATTAAGACCACAATGTGATAATATCACTAGGCATCCATTAGAACAGTTGAAATAAAAAAGAGTGACAAATACCAAATCCTGGTGAGGACACAAAGAAACTGGATCTCCATGCATTGCTGATGGGAATGTAGGATGGTGTAGCCAATCTGAAGAAAAGTTGATGGTAGAGTGAATACAAAGAGGTAACATGAGGGGGTTCTTTTGTGGTGATGGACCAGTTCTGGATCTTCATTGTGGTAGTTGCATAAAACTACGTGTGTGTGTGTGCGCACACACACACACACATACACACATAAATACAGTTTTTTTAATGGTAAAAACTGAATGAAGTTTATATTCTAATTAACTGTAATGTACCAATGTCAGTTTCCTAGTTCTGGTATTATACTACAACTATGTAAGATGTCACCATTGGGGAAGATGGGTGAGGATGAAGTTGTCCTATTTTTGTAATTTCCTGCAAGTTTATACTTATTTAAAAATTTAAAAAAAAATAAGAAATCTATCCTCCCAAAAAGAGTCTGCCCCTTCTGACCATTCGGCTGACATCCTGTGACCTAAGCTGGCCAGTTAGCATCAACCTCCCTCCCTCCCTCTTATGTACAGTATTTGGATAAAGGGAGGTAACATTACACAAATTAGCCAAATACAGTCCTCCTTGGGACCCTTCTTGCCTACCAAGGAAGATAACATGTGAGAGCCCTGATAATGTAATTTATCAGCTGTACCTCAAAGCATAGAACACAGCATTTCCCAATTGTGCAGGCCAATAAATTCCTCTAAAAACATCAGTGTATAATAGGGAGAATCCATAAGGCCAGTAGTCATAATAATCACTAACTACAGTTTTTGCTTTGTTTCTGTTTCCTCTATCCAAGTCACTTGAGTCTTTGAAAACATAGGGTAGAAATTGAGCCACATCCATTGAAGAGCTTAGATGGAAATAAGGATGGTGCTGTTAACATCAATGTAATGTCTGAGTGTAGAAATTTCTGTGAATGCCTGAAATTATGTCATAAAGAAATCTCCCTACCCTGTGCAGATAATGGTCCCTCTGACAATGAAATTCATTTCTGCCTAAGTTGAATGCAATAAGCACATAACACAAGGGAGCAGATGGAAGATCAGTCAGAAGTTAAGTCAACTTTCTTATGTGTCAAGGAAGAAAATTTTAGAGAAATATAAACCAGATCTGAATCAAGTAAAAGGTGTTTAACTAGAGAAAAATATCCATATGGAAGATTCTTATCTTGTGACAACAAGGCAGCCTCTGTTGCCTAGGTGACTCCCACAGGAAGATGTTAGCCATGTGGCTTTCTTTATAACCTGGCAGGATAGTCTATTATCTCCAGGGTCTGACATCAGAAGCTTCAGATAAATGGGCCCTTGTTTGCCATTTTCGAGGGCATGGCAACATAAGTTCAATTAAGAAAGCCAGAGCCTAGAAGTAGACTCACTAAACCCTTCTCACGAGGGAGCTGGCTCACCTTCATTTGAGGCAGGACAAATATAATGCCCAGGAGCTATGGGAGTAAATGGCAGAGGATAGTCCAGGTCAGTAGTTAGGTGAGATGGGTGAGGTGGCAGAGGAAGCTCCAATTTGAAGTGCGCAGAATTTTAGCTAGCTCTCAGAGTATAGCAGCAGAGTAATCAAGGAGCAGGCTATATATGGATATGATTCTTGGAAGTCTAAGCAAGTTGTCTGTCAGCCTTGGGGGCATCTTACAACAGGGGGCAAGACTGTGGGTACTGGATGGGCTATGGAAGCCAAAACTTGATTCCATGGGTAGTCAGTTGAGGTATTAGGACATACTGGAAAAGATAAGTGCAGAGCTCTAATCTGAGATCATCTGAGGGAGGGGACACATCATCGTGACAGATATCCAGGTTAAAGAAACAAGAAGAAGCCCAGTTTTGTTAAATGGACTATAAAGACCCAGAGATCAATTTAGAAGCAAGCAGAGCCCAACACTGAGCCCTAGAATATTAAAACTGAGCTCTCAAAAGTTCCACTTAGAAGAGATAGCATTTGTAGAGAATGAGGCAAGATTTAGCCTCTAGGTGGAAACCACCTAGCCCCTTTAGGAAAAAGGATAATAGTATCTGGGAACCCAGCTAGAAATGTCCTGCTACCATCCTGAAACCTCTTTCAGTTCTATGTTTGCCACTATTAGAGCTGGATTTCGTTTTTAGCAAAGGGCTATTCCATTCCTTATAAGAAAACTTTCCATTAGTATATGTGTCATTATTTAAATGGTTATCAGTCATTTATACCTTAGTATCATTTGCTGACATTTTTCCTACCTGAGAGCAGGTTTTGATGGAAATTAGAAGAAATTATTCATATAGCAGAGTCTTACTGAAAGGCTATGAGCCAGGCACTCTGCTACACATTGGGGATACAAAGATGAGACAAAGCACATGCACTTTATTTCTGGAGAATTTTACAACATTCTATGTTAAAGGTGGGAAGGAAGCTACTAAAGGGAAAAAATATGTGCTGGAGGAAAGTTGGGTTCATTATAAACAAACATTTTCTTATTTTCCAGTGTTTCCAAATATGACTCATTTCTCCATGGAAATCCCACATATGATCCTTGCCATTTTTCCACAGCCCTCACCCCAACATTCCTAATTCTTCAAATAGCATCAGGGCTTCTTGGTCCATGCTTACAGTCAAGAGTAGAGATACTGGGAAGATCATTTTGTTCCATATCCTTTGATTTATTGACAAGGAAAACCCAGTCCAAAGAGATAAAGTAACTGGAAGAAATCATGAAGGAAGTTCATGATAGAAATTTATGTACTCCCCAAACCCTCTCATCAGAACCTTCTCAAATGCATCATAACGTCTCGTAACAATAGGCCAGAAAAGCTATAATAACAGAGAAACCCCAGATCACTTGTTTTCCAATGTCCACTACATAAACTTCAAACCCCTTGCCCCAGCTTTCAAAACCTTCCATTCTATTTGGTCTATATAACTGCACTACTTGATCTTTCATTACTCATCTACTTCCAATTATTTGACTCTTATATCATCTGTGCTTCCCTATTTCCATTCCCTTGCTCATGCCATCCTCGCCACCAGATGCCCTACCACCACCATCTCCATATAAAGAATTTTTACCAGTGCCATCCCATTCACAAAGGCATCCACAATCTTACTGGCCAGAAAAGATCTCAAACTATTTTTGTGCTTGTACCATTCCAGTGGCTCTTACCACATATGACCTCAGATGGGTACTTTGTAACTGTCTTATCTGTCCTAATGAAAGACAGGGACTCTAACACATATCTGGAACTTCTCCAGCATTCCCAGCACAGTAAATTCTGGGCATCATAAATAGCTGATGAATGAATGATTTGAATTTAATTGAATTGAATTAACTTGAATTCCTGTCATTGACCAAAAGGTGGAGACCAAATCACAGCAATGCTGTTCTAAAGCTTAGCCTGGCTGAGAAAGACTAGATAGGCAAGAGAAGGAGAAACTAAAAGGAAGCTGCAGAGGAACCAATTAAGGGACCTGTGATTATCACGGAGTGAGGAGATAAAAGTAGAGATCCATATGGTAGAGCCGGACCTGGAGAGAAAGAACAAACTGGAAACACACTGCAAGCCAAGACATGGGGCCTGTAAGAGATAAAGAATAAGGTTTTAATTTGGGAGACTAAACATGAAGGTGCCCTAGACACAAATAAGCAGACAGAAATTACCAAACTGCTTTGTGCTTTTCTCTTCCTTTTCTTTTGTGGTAATTTTATTGTTTTATTAACACAAATATGTCATGCACATAAGCTGTTTATCTATTCATTTTCTTCACTGTGCAGCCTGGCATTGGGATTGGTGATGCTGATGGCCAACTAGGCTGGTCTTTCTACAGTGGCTTGGCAGTTCTTGGAGGAGACATTGTGAGCAATCTCAGCACAGTAAGATTTGTTGCACATCAGCAGCACTTCAATCTCCACATTGTGGACTAGGAACTTCCAGAAGCCACCGGGAAGCATGTGCTCTGTTTTCTTGTTGCTTCCATAACTGATGTTGAGCATCAAGATCTGGCCCTTGATTCTTCTGCACATCCTATTGTCAATGCCTCTGGGTTTCCATCAGTTGCACTTAATTATGACATATTGGTCTAATTGGTGCCGAATGAACTCCTTGGTCAACTAATCTTCAACAAAATAGGAAAGACTATCCAATGGAAAAAGGACAGTCTTTTCAGCAAATGGTGTTGGGAAAACTGGACAGCAACATCCAGAAGAATGAAACTGGACCACTTTCTTACACCATACACAAAAATAAATTCTAAATGGATGAAAGACCTAAATATAAGATAGGAAACCATCAAAATCCCAGAGGAGAACACAGGCAGCCACCTCTTTGACATTGGCCACAGAAGCTTCTTACTAAACACATCTCTAGAGGCAAGGGAAACAAAAGCAAAAATGAACTATTGAGGCTTCATCAATACAAAAATCTTCTGCACAGCAAAGGAAACAATAAAACTGAAGGCAATTTACAGAATGGGATAAGATACTTGTAAATGACATATCAGCTAAAGGGCTAGTATCCAAAATCTATAAATAATTTGACAAACTCACCCCAAAAAACAAAAAATCTAGTCAAGAAATGGGCAGAAGACATGAATTGACACTTTTCCAAAGAAGACATCCAGATGGCTAACACACATGAAAAACTGCTCAAGGGATCCCTGGGTGGCGCAGCGGTTTAGCGCCTGCCTTGGGCCCAGGGCGCGATCCTGGAGACCCGGGATCGAATCCCACGTCGGGCTCCCGGTGCATAGAGCCTGCTTCTCCCTCTGCCTGTGTCTCTGCCTCTCTCTCCCTCTCTGTGTGTGACTATCATAAATAAATAAATTAATTAATTAAAAAAAAGAAAAACTGCTCAACATCACTCATCATCAAGGAAATACAAATCAAAACCACAATGACATACCACCTCACACCAGTCAGAATGGCTAAAATTAACAAGTCAAGAAACAACAGATGTTGGCAAGGATGCAGAGAAAGGGGAACCCTCTTACACTGTTGATGGGAATGCAAACTGATGCAGCCACTCTGCAAAACAATATGGAGTTTCCTCAAAAAGTGAAAAATAGAACTACCCTATGACCCAGCAATTACACTACTAGGTATTTATCCTAAGGATACAAAAATAGTGATTTAAAGGGGCACATGCACCCCAATATTTATAGCAGCAATGTCCACAATAGCTAAAATATGGAAGGAGCCCAGATGTCCACTGACTGATGAATGGATAAAGAAGATCCATTATATGTCATTACATATAATATATACATATAATATATATATAATATATATATCATTACATATACTACCATTATATATCTATATATAATGGAATACACACACACACACACACACACACACACTGGAATATTACTCATCAAAAAGAATGAAATCTTACCATTTGCAATGATGTGGATAGAACTAGAATGTATTATGCTAAGGGAAGTTAAGTTAGAGGAAGATAAATACCATATGATTTCATTCATATGTGTAATTTAAGAAGCAAACATGATGATCATAGGGGAAGGGAAGGAAAAAAAAAAATAAAAACAGAGAGGCAGGGGCGCCTGGGTGGCTCAGGGGTTGAGTGTCTGCCTTTGGCTCAGGTCATAATCCCAGGGTCCTGGGATTGAGTCCTGCATCAGTCTCCCTGCAGGGAGCCTGCTTCTCCCTCTGCTTGTGTCTCTGCCTCTCTCTGTGTGTCTCTCATGAATAAATAAATAAAATCTTAAAAAAAACAGAGGGGGGGGCACTTAGGTGGCTCAGTGGTTGAGCATCTATCTGCCTTTGCCTCAGGTCATGATCCTGGGGTCCTGGGATTGAGTCCTGCATCAGGCTCCCCACAGGAAGCCTGCTTCTCCCTCTGCCTATGTCTCTGCCTCTCTCTGTGTGTCTCTCATGAACAAATAAATAAAATCTTAAAAAAAAACAGGGGGAGGCAAACCATAAGAGACTCTTAACTATAGGAGACAAACTGAGGGTTGCTGGAGGGGAGGTGGGTGGGGGGATGGGATAACTAGGTTATGAGCATTAAGGAGGGCATTTGATGTAATAAGCACTGGGTGCTATATATAACTGATGAATCACTAAATTCTACTCCTGAAACTAATAATACACTATATGTTAACTAACTTGAATATAAATAAAATATAGTAAAAAAATAACAATAGCCAAAAAGTAAATGCACATCAAATGTCCAGCAACTGATGAATGGATAAACAAAATGTGGTTTATCCATGCAATGGAGAATTATTCAGCCTGAAAAAGGAATGAAGTACTAATACATGCTAAAAAGTGGGTGAACCTTGAAAGCATTATGCTACATGAGAGAAACCAGTCACAAAAATCACAAATTGTATGATTCCATTTCTATGAAATCTCCAGAACCAGCAAATCCAGAGAGACAGAAAGTAGATTAGTGGTTGCTTAGGGTGGTGGGGAATAAGGGCTGACTTCGAATGGGCATAAGGTTTCTTTTAGGGAGTACAAAATTGGTCTAAAATTAGATTGCGGTAATGGTTGCATGACCTTGTAAATACACTTAAAAACCACTTCTCAAAAGGTGAATTGTGTGGTATGTGAATTACATCTCAATAAAGCTTTTTTATTTTCAAATTTAAAATTTTAGAACCTTTTACTCTAGGGCAGTGGTTCTCAGTGGAGAGCAAATGGATGATTTGGTCCCCCAGGCGATATTCAGCAACATTTTTGGTTGTCACAACCAAGGGAGGTGCTACTGGCATCTAGTGGATAGAGATCAAGGATGCTACTGAACATCCTACAAGGCACAGGACAAGCCCCAGATCAAAGAAAAATTATGCCCAAAATGTCAATAGAGCCTTGGCTGAGACACACTGATCAAACAAAAAATGTTTGCTTTAAAACAAAAAATGACTGTAATACCTGGGTGGCTCAGTGGTTGAGCGTCTGCCTTTGGCTCGGGTCGTGATCCTGGGGTCCTGGGATCAAGTCCTGCATCAGGCTCCCCACAAGGAGCCTGCTTCACCTTCTGCCTATGTCACTGCCTTTCTCTGTGTGTCTCTAATGAATAAATAAGATATTTAAAACAAAATAATAAAAAAAAACAAAATAAAATAAAAATTATTGTTTCCAATACTCGCATTGAGCTTTGTTGTTGTTGCTCTTTTGTGGCATTTGTTACCCACCTTCACCTCCATACAACTCAGGAGTTGGTTCACACCTTTTGTAACTGGCCTCTCAGAGGTAAAGTGGCCACTAGGATGCATTAATTCATGTTTATAGCAGTGATCAGCTCCTCCCTCTCCTAATGGTTAGAAACCACTTCAGGATTACAGTCAGAGCTCTTGAAAATAGCTATGCAACAGTTTTTCAAGATAGTGATGGTTATACAAAATCTTAATATCTTAACATTCTAACTAAAGTACCTAATTTAGAATGTAAAGAAACATCCCTATTTTATAGTCTAGAAAATATATATTTATACAAAAGATGCATTATAAACCTAGGGGATCTTGTGATTTATTTTAGTTCAGTTAAAACAAACATACATTGTTTCATTGAAACGGTGTAGCACTCTTTGCCAACAAGTCCTAGTGGAACTGTTGGCCTCCAACAGCAGAGTGGGGGTATTTACACTATACACAGAAAGCTAATACACCCAGGTTCTCAAAGATCTTTCATTACACTAGATCACATTTGATTCCATTACCTTAGATCACATTTTGAAACTACTGCATTTTGAAAATTAGACCTTATTTAAAATTTAAAGAAGAGATCTGAATTTGCACCAAGTTTTCATGAAAAACAGAGCCAGCCCTCTACAGGTACACCTTGCTTTTTCCTTTGTTTGTCGGCTTTTTTTTAAAAGATTTATTTATTTATTTATTTTTATGATAGACACAGAGAGAGAGAGAGAGAGAGAAAGAGGCAGAGACATAGGAGGAGGGAGAAGCAGACTCCATGCCAGGAGCCCGACGTGGGACTTGATCCCAGGACTCCAGGATCACGCCCTGGGCCAAAGGCAGGCGCCAAACCGCTGAGCCACCCAGGGATCCCATGTTTGTTGGCTTTTTAAAGATTTTATTTATTTGAGAGAAAGAGAGAGAGCATGAGCAGGGGGAGGGGCAGAGGTAGAAGCAGACTCCCCGCTAAGCAGGGAGCCTGATGTGGGGCTCAATTCCAGGACCCTGATATCATGACCAGAGCTGAAGGCAGATGCCTAACTGACTGAGTCACCCAGGTGCCCCAGGGCACACCTTGTTTTATTTATTGCACTTCACTCTATTGTGCTTCACAGATACATACAATGTTGAGAGGGTGGAAACATTTCTTTTCAAGAGTCAGAGCCTCCTTTCCCTGCTTTATTGGTTTCTCTCAGGAACACTTCTCATATGCCTAGAAGTCTTACTCTTTTCACTTTACCCCATCACACTTCTAACAAAACCAATTCTCCAAAAAACACTTCTGACAAGATCTTCACCTGGATGGTTGATAATGTCTAAATTTTACCTTTTCCGAGGATGTGTGTATTATAAATGTTATCAGAGTCCTTAGCCAAAGGAACGAGAGTGTAAAATTGGAAACTTGAGACTTGCCAGTAGAGCTATGGAATTAGCACATCACAGCAACAGCATGGATAAATCTAAAAATAATTATACTGAGTGAATGAAGCCAGATGAGAAAGAATATATACCATATGATTCCATTTATATAAAATTCTAGGAAATACAAACAGAAAGCAGACAGGGGTTGCATGGGGAGGGGATGGTAAGAGGAAAGGATGGGAGGGAGGAATTCCAAAGGAACATGAGTAAACTGTTGGGGGTGATGCATATGCTCACTATCTTGATCGTGGAGATGGTTTCACGTGTTCACATATGCCAAAACTCATCAAATCACCTATACTTTAAATATATGCCATTTATGGAATGTCAAGTGGTAGAAGAAAATTTAAGCTCACAATATATATTTTCAAAGAGCATTATACAGTTTCCAAATGGAAGTTAAACTTGCAAGTTATAGGAATGGTAAAGCAAGATAATGTCCTAAAAATACATTGTTCTAAACTTTATCATAACTGAAAAAAACATCTAATCTGTATTTACATGGCAAGAGTGAAATCTAGTAGACATTAATAAAACTGAAGAAATTAATAAAACTGAAGAAAACCTTGTGTTGAGGCTTGGGATAACTTCCCTTTCTGCTGGTTCAATAGGTTCACATTGTTCTCATCTGAAGCCCAAATCTGTTTCCAAGCTCCTTCCCCTCCAGTCTACTTTGTACCCTGCCCTCAGATCCCCAGTAATCAAGGCACTACAAGAGGGTTGTGAAGAACCGGATGCAATGGGTAACTGAACAGAACAAAGGTTATCACTGAAACCACAGTATCCAAGGCACACCTGCAAGGTCATCTCTCACTTACATCACCTAGATAACAGACCAGGTGTCTTAAAATTGAACTTCCACAGATATTCCACAGATTTCATTCAGGAGGTTGAGAAACAGCGGGAACAAGTGGTCTCAGATGATGACAGTACCAAAGCCACTGAAGTTCTGGCAAATATATAGTTCTCAACTCTGCTACAGAGGGTTCCATGTGAAGATGGAGAGTTTGAGGGGCCCTACTCCCAGCTGTGGTCTCTATATTTGTGTGGGGTTCAGCCAGAACTCAGGGTGGGGCCCAGGCACAGGGTCTCAAGGGCAGCCCCATACAGATGAGGTCAGGTAGGATGGTGCCTTTCCCTCTGCATCTGGACATGAATGCCTGTAAATGGCATGTTGGTCTGTGATCCCTCAGTCTGAGGACAAAAACCCTCCTCCCCAAGCAACTCATGAAGTGGAAGAGGACCTACAACATTGCCAGAGCTGATGTCCTAATGTTGCTGTTGCTAACAAATGTCACTGAAATGCACATTACCCAGTTCATACTCACAACAGTATGAAATGCAGCTGCAGCTGCAAACAGCAGCAAATAAAATCAGAATACAGTCCATGTTGTTGCTACTTCTGGTGTTGAGAATAGTGAGACTTTCGGGCATCCAGCAGAATGAGCTTTTCTGACTATGGAGTTTGTGAGATCCCAAGGAAACTCCAGAGACCAGCTCCAACTTGTCATGCCCTTTGCCAAAACCCCAAGCCACCAGCTGATGATGCCTGAAATTCCTTCACAAAGGAACAGGATGGTTTTGTTGTTTCATTCCACAGCTGGGTTTGATGCCATATGGCACTACTCCCCAGCTGTTTACTGGAGTCCTGGGCACTCCTGGGCTTCCTAAGATCAGGCTCAGATGATGGAGGAAACAAGTATTGGGGGCCTCTTATCTGTCCTCCTTTGGGGACTCTCCTCTTTTATCAGATTTCCTCTCCCTCTTCACTAGTCCTGCTCCATACCCAGTGCCCTGCTCACTGCCTCCTGTCTTTCCTTCCAAAACCTCCCCATTACCCTTACCCTATCCAACCTGCCCTGTTCTGTGTCCCACACTGTTCAACAAGCTGACCACAGACAGCTGGGGAATCAATCTGGCACCACATTTCTTCTTCAATTATGATCTTTAGGGAGAAAGGTTTTCATACAAAGAGTAATTCATTGGAGATAGAAAAGAGAGGTTTTTGAACAGCTGGGGCCTTTTATAGGGCCTTTGTGTTATTCTCTACATGCTATCCCCACCCCACCCCCAGTCAGAAAGGCGGCGTTATAGTCCTGACTCTGCAAATGAACCAGTAATGTGATTTGCAGCAGAACACATCAGAGTTGGAATCCCATGGTCACTTCTGCTAAGGTTTTAGACCTTAACCTTCTGTTAAGGTTTTAACACTCAGGCTATGCTACAGAGTGGGCAGGTGATACCAGGCAAATATTTCATGTAATGTGACCCTTGAGAGGTATCACAGGGTGGGGCTTAGGAACTTGGGTTCCAAGCCATTTATGAGCTGTGTAACTTTGGGGGCCAGTAACCTAGCCTTTCTTGCCTCAGTTTTTCTTTCTGTAAAATGGGAAAATAATGGTACATGCCTAAAAATGTTGCTGTGATGATGAAATGAATTAGCTAATGTAACGGAGCCCAGGTGCTCATTAAGAGCTAGTTCTTACTATTATTAATGAGGGACTGTGGCTTCAGGACACAGACAAGATTTGCTCTAACCTGCACAAAAGCTTTTTTCTTTCACGTGCCAGCACCCCACCTCCTTCAAATGTCTTAAGGCAGGCTTTGGTAAGAAGCCATTGGAACCAGTAGTTCTTGCTTTACTGTAGGTTCCATGATAGCAGCCCAGCCCCCAGCCTGAGGATTCATCAGAGGGTCCCTAACAGCCAAGAGCAGATTTCACATAGGTCTCTTCTCATTTCCTCAGAAAAACTCATTTTCTCAGAGACTATCTGTGAAGGCTAGAACAAAATCTAATGCCCAGTTCAAATATTCAGGAAGGAAGCTGAATTTTTAAGTTCCTCAACCTGGACTTACATAAAGCTTGTAAAGTCTGGTTCTGTGCCCTGTACCATGTATCCAACCCACCTCAGGGGAAATATTGTCATCTCTGAAATTCTCTTTAACTCTGTGATTCTCACTCAGCAACCAGGATGACTTCAGTTAAATCAAGTCACACTTCATAATAGTGTTCATGAATAATTGCAACTGCTCTGAAACAGGGGGCTTTTTATTGAGGGGAAAAGCTGCAACTTGGACATTAATAGAGTCATGTCAAAAAACAAACAAACAAATGTTTGGGGCGCCTCGGTGGCTCAGCTGGCTAAGAATCTGCCTTCGGCTCCGGTCATGATCCCAGGGTCCTGGGATTGGGTCCACATCAGCTCCCTGCCCAGCGGGGAGTCTGCTTCTCCCTCTCCTGCTCCCCTTGTTTGTGCTCTTTCTCTGGCAAATAAATAAATAAAATATATTTTTTTAAAAAACAAATGTTTATTATAGGAGGGAACGATCAATCCTCACTTATGCATCGTGTACTTACTGTGTACCCAGGTCTGGATCACACTGTACCAAGAGGGGTGGAAAAAAAAAGAGGAGATGTCAATCCTTTTTCCTGCTCTAAGAAAGCCCATACTCTAGCTGGGATGAAAAGATGGAGTTTAGAGTTTTAGGAAGCAAAAAAAAAAAAAAAAAAAAAAAGAGTTTTAGGAAGCATAAGAAGAGTAGGTTGTTACATTCATATTCCCAAGTGCCAAGACGATCAGGGAGAAACAGATGATCAGGGTGACTCTAGAGCTAATCCACAGGCACGTTTACAGGACTGGCCATGGACCCCCTTCTTTGGGGCAAGTCAGGCATGAGGCAAGAGTCAACAATGAATTGCCAGATAGAGCAGCACAAATGACCGGTATCAGAAGTGAGAGAGGTCATATCACTACTGGTTCTACAGATACTGGAAGGATAATTAAGGAAACATTAACAACTTTACACCAGTAAATCTGACACTTTAGATGAAATGGAGAACTTCATGGAAAGAAAAATCACCCAAGCTCACTCAAAAAGAAATAGATAGCTAAATAGCTTCACTGGTGAATTCCACCAAGCGCTTAAGGGGAGGGGTGCCTGGCTGGCTCAGTCAGAAGAGTGTATGACTCTTGATCCCTGGGTCATGAGTTCAAGCCGCACGCTGGATGTAGGGATGAATTAAAAATAATACAATCTTTTAAAAAAGAACAGATAACTGGATGGCTTCACTGGCAAATTCTACCAAATGCTTAAGGGGGAAAATACCAATTGTACACAAATTCTTCCATATAAAACTGAAGAGGAGAAAATAGTTCCCAACTCATCCTATGAGTATGGCATTATACCCTGATACAAAAGTCAAAGACATTTGAAAACTACAGATCAATGTTTTTGTGATCATAGACACAAATTTTTTAAGGACACCTAATGTTCTATCTTTTTTAAGATGTATTTATTTATTCATGAGAGACACAGAGAGAGAGTGAGAGCGAGCGAGAGAGAGAGAAAGAGAGAGAGAGAGAGAGAGAGGCAGAGACACAGGCAGAGGGCGAAGCAGGCTCCATGCAGGGAGCCCGACATGGGACTCTCTCCTGGGTCTCCAGGATCACGCCCTGGGCCGAAGGTGGCGCTAAACCGCTGAGCCACCCAGGGATCCCCAACAGACACAAAATTTTAAATGAAATGTTATCACATCAAATACAACTATATATTACAAAGATACTACATCATAAAAGCTAAGGTTTATTTCAGGGATACAGGACTGGTTTAACATTTGAAAACCAATGTTATTTCACCATGTTAACAAATTTAAAAAATGATAATTTCAGCAGAGGTAGAAAAAAGCATTTTAAAAACTTCAACACTGATTCATGATAAAAACTCTCAGCAAACAAAGTATAGAACAAAAATTCCTCAACCTGATAATAGGCATCTATGGAAAATCACAGCTACCATCATACTGGTGAAAGACTGAATGCTTTCTCCCTGACATCAGAAACAAGACAGAGATTTCCACTTTCGCCACTTAATACTGTACTGGAAGTCATAGCCACTGAAGTCAGGTAAGAAAAAGAAAGAAAAGGCACTCACATTGTAAAATAACATGTAAAAAGTTATTACTATCACCTATATGATCATCCATGTAGAAAATACAATGGAAGCTATTTAAAAAGCTAATGAAAAGAAAAATTCTAAACAAAATTTTAGCAAATCTGAAAATGAAATTAAGAAAACAATTCCAGGGCAGCCCGGGTGGCTCAGTGGTTTAGCGCCGCCTTCGGCCCAGGGCGTGATCCTGGAGACCAGGATCGAGTCTGACTTTGGGCTCCCTGCATTGGAGCCTGCTTCTCCCTTTGCCTGTGTCTCTACCTCTCTCTCTGTGTGTGTGTCTCTCATGGATAAATAAATAAAATCATTGAAAAAAAAGAAAAAGAAGGGATCCCTGGGTGGTGCAGCGGTTTAGCGCCTGCCTTTGGCCCAGGGCGGGATCCTGGAGACCCGGGATCGAATCCCACGTTGGGCTCCTGGCGCATGGAGCCTGCTTCTCCCTCTGCCTGTGTCTCTGCCTCTCTCTCTGTGTGTGTGACTATCATAAATAAATAAAAATTTAAAAAAAAGAAAAAGAAAACAATTCCACACAGAGTAGCATAAAAAATATGAAACACTTAGGAATAACTGACAAAAGATGTGTAAGACCTATACACAGACAACTACAAAACATTGCTGAGAAAAATTAAAGGCATAAAATGGCCAGGTATACCTTGTTTATAGATCAGAAGATAAGATATCAATTCTACTCAGACTGGTCTATAAATTCACCACAATCCAGTCAAAATCCCAGCAGGATATGTTGGTTTTTGGCTTCTGGGTTTGTCTAAGCAGCTATTAACGGCTGCTAATAGCAATGTAAACAGTCCCGCTCCTATGCATTCTCCAGAAGAGGAGTATAATGTTAGAGCCAATAGGGCCAACAGTCATAAATAGAGGCAGTTACACAAATAATGGCTTTTCAGCAGTCATTCTGATATAGAAATTCTAAGGGTGGAATTCCAAGAAAGAGCTACTAACAAGCACCACACGAGGGTTATGGCCCTCAGCAGCTGCAGTGACCTGAGCTACTCCAGGAGCTGGAATGGTGAGGGGACCTCAGAGGAGAGTGAGTCTGCTCCAGCTACCTTCTTACCAAGTTCTTCGAGTTATGACTCTTGTACTCCAAGGCAATTTCAGACAAGTTACTAATGTCAACAGACTATTTTTTCAGTCTGTCCTTGTCCTAGAGAAATTGGCTTCAAGCAAAACGACAGCATCCTGATCAAAACAAACAAGAAGCATTCAGAAATCTTGACAGAAAGAAAACAAAATTAAATACCAAAGGCTGGGCAGATGGAGCCCTTCCTCTGTGAGATGACCCATATTAACACAGCCAGGGGGACACCTGGGTGACTCAGTGGTTGAGCTACTGCCTGTGGCTCAGGGCATGATCCCGGGGTCCTGGGATCGAGTCCTGCATCAGGCTACCCGCAGGGAGCCTGCTTCTCCCTCTGCTTATATTTCTACCTCTCTCTCTGTGTCTCTCACGAACAAATAAATAAAATCTTTTAACACACACACAGCCAGGGAAAGTTATCAGGAAAAATACTCTGCGTGAGATACCAATCTAATCAGGAGTGGTTCATTTGTGTATGGTTGCGTTCACTTTTAGAGTTTTGCTTTTTTCCCATACTTTCACGTTTACTTTTACTTTTTGACTATGTAGCTTCCCCCACTTTATTATGCATCACAAGAGGAAATGTTGGAAATGTAATGTTGTGAACACATGTGTTTGTTGTCGCCTTTAGATAAAGATCAATGTTGCGTTTTAAAACTAGTTTGCAGTATGGTTTCAAGATAAATCTGGTTCCAGGTCCTTAACGCATTTCTGGAATTAACAGCAAAAAGAAAACCCACATGGGAAAATATCTAATCGCAAAAGCACCAACTGCAGGGAGACTGGGCTCATCTGAGGAGCCCTGCTCTGTGATCCTGGGTCAGGGGAAGTCCACCAGGCAGGATTTCTACTTCATAAAGTGACTTCTATGAAATTTCCCTAAATCCCAAATCCGATGATGCGATTTTAGCGGTGGAAAGAATGAATGAATGGATGCGCTGCAAGAATGACTGCGAGGAGACGGGCACCTGCTGGGCTTGTGACGGAGTTTAGGATGAATGGGGAACTCACGAGGTCAGCCCCCAACACCGATGCACTAAGAGGCAGAGCATGGCTACGAGCCAGTGATTTCTGAATTTCGCTACAGGAGTACCATCTTCAGCCCTTTTGACAAGTTAACATAAGGATGTACGGAGACAGGATTCAAACTTGCCCGCCATCACGAAAGCCACGCCCCCCCCACGCCCGCCTCCACCGCGCCACAGCCCCTCTAGCCAAGCAACCACCGCGCCTGCCCAGCCAGTGGCCAATCGGAGCTCGGTGCGCGACCGGGGCGGGGCTCCTTCTGGTCTCAAGCTAAACTCGGGATTGGTGAGCGCTCGCATTGACCAATCAGATCCCAAGATTAGCCTGGGGGCCCGCCCCCTTCTCCTTGGATCCAATTGCTTGGCCCCGCATGCGCAAGACAAAGAACCAAGAAGGGCAGAGCCCCACAAGCTGCGACGGAAACCTGGGAAAAGCCGAGTTCTCAGTCCTGTAATGGGTGCGCTTACCTGGGACTCTGACGGGAACCGGGAGAATGAATGGGGGCTGCGGATGGTCACGGTGGTGCCACTCCTGCCTCCATCGGGAGTTTGTGCGCAATCCTCTTGCACGGGAGTGGTAGCAGCCCTTAGAGCCTTCCCAGCCCACACAGTGGTTTGTTCCAGAATAGACGCTCCCTACCTCAGTGGTACCTCCCAGAGCTGACTGTTCATCTCTACCTCCTGAAAGGGTATATGACTGGGTGACGGGCACTGAGGGGGACACTTAATGAGATGAGCACTGGGTGTTATGCTATATTTTGGCAAATTGAACTCCAATAAAAAAATTTTTTTAAATAAATAAACTATTCATCTGAAAAAAAAAAAAAAGCTATAGCCTGGGAGAACGGTTCTAGCTTGGA
Source organism: Canis lupus baileyi (assembly GCF_048164855.1). Lineage (NCBI taxonomy): Eukaryota > Metazoa > Chordata > Mammalia > Carnivora > Canidae > Canis > Canis lupus. The sequence continues at coordinate 82,642,918 of NC_132876.1, forward strand.
CTATTCATCCCTACCTCTTGTAGTCCCCCTAGTGGTCTGATCAAGGAAGCTTCTATGCAAATACCCTGTGAACCATTTCTCTTCCTCCTCCTCCCCCCAGTCCCAAATGGACCCTTCCATCCCCGTCTCCCTACACACACGCACACTGCACTCGGACGTCCCCAAATGGACCGTCCCAGGCCTTGAAGGTCTTGCGGAAAGCAAAGGCCAAGGAATCCATACACCTGCCTCAAAGCTCCCACTCCTGAAGTGGGCTGAGGATGTTGGTAATTGGACTGCATTGTGGCAACACCTGTCGAGATAAAAACTGAAAACTCTCCACTGGAATGTCAGCTCCACCAAAGCAGGAACGTGTTATTTTTTTAGGTCTTTGATGGCTCCCAGCACCTAGAGCAGTGTCCATCACTTACTAGGCACTCTTTAGGTGTTTGTTGAATGAGTAACTCCTTTGACTCAGCAATTCTACTTGTAAGATCGTGTGCTAAAGAAACACGCAAATGCACAAGGTTGGTATGAACAAACTACTGGGAGGAAAAAAAAACTCTAAATGGCCATTTATAGCAAATTATTTGTGGAGTAAATAAAATTAATGACTGGGGTTCATGTTACACCAGACCTGGACATGATTTAGTATGCATACGACCCGTAGTCAAGCCTCCTTGGGGCCACCTTCACAGGACCCTGGGTGCATTTCTGATATTCAGCTGGCCTTTGCATGGCACGGAACTGGGTTCCATGCCAGTTTGAGAAGGGACCCTTGGAAGCCACAGGGAAATCTTGAAGCTGGGGACCACATTAACAGGAGTTCCATCCAGAATGGAGGAGGGGACAGGTTTCCTCCTAAAGGATGAGGACCTAGCCATAGGACCACACTTTAAGAAAGATGTAAAGAAATAAGTACAATAATTTTGGAGGGTAGTGCTATTATCAGCTTCGCTTTACATGTGAGGAGGCCATTATGTCTTCTTCCCATTTTGCTTCTTGAATTTCCATGGGCTGTATTTGTAATCCAATGCTTTGGGGTTTTTTCACTAGCAAGCATTTATTTTTATTTTTTTAATATTTTATTTATTTATTTATTCATGAGAGAGAGAGAGAGAGAGAGGCAGAGACACAGGCAGAGGGCGAAGCAGGCTCCATGCAGGGAGCCTGACGTGGGACTCTATCCCAGGTCTCCAGGATCAAGCGCTGGGCTGAAGGTGGCGCTAAACCGCTGGGCCACCGGGGCTGCCCCTAGCAAGCATTTATTGAGCATTTATTATATGTCAGGACTTGTTCTAAATTCCTTATAAATATTAACTCATGTGATACTCCTTACAACAACCTAATGAGATAGATAGTGTTTTCTCTGTTTTACAAATGAGGTCCCTGAGAAACAGAGAGGTTTAGCAACCTGCCAGAGGTCACACAGCTGGGAAATCATGGAGCCCAGGATTCAATCTACAGCCATCTGGATCCAGAGTTCCATTCTCATAACCACATATTGTGGTGCCTTTCCAGTTCTTTTTGTTGTGCTTGTACAGATGTGTCAGCCTCCTGCATTAGACTGTGTGACATCTGAGGGTTTGCATGATGCCTTTGGGACTGCCAGATTTCCAGCAGTCAGGATGCACCTGATATTGTGTGGGTATCCCTGAGCAGATTCTCAATTGGTGGCTAACCCCTTCCTGCTTCCATCTTGAAGCAGGCATCCAGAGTGCCCTCAGTGTGGGCACCATGGGGAGAGAGCCTCTGTGTACCTGACCCCAGGAAGATCCTTCTTGGCAGCTGGGAGAGGCTGAAGGGCCAGGACCCCATTCAGACTAATACAGTCCTCTCAAATTTTCTATAAGTTTCAAATCACTTTTGTTCTTTTTTGAATATGGAAAATACCATATTTTATCAAGTCTAAAATGCCCTTTTTCACATTTCAGGGTACCAAAAATCAGGGCTGCATCTTACAGTAACTGAGATGAGAAGGCATTGGGTCATAGTTTAATGAGCAGCACCTTTTCTTTCTTAAGTGTTACCTGAAATAATAGTGTGACAAACAATCTATAGCATCTGAGATTCGATGAGATATGATAAACAAACACACACACACACACCTTGAAGGGGCACTTGGCTGGCTCAGTTGGTACAGCATGTGACTCTCAATCTCAGGGTTGTGAGTTCAAGCCCCATGTTAGGCATGGAGCCTACTTAAAAAAAAATATGGGGCTCCTGGGTGGCTCATTCGGTTAAGCATCTGCCTTCAGCTCAGGTCATGATCCCAGGGTCCTGGGATGGGTCAAACCCCATGTCCAGCTTCCTGCTCAGTGGGGAATCTGCTTCTCCCTTTCCCTCTGCCCCTACCACCCCCCCCACCACCCTGTTCTCTTTCACTCTCAGATAAATAAGTAAAATCTTTTTAAAAATTATGAAAACTTTAAATGTATACTTTAAAAAATAACTTTGTTTTAGGTAATCCTAGACCTATTTGATTGGCAGTATCCTAAGCACTTCTTTTTTCCCCAGCTTTACTGAGATATATTTGGCATATAATATCATAGAAGTTTAAGGTGTCTCCAACATAACAATTTGATATATGTATATATTGCTAAATGATCACCATAATACATTTTGTTAACATCACGTAGTAACAATTTTTTTTCTTGTGATGAGATGAGAACTTTTAAGATCTCATCTCTTAACAACTTTCAAATACACAGTACAGTAGTGTTAACTAGTATGTACATTATGCTGTACATTAGATCCCCCCAGAACATATTTATCCTATAACTGGAAATCTGTACTTTTGACCCCTTCACCCATTCCCCAGCCCCTCACCTCTGGCAACCACCAGTTTGTTCTCTGTTTCTATGAATTTGCTGTTTTTTTTTTAAGAATCCACATATAAATGGGCACCTGGGTGCCTCTGGTTGAGCATCTGCCTTCAGCTCAGGTCATGATCCTGGGGTCCTGGGATCAAGTCCTGCATCAGGCTCCCCATGTGGAGCCTGCTTCTCCCTCTGCCTATGTCTCTGCCTCTCTCTGTGTCTCTCATGAATAAATAAATAAAATCTTAAAAAAAACAAGAATCCACATATAAGTGAGATCATATAGTATTGGTCTTTCTCTTTCAGACTTATTTCACTTACCATAAAGTCCTCAGGGGCCACCCACGTTGTTGCAATTGGCAGGGTTTCCCTCTTTTTATGGCTGATCCCAAGTACTTCTTAGGTGCCATCTCACTCAATCTTCACTAGGCCCCTTGAAAAAAAAACTCTGTCACCCCTGTTACCAGTGAGGACACTCAGTCCCAAACAAAGCAGGTAGTAGACTTGGGGTGTCCAGCTACCTTGGGGCACAGCTGGCCAGAGGCTAACATAAGAACAGCCACTGGGGCACTCCTCTGGTCATGCTGCCCCAGGGCCTCCCAGGGTCCCTTCTCCGTGCTCACAGACCCAGCCCTGCACAGTGTCATCCCACATTCTGATGGGACACTCACCACAGCTCCTTCTCTCAGAAAACCTTCAGTTTACCTCAGTCCTGGGGAATTGCTCTGGACTCCCAGTCTGGGGCTGGAGTTTCACCTGTATCCTGGAGAATATTCAGTTCCTCCCCAACAGGGACATTATGACAGACCCCTGTGTGGTGGCAGGAAAAAGCTTTAATTTATACATCAGACCTGGTGCACTTGCAGGAAGCAGGAAAAGCCTGCTCTGAGGCAGGGTTGGGGTGCTGGTTGACAGAGTGAAAATGGGAGAGACGTAGTGTACCCAACCAAGGCCCTGTGACTATGGCTGGGGGAGTGGGCTAAAGAGACTCATAGGGGAGAAGGGGACACCTGGTGGCTGACATGTGGTGATCTGGGAACAGATATGTTAAGGGGTCCAGAAGTCCTGGTCCAGAATCTCCACTATGCACACTGTACTGCTCATGCCCCACCCCAGATGTCCACAGGAAACCATCACACTCCCTGGCTGTCTCCTACTTACCCTCAACAACTGAGGCCACTTTAATGGGGGTGGGATGGACAAGGCTGTGGACATTTCTACACTAGCTGTGGAGCTTTGTGTGAGGCATCTCCCATGTGTGTTGAAGGGTCATAATCTCCTAAATAATGTGGATACATAAGCCCTGAGTTATATAGATTAAACCACGAATATAAGACATCACACATTCTGTGTGTGTGTCTGTGGGTATCTGTGTGTGTGTGTGTGTGTGTGTGTGCGTATGAGCAACACCCACATGAATGGGAAAGGGATGAAAAAGGAGGGAGAGAAGGAAGGGAAAGAAAGAGAGAGAGAGTCAGAGACACAAAAAGAGAAGTGGAGTCAAATCGCTTCTCTGTTGGTTCAGTCATCATAGTGGTTTGGCCACTAACAGAGCCTAAAACCCATCCTAACAGTTCTAGATTCATAAAGAATCCACTTTAAGGAAGCTTCCCCTGACTCTCCAGGAGTCATGGTCGTAACTTGATACAGTGATTTAAACACATGAATAATGGAGAAATCCTGGTTTATAACCCTGACTCTTCCACTACTTCCCATCTGCATGACATTGGGCAAATCATATAACCTATGTAGGCCTCAGAGTTTCACTTGTAAGATGAGGGTGGTGGCACCTATAATCCACGCAGAGTGGTGCATGGCAAGCCTAGGGTAAATGGTAACTATTATCATCAACACTGTCAGTATTGTTATTATTATTCCCAGTGGTCATTGACTGTTGTACTTTCCTCCTTTGTGAGATGGACCTTGCTGCTCTGAGATAGACCAAATATGTTCACCTCTGTGGACCAATGTGGGGACAATAGCAGTCATCACAAGGGTTTAGAGGAGGGAAAGGAGGTATGGTACACAGAATAATGACACCACCACCCCTCCCCCACCGCGCCAGAGATGCTCACATCCTAATCCCCAGAACCTGTGAATATGTCACCTTCCATGGCCAAAGGCACTTGCAGGTGTGATTAAATTAAGCAGCCAAATGGAGAAATTATTTGGGTGTCCCCAGTGCAATCCCAAGAACCTTGATAAGTGAAAGGAGGAAGCAAGAGATTCTGTCTCCATATGACCATAATCTGGGTCACAACAAAATTTTAACAAATTTAAAAGAACAAATAATGCACTGTATGTTCTCTGGCCATAATGGAGCTAAACTAGAAATCAGTGACAGAAAAATACATAGCATATTCCCCAAATGTTTGAAAAGTAAACACGCATATATATAACCTATGGGTGCATCAAAGAGTAAGTCACCAAGCAAATTAGAAAATATTTTTGGGGTGCCTGGGTGGCTCAGTCAGTTAAGTGTCTGCCTTCGGTTTAGGTCATGATCCCAGGGTCCCTCTCCCTCTGCCCCTTGCCCCATGCTCGCTCTCTCTCTCTCTCTATCTCTCAAATAAATAAATAACATCTTTTTTTAAACGGTAAGATTTTATCTATCTATCTATCTATCTATCTATCTATCTATGTATCTATCTTTGAGACAGAAAGCAGAGACCACAAGCAGGGAGGGGTAGGAAGGGCAAAGGGAAAGGGGAGCAGACTCCTTGCTTAGCAGGAAGCTCCATGAGGGGCTCGATCTTAGGACCCCAAGATCATGACCTGAGCCGAAGGCAGCCACTTAGCCAACTGAGCCACCCAGGCACCCCTCCCAAAATAAAATATTTTTAATTAAATGAAACTGATAACATAACAGAATTTGTGCTATGCGGTTAAAGCAGTGCTTAGAGGAAAACTTGGGGCATTGAATACTTACATTCAAAAAGGAAAGTTGTAGTAGAGGAAAAAGTTTTCTTTGACCCTCTTAGGGACCCTAGATGGATCTGGAAATTAATCGGACAAAGACAGATTAATAGGACAAAAGCATACAAATTTATTTAATATAGGTTTTACATGACATGGAAGACTTCATAAGGAAATGAAGACCCAAGAAACAGACCTGAGTTTTTTGTGCTAGGTTTGAAGAGTAGACAGCCGTGGAGGAATATGGTAGGTCAAGGAATATGGGTAAGTGTAGGAAACTGGGGGAAATTTAACAAGGCCTGTTCTTTCAGATTCTTCTCAGGATCCCTTTGTCTTCAAAGATAAGGATTCTGGGCAACCCCGGTGGCGCAGTGGTTTAGCGCTGCCTGCAGCCCAGGGCATGATCCTGGAGACCCTGGATTGAGTCCCACGTCAGGCTCCTGCATGGAGCCTGCTTCTCCCTCTGCCTGTGTCTCTGCCTCTCTCTCTATGTATCTCTCTGAATAAATAAATAAAATCTTAAAAAAAAGGATAAGGATTCTCCTTTCCTCTAGGTATAGGGAGGGCACCTCTCACATGAGAGTCTTATGACCTGTTTCAAGGGGGGAAAGGTCAGAGTGACCTTCCTGCTTCTGCTGTTTTCTCAAACACCTTCACCTTAAAATATTCAGCGTGCCAAGGTGCCATATTTTGGAGTAGCATGTCCTGAGCCCCATCAAGGCCTCCTATTAATGATCTAAGCTTCTACGTTATGAAATCAGAGAAAGGCAGACTAACCTAAAGCAAGCTGAGGGAAGGAAATAGTAAAAACAAGAAATTAAATCAAGAAAAATAAAAAAAACAGGGCATCCCTGGGTGGCTCAGCGGTTTGGCGCCTGCCTTTGGCCCAGGGCATGATCCTGGAGTCCTGGGATCAAGTCCCACATCAGGCTCCCTGCATGGAGCCTGCTTCTCCTCTGTCTGTCTGTCTCTCTCTCTCTCTAATAAATAAATAAAATCTTAAGAAAAAGAAAAAACAGAATAACAATAGAAAAAAATCAGTGAAACCAAAAGCTAGTTCCTTGGAAAGATCAATAAAGTTGACAAAACTCTAGCCAGACTGACCAAAGATACAAACAAGCAAAACACAAAGAGAAGACAAATTGCCAATATCACAAATGAAAGAGACATAGAGGGGGAAATAGGGGAGTTAGTGTTTGATGGGTATAGGGTTTTGGTTTTACAAACTAAAGAGAGTTCTGGAAATGGACAGTGTAAATGTACTGTACTGTACAATATAAATGTACTCAATGCCCCAGAACTGTATGCCTAAAAATCACTAAAGTGGTAAAATTTATGCTATATATGTATTATGCCACAATTTTAAAATAAATAAGCTAATTTAAGAAACTAAGCAGTGGGGCACCTGGATGGCTCAATGGGTTAGGCATCTGCCTTCAGCTCATGATCCCAGAGTCCTGGGATCGAGCCCCACATTGAGCCCCACATCAGGCTCCCTGCTCAGAGGGGAGTCTGCTTCTCTCTCTGCCTCTGTCCCTCCCCCTCCCCCTGCTCCTGCTCTCTCTCTCACTCACACTCAAATAAATAAATAATATCTGAAAAATTAAAAAAATTAAAACTAACTGGTGGCCTGTTTCAGTGAAGGAGGGGGCCCTTTACACACAACTGCTGCAAATATTCATCCTGCCTGTCCTGGAATTGCAGGTGCCCATGACCCTAACAGGCCTGAGCCAAGCAACCTGGAGGGGAAGATACCTCTTTTTGGAATTCATCACAGGCTTCTCAGTCTCTTGATGCTCAGCAGACACATCTAGTAGTCTCTGGTCCTCCTGAGGTCTTTGTCCCTGTGACACAGAGCAATTTGTGCAATTACTTACCTTGCCTGAGACTATGATCCCAGCAGCCTAGGTAAATATCTCTTCTACAAGGTGCCCAGGTGGAGGGAGTTGACCAATCTTCATTATGACTTCTGACCCAGGCACACAGCTCCTGGTAAAAGGCTGTGATCCAAAACCTGAGCAATTAAAAAAAAAGATTTCCCACCTTTAATGGATAGACTGCTGTCTAAACAGACCAGATATCAGGGATTAATCTTACTCTAAGAAAAAAATCTCCCCACCTGTCTCCTTGCCCACACTTTCCGTTTTCCCTTTGAGTGCCTCCTTCCCCCAAATTTCTGAATCAAAACAGTCATCAGGAGACTCGGGGAAACAGATTAGATATCATCCAGTTTTTCCTGTCTTTCAGCTTGCCCCATGTTTAGCTTAGCTCACCTCGAAGAAAATGCTCCTGTACTACCACCTAAGAATTCCTGATCCCCATGAGCCATCTTTTTTCCTTTTCAAAAACATTTAGGTTATTGTCAAGGCTTGGGAATGCCAGGGCTTGTAAGGCTATGGGCAACATACAATGCCAGTGTTCTGCAAACCCTTCCACTGGGAAAGGAAAGGTGAGTTTCCAGTATTTTGTAGGAAGTTCCTATAATATTGGTATCAGAACTCAACAAGAGGAACTGAATCAGATAAACTTATGTTTATATTTTAAACATTCACTAATTTTAAAAAAGTAGAAAAGTAGATTCTTTTTGCTTTTTTACCTTTTAAACATCGTTATTGAAGTGAAGAAAAGTAGATTTTTAAGTATCTCTTGGAAATCCAGTAGCTAATTAAGAGCATTCAATATGGAAGACAAAAAAAAAAAAAAAGAGTTGAGCAAATCTTCCATAAAGTTTGCACAGATAAAAGATCTGAAACAATAAAAAGTAAAGTCTTAGGGGCACCTGGCTGGCTCAGTCAGTAGAGCATGTGGCTCTTGATCTTGAGGTTGTAAGTCCAAGGCCTGTGTTGGGTAGAGAGATCTCCTAAAAAATAAAATCTTTACAAAAAATTAAAAAATAAAGTCTTAGTAAAGATAATTTAGGATTAGCTTAAGAAAATTTCCAGGGGACACCTGGGTGGCTCAGCGGTTGAGCACCTGCCTTCGGCTCAGGGCGTGATCCTGGGGTCCCAGGATCAAGTCCCACATCGGGCTCCCTACATGGAGCCTGCTTCTCTCTCTGCCTGTATCTCTGCCTCTGTGTGTGTGTGTGTCTCTCATGAATAAATAAATAAAATCTTTAAAAATTTTTTAAAAGATTAAGAAAATTTCCAGATACTGAGAACAGAGTAAAAAGCAGAGAAAATTATTTAAAAAAATAAAAAAAAAATTATTTAAAAAAATAATGCAACAATGATCCTTTAAAAATGAAGGGCATGGGTATCCAACACAAATGAATAAAAACATAGACAAAAGCATATTACTGTAAAACTTCAGAAAAGAAAGAAACCCTAAACAAAAATGATGTAGGAAACAAAGGCAGAAGAAAAAATATTAAACTTCCTTACTACCTACAGCCCTTTGACAAGTTCTTAAAACAGTGACATTCCTCTAGGGATTCAACTGCCTCAATGTTAATTCTTTGCTAGGAGCAAAAGGCAATCTTAGCCAGACCCTCCAGGATGCTATAAGTCTACTTAAACATATAAAAATTCCTTTAGAAATTTCCTTTATCTTTAAACACCCCAAGATACATGTTGGCAATCATCCCAAGCATATGGTCCACCCATATACATCTGAAGGGTCTCATGACTCAGGTTTTATTAGAGGGTAATAAATGACCTTTTCCCAACAATAGCTAGCCCCCTCAACATCCTGGAAACCTTGCTTCTGAAATTCCTTAGAGATTTACACTATCCCTAACCCCCTTCCAACTTGAAAGTTTATAATGAGCCACTCCTCATGACCCCAGCACAGCTCTCTCTGCCCACGAGTCCTGTCCCCGTGCTTTAATAAAATCACCTTTTTGCACCAAAGATGTCTCAAGAATTCTTTCTTGGCCATTGGCTTCAATCCTGTCTTTTCCTACATCAAAAAAGATCACAAACAACCCAATAAAACATGTACAGAAAATTTGAACAGTCAAGAATATGCATGGATGCAAATTAACACATGAAAATATACTCAACATGTTGAGCAAATCAAAATTCCGAAAAGATCCCACTACACACCTTTTAGAATGGCTAAAATTACAAAGATTGACCACCCCAAGTGTTCATAAGGATGTGGAACAAGTAGAACCCTCAAGCACTGCCAGTGGGAATGCAAAATTGCCCAGTCACTTTGAAAACTATTTGGGCAGTTTGGCGCTAATGCTGTAAAATAAAATGAAATAAACTCCAGATGAATTAAAGAAAAAAAACTTATAGGACAAGAAGAGCCAGGAAAAGTATTGGTGGTGAGTGAGTTAAGACAGAAGACAATACTAAAAGCAAAGAGATGAGAAGTACACAGGGGTTCAAAGAGACTGGGGTTGAAAACTGTACCTTGAATAAGACACTTATCTTTAATCACTTCATCTATAGAATGAGGATAATTGAGCAGTAAAATTTTTATAAATGAAAGAGGGCTAAGGAGCGCCTGGGTGGTTCAGTCGGTTAAGTATCTGACTCTTGGTTTCAGCTCAGGTCATGATTTCAGGGTTGTGGGATTGAGCCCCACATCAGGCTCTGTGCTCAGCGTGGAGTCTGCTGGACATTATCTCCCTCTCCCTTCCCTCTGCTCTTCCCCCTGCTTGCTTGCTCACTCTTTCTCTAAAATAAATAAAATCTTTTTTAAAAATGAAAGAGGAAAAAATAAAATTAAAACGAAAGAGGGATAATAAAAGATTGAAATGTGTTTATAGTAAAGCAGCACCTAGGGCATACACATGATCCCCTGGAAGAAGCCATTCCTGATCACTTGGGTTACAGGACTCTTTCTCCTCTGTGTTCTGAGCACCTTCTGGCTTTCCCCTGCATGGCTGTCATCAAATTTGTTCTGTCATTATCTTGTGGATGGTTGGTCGAACTTATCCCGTATGAATCATTCCTATGCCTCAGAGCCTGCCTATCCCTGAGTGAGGAGCCTGATTCCCAGCCAAGTGCTCAAAAGTTTTTTTGGGTTTTGGTTTGAGTCATGATGATGACACATGCTTCTCACCTAATTAAGTATAGCCAATGATGTGGTTCAGAACACACTACCCCAAAATATGGCACCTTGGCCTATTGAATATTTTAGCTGTAGGAATTTGAGAAACTGCAGGCAGGATTTTCTTGACCTTTCCCTGAAACAGGTCATAAGACCCTCATGTAGAAGATGCCCTCTCTACACCCAGAGAAAAAGGGAATCCTTCTCTCCAAAGACACAAAAACACTAACTACTAGGAGGAATCTGAATGAACAGGCCCTGCTGTTTCTCCTGGCTCACTACACTCGGTTCATACCTATTCTTGTCCGATCACATTTTCCCATGACTTTCCACTCTTCATCAAACCTAGTATAAAAATGCTCAGGTTTAATTACCTCCTCGGGTCATGTAAAACTTACTAAATAAATTTGTATGTTTTTCTCCCAACAGTCTGTCTTTTGTCACTGCTACTTTATCAGATCAACCCTCATCCAGTGGCTGCATTGGCGAATTCACTAAAGTCTTCCCATACACAAAAGGGTAAATGACCAGACCAGGCTCTCCATAAATATCTTTTGGATAAACAAAACAGTGGTCTGATTATCTTTGTTTTTTTTTAAAGACTTTATTTATTCATGAGAGACACAGGCAGAGGGAGAAGCTGGCTCCATGCAAGGGTCCTGATGTGGGACTTGATCCCAGGACTCCAGGATCACACCCTGAGCCGAAGGCAGACGTTTAACCACTGAGCCACCCAGGCATCCTTGATTATCTTTTTAAGTGTGAGACCCATCTGCTTATTTGAGGGTTCAGTGTTGAAGTGAGATGTCACCCAGCCTATCATCAGGATCACATATGCAAATCCAGTGACCAGCAGACATGGGAATCCTGTTGGCCACTTTCACTGCAACAGTGAGTCTCTGCTACTGGTTTTCCTCCTGCTTCCTGGCCGTCCCACGCTATTGTTTCCTGGGTCCCCCTTCCCTGTTTCCCCTTTGCACTTCAACTGCTTTTGTTTTTGTCTGGCCGACCAGTGTGATGCCCCCCAGAGCAAGCACCATATGTATCTATATGTTCTCTTATTCATCACAGCAATCATTGCAATTCATATTTTAGAAATGAGAAAACAGACCTAAAGGATGTTCAAAGGATAGAAATGCCTTTGGCACCATCAGTGTGCACCAGAGCCAGGTCCGAAACCCATGCCTATTTCATGGCATAGCCCATAAGGAGACAGAATAGGTAGGATCCAAGTTATCTTGCCTCAGCCAGCTCCCCTGGTTCCTTTTCTTCTACTGAGGCCCTAGGTTTTTCAGCCAACTTTACAACTGGGTGACCCCATCACATATTTTATAGCCAATTTGGATCCCCTACATTTAGTCTCTTTGTATTTGAATCTTGGATTTTCAGTCCTTTAGGATCAGGAAGCATTTTTAAACTTCTTTAAGAGGGAGACTTAATTGTTTTCTGTATTACCTTGCCATTCCCTAAACAGTATAGATTCTAAGGTAGGGTATTGTTTTCAGAACTGTTTTAGGTTTCTTTTCAGAACTGTGTTACGAGGTGTGACAATACAAATGGGGCCTCAGAGATGTAACTTGCTATCATTTGTAGGGGTGTAAGGTTGAAATCAGGCAGTGAAGGAGGATTCTGAGTGAGATCGATTAGGCAAATGGGAGATTTTGTTGGAAAGAGATTTGTGCCTGCTCTCTCCAATCCATGAACAGTTTTAAAGAACAGATATGTTTGCAGGATATGTAATAATTTACCATGAGGCTGTGGCGTTAAGTTCTTTTCTCTGTCTCCCCATAAACAACTATCCCAAATGGCTTTAGTGCTCGTTACATTTTTCTGTAGCACAAGATAATTATGTTATTTTAAATGTTTCTTACTCATGATTTCATCCAGGACACCCCATGAGGTCTGTTTGGCACACATTAGGAAACTCTTCAAGAAAAGAACAAAGCCTTTTAAGTCAAATTATGTGTGCATGTATAAAATATTTACATAAATAGAAGATTGTAACTACAGTTATCCATATACTCCATCAGTTCTTCCAAATCACTTTCAGAAGCTTTTACTCTGAGGAAAGATCAAGGGCTTTGAATTTAGAATCCCCAAATCTGCTTCTTACAAAAGTCAGAGATGGTCAATTTTGTGATAACTATGGCTTACCTTCCTTGTAAGGATTTTATGACATCATAAATGTACAGAATCTAGTACAGAGAAGTGACAAACCGATAATACACACCCTATAAATGTGAGTTATTCTTGTTACTAAAGAACTCAGTAAATGGAGCTGTTGTTCTAACTGTACGAGCTCCAATAATGCCCCCTCCAATAATGACCCTGCGTTGGTCAGCCATTTACACACAGACCAAAATTATGCAGGCAAGTTAAAAGCCACGAATTTTGGGACGCCTAGGTGGCTCAGTGGTTGAGCATCTGCTTTCGGCTCAGGGCGTGATCCCAGTCGGGGATTGAGTTCTGTATCAGGCTCCCTGCGGGGAGCCTGCTTCTCCCTCTACTTATGTCACTGCCTGTCATGAATAAATAAACTCTTTTTTAAAAAGCCAAGAATTTTAACTTTTTGTATATAAATTAAGATCAGCATAAAAACGTAAGCAGGTAGCTTTCAGAGTGAGAGCCATCATTACAGGTTTTCCTGCAAGGAATCTGGGCATGTTACAAAGTTTGAAGATATAGGAACCTGGAGCAGCCCCTTCAGTCACTGCCCTTTATGTAGGGTCTGACCTTAAAATAGAGGAGCAAGAGCACCTGGGTGACTCAGCCCGCTAAGCATCTGACTTCAGTTCAGGTCATGATCTCAGGGTCCTGGGATCAAGCCTCACATCGGGTTCCCTGCTCAGAAAGAAGTCTGCTTCTTCCTCTGCCCATCACCCTACTTGTGCTCACTCCCTCTCCCTAATAAATAAAATTTTTTTAAAAATTGAAGAGCAATCCAGAAACAGCTGAACATAAGAAGACAAGCCCTAAATGACACAGCATTGGAGTTGCAGAAAATCGAAAAATACGCTTTACATCCTGATGAATTTCATGAAGCTAGCATAGCCTTGATACCAAAGTCCAACAAAAAGTACATAAAAATTTCAAAATAGTCTAGTATCACTCATGAAGACATACATAAAAATCCTGAACAAATCATTAGAACATAGATCACTCATGATCAAGTTGCTTACCCTAGGAATGCAAAGTTGGCTTAAACACAGAAACTTGCCAATGTAGTCCACCACATTAACAGGAAAAAAATCTTATGATCTTCTCAATAAAAGCCCTATGTGTTTGCTGTCATTCAACATATATTCAAGATGAACACTACCAGCAAATTAGGAATAGAAGGGGCTTTACTCTGATAAAGGGTATTCACAAAAAAATGTACAGTGGTAAAATGTTAATTTTCCATTTCAAATCATGGAGAACACAAGGATGTCCCTGGTCACTAGTTCTATTCAACATTGTACTGGGTGAGGTCTGCCCAGTGCCATAAAATTAGAGAAGGAAATAAAAGATGTAATGTTTAAAATAGCAGAAGAAAAAATAAAATAAAATGGCAAGAACAAAACTTATTATTCAAAGATGATTATGATTATGTATTTTGAAAACAAAAGGATTGAAAGATAAACTTATGGCATTAATAAGCATATTTAGCAAAGGTGCTGGACAGAAAGAGCAATATACAAAATATCTGTCTCATTTTCTTTGGGCAAATACCCAGTAGTAGAATTACTGGATCATAAGGTAATCCTAATTTTAATTTTTTTAGGAACCTCCATACTATGTTCCACAGTGTTGAACCACTAAATCATATACCTGAAATTAATAGAACACTGTATATGTTAGCTATACTGGAATTTTAAAAATAAACTTAGAAAAACAAAATTTCAAAAAAGTACAATTTTCAGTAACATCAAATTCCTAGGAATAACTTTAACAAAAGATGTGCAAGACTTCTTTGAACAAAACTGCAAAACTTTATTGAGATAATTTTAACAAATTTTGAACACAAGAACAGTCTACATGGTTTCAGCTTGTCTTCGTTCAATTCTGGGGTTTCCCTTCGCCTATGAGAGACACAGAATAGTTAGGAACATCACTTAGAACTTTATTCAGACAACACTAAAGGCACACAAGTGACATTTTCTAATGGCACAAAGAAAGGGACAGTTCATGGGCAGCCTGGGTGGCTCAGTGCTTTAGTGCCGCCTTCAGCCTAGGGCATGATCCTGGAGACCTGGGATCGAGTCCCACATCAGGCTCCCTGCGTGGAGCCTGCTTCTCCCTCTGCGTGTGTCTCTGCCTCTCTGTCTCTCATGAAAAAATAATTTTTTTTTAAAAGGGACAGTTCAGCTTCAGAAGAGATTAAACCTGATGCATTAACTCAGGTAGTTTTGAATAGAAAGCAAAAGTTTCTTATGCAGTTAAGAATCCAACAAGAAACCTAAGAAACAAAAGAAACTTATAGAATACTTTTTAAAAGTTATCAATTAAATGTTTGACTTAAGAAAACATTCAGAATATAGGATATCTGAAATGGCAATGCCATGCTTGGAATTGCTTAAGTGAAATAAATAAAATGCCTTCTATCATATTTGTTTTGACTGTATTGTGGAAAATGCAAAACTGTGCTTTAAGCTAGTTTATCCCTTATGTGGTTGTTTTAAAAATAGGGTGACCATCTGTCCCTGTTTTCACCCATACATAACGCCTGCTAAAATTATGAGTAGTGCCTCTTTATATGCTTAAAAAGTGTGCCAGTTTGCACACAATCTAGGATCACACCAGTTTTAAGTCATTACCATCAAGATATCAAATTGTGAGGAATATACAGTACGATTTCTCAGTTTGGCAAAGCAAAAGGGGAGGTAGGACGACGAAAGGATGGAGAAAAAAAAGAAATTGGAAAGCCAAATATATATGCAATATCTGTTATTGTCTTGTTCATATTCTTTATTGTGTATACTTGGCTTTTGTCTATTTTCTTCAAAATTACGTAAACTAGTGGATGCTCCATAAATATTTTCTAAAAGAGCAATCTCTTTTGTTTATGTGTTAGTTGGATTATTTTTCTTTTTCCTAACGATTCATACCAGTCTTTTATTAAGAATCTCTCCTTGGGGGCAGCCCCAGTGGCTTAGCGGTTTGGTGCCGCCTTTGACCGGGCGTGATCCTGGAGACCTCGGATGGAGTCCCACATCGGGCTCCCTGTGTGGAGCTGGCTTCTCCCTCTGCCTGTGTCTCTGCCTCCCTCTTGTCTCTCATGATTAAATAAAATCTTAAAAAAAAAAAAAGAATCTCTCCTTGGCGGTGGGGGGCACCTGGGTGGCTCAGTTGGTTAAAAGCATCTGCCTTCAGCTCAGGTTATGATCTCAGGGGCCTGGGATCAAGCCCCTCGGCCAGCTCCTTGCTCAACAGGGAGTCTGCTTCTCCCTCTCTCTACCCCTCCCCCGCTTGTGCTGACAAAATCTTTAAAAAAGTAAAATGTTCTCCTATTTTGTAATTTAGTCTATAAATCAGCCATTTGGGGTCTGAACTACATTTCAAATAATTTTTTATATGTGAACTCGGCTACTGAAGTGGCAATATTATTACCTCTATATTATTAAAAATACAACATTGTGGAAAACAGACACCCTACAATTTGCATGCTGAATGGATCAAATACCTGCTTCCAGCATCTTAAGGGGCTCTAGGTCTGCGAGTCTCTTCCCTTTGACATCAGGACCATCTCCATGCTCACGCTCAGTCTTGGGAAGAGTCAGTTCCTCCTGATTTGGTTCCAGGGCAGGCCCTTGAAAATAAAAAAGGAATCAATTTAAGAAGTAAAACATGAGATAGGAGTAAGGAAATAATATTCATTCCCTCAGTGTTAGAAAATAAAAGCCTTAGGCTAGTGTGCTAATAAAAGGGGTAAGAATCACAAGAGCATTATTTCTGGTGTCTGTTTTAAGAAACTAGTAAAACAGGGGTTTATTACCCTCTTCCTTTTTCAAGATGGCCCTCAGACAATTCAGGTGTCCCCTTTGTACTTATCTATACTGTACTTGTAATTATACTTGCCAGTGACTTGAATCTCTCTGACTAAATTTTGAGTTTAAGACCGAAATTATGTCTCTCAATACTCAGCATGTTACCTGGCATGAGTAGAGACCAATAAATATTGAAGGGGAAAAAAAGTCTTAAGGCTCAAAACTGATAAACATTCTGCAAACCAACTACTGTCTTCATCAAAACTGTGCAGAACTGGGGTGCCTGGGTGGCTCAGTCAGTTAAGCATCTGTCTTCGGCTCAGGTCATGATCCCAGGGTCCTGAGATTGAGACCACAAAGGGCTCCCTGCTCAGTGGGGAGTCTGCTCCTCCCCCTGCTTATGCTCTCTCTTTTTCTAATGAATAAATAAAATCTTTTTAAAAGTACAGAACCATTCTGTATTTAAAAGAAACTAAATGTGGGGTGACCGAGTGGCTCAGTTAAACATTCAACTCTTATTTCAGCTCAGGTCATGATCTGAGGGCAGATCAGCCCCATGTGTACACCGGCATCAGGCTCAGTGGGGAGTCTGCCTGACATCCTTTCCTTCAGCCCCTCCTTCTTCCCCCCCCAAATAAATAAATCTTTTATTTTTTTTAAAAAAAGATTCTATTTATTCATGAGAGACATACAGAGAAAGAGAGAGAGGCAGAGACACAGGCAGAGGGAGAAGCAGGCTCCATGCAGGAAGCCTGACTCGGGACTCGATCCCAGGTCTCCAGGATCACACCCTGGGCCGAAGACGGCGCTAAACCACTGAGCCACCCAGGCTGCCCTAAATAAATCTTTCAAAGCAACTAAATGCAAATGCATGACCCTGGATCAGACTCTAGATCAAAGAAAATTACATAAAGGAAATTACCAGGACAACTGAGAAAATTTGAATATACACTGTATATTAAATGATTGCATTTTCCCACTGTCAAATTTCTGTACAGCAGTTAGCCCAGAGAATAACTTTTTCTTTGTTCTCAGAATATATTCACACTAAAGTATTCAGAGTAAAGGGTCATAATAGTTGAACTTGATGTAAAGGACTGAACATTAGTACTAATAAACATATCAATAAGTGTGTGTATATTTAAAAAAAGGAAGAGGATATGAAACCAAAGTGGTAAAAACTATTAACAATCAGTGAATCCAAGTGAAAATTTTATAGGAATATAAATGTATATTTGTACATATAATTGTACTACTCTTACAACTTTTCTGTAAATGTAGTGGTTTGGATATTCAAAGAATATAGGACCTCCTATTTCAGAAGACAGTAGTTACTTCATTTTACTTCACTTTCAATTGTGGTTTAAAATGCATAAAATACACGACCTTAGCCATTTTTAAGCATACAGTTCAGTAAGGAAGGGCTTTTGTGCAATGTTAGTAGCAACTAGGATTGGACTTTCTGTACTTGTTTTCCTGTATTATGAAACTTTTATTTTAAATGACAATCTAAGGAGAAATCAAAATACACATAGAATTCCTGTATTTTGCCATAGTGTCCTAAGAGCAGTGAGCAAACACTCTTAAGAAGTCTGAGGTCCAGGCAGCCCAGGTGGCTCAGTGGTTTAGTGCCACCTTCAGCACTGGGCGTGATTCTGGAGACCTGGGATCGAGTCCCACATTGGGTTCCCTGCATGGGGCCTGCTTCTCCCCCTGCCTGTGTCTCTGCTTCTCTCTCTCTCTCTCATGAATAAATAAATAAAATCTTTTTAAAAAAAAGAAGTCTGAGGTCTACACCACAGATAGGATTTAAATTACAATTAAAATGTAATTTTCTGAAGAATTAGCTGAGTTCATTTGCAGACTTCTGACAAATCTTATAGAAGGGACACCCATCCCCTATTGGGGCAACCAAAAACTTATTTTGTTAAAATAAAGTTATATTTAAGCCCATAGGTCCTATGTGTAATGTTCCATAGGTGAATCCTATACACAAAAAAGAACCAAAAGAACAAAATTATTTGTGAAATACAGTATGTATACTAACTTACCGTGATTATAAAGACAGTAGGGTGGAAAGAAATGAATGGACATGACTCAGTCATTTTCTAGAAACCTTTAACAGTGGACTATGTAAATATCTTGCTTCAAAATATTCTGTACTGGGAACAGAATATATTTGGGAAAAGTAATTTGTCTCATACTAATCTCAGGATAATTAATCTTTTGGTTTTTCTAACCATAAAGAATGCAACCCCCTTTTAAGAGCCACTTTAAAAACAAACACAAAGGGCGGCCCAAGTGGCTCAGCGGTTTGGCGCCGCCTTCACCCTAGGCTGATCCTGGAGTCCCCAGATCGAGTCCCAGGTTGGGCTCCCTGCATGGAGCCTGCTTCTCCCTCTGCCTGTGTCTCTGCCTCTCTCTCTCTCTGTGTCTCTCATGAATAAATGAATAAAATCTTTTAAAAACTGCTATTTAAAAAAAACACAAATTTTGTTTTCAATAGCCAAATGTTCTTTGATAGGGATCCCTGGGTGGCGCAGTGGTTTGGCGCCTGCCTTTGGCCCAGGGCACGATCCTGGAGACCTGGGATCGAGTCCTGCATTGGGCCCCCGGTGCATGGAGCCTGCTTCTCCCTCTGCCTGTGTCTCTGCCTCTTTCTCTCTCTCTGTGTGACTATCATAAATAAATTTTTAAAAAATTAAAAAAAAACAAATGTTCTTTGATAAACACAATTCTTGAGCCTCAATTTTATTTGTAAAATAGGGGAAACTTACTATAGTGAGGAACTGCCCTAGTTTGCACATTCTATTATCTTCACTTTTCCAGCCAATTTCCAGGCAATGTTTGAGATTCCTTTCTATTGCTGTCTTCTTCCCTTCTGCTATCATGATACATGAAGTACACAGATGCACACACACGAACACACGCACACTCCCAAGAGGGTAATTCTTCTTCCCTTTTCCTTCACCTTGAGCTACAGGTGCTCCTTCATCTCTTTTCTCTTGATCAGGTATAACATCTTGACGCTCAGTTGGTGGCTCCTCTCCTTGTTGCTCAGCACTGGGCTGTTGGGCCTAGGGGTATGCGTGTGTGTACGCAAATAAAAAGCTGTGTTAACACACATCAATAACACAAACATATAGAACACTTAAGATATATTTGATCACAAATCTAAAGACATTTCGCTTCTGGGGAAGATAGCAGAGGAGGAGGATTCTGCATGCATTTCATCTCCCATATATACCTAGATAATACCCATGTAAGCATAAATAACCCAGGAAAAAGACCCAAGGGCTGGCAGGACAGACTCTCCACATCTAAATGTAGAGAAAAGGCCACATTAAAAAAGGAATTCATAAAATGATTCAATGACAATAACAACAATCTAAAGACATTTCCCAATACTACTCAATATACTTATTCTTAATAAAATTACTCTTCCCACAGGCTACTAAGAAAAGAGTTACCTGCAAAAGCTTTAGAAATTATTTTAATCTATGTTGGGATGGATGCGTGCAATCTGTTGTTAATAAGCATGAATAGAAAGTCATTGGATATATTTCCCAGGAACATAACAGCATCCACCCAGAAAGCATCAGAATGTAATGCTCCTGGATAATTGCTCCATATCAGCATGAAAAATCCTTATTAGTGTATCCATACTAGTTTAACATTTTCACAAAAATAAATCTGTACTAATAACATCAAATGTTCAAGTACTTACAACCACAGGCCCAAACGGCTTCAAATATTTTTCATCATCTCGTCTTGCTCTAGGCCTGAATGTTGACCTTACTTGCCAATTCATATTTCAAGCTGAAAACAGAATACTGAGATCTAGAAAATGCACTTGAGAGTATAGTTATATTTGACCAAATGGTGACGTGTTTTTTTTTTCAATATTTTTAAAGTAAGTCTAAAGGTAATTTTATTGTACATGCTCTCCAATCACACCGAATCTGGCTGCTTGCAAAGGCAGCTATTTATGTCATGGCCAAACTGACAGAAAAATTAAATAAGGCACATGAAAAGACAAGAACACATTTCTAAAGGAATACGGTTTCACAACTTGACTCACCATCTTGGAGCCAGTTAAGAAAATACCACAAGAGAATTAAGACTTGAGTAACTACTACTGCTGGTACACTCTAATTTACTAAGCCTTATCTTTCCATACCTCCAATAAACTTTTATTGGAATACTTAACCACATTCATTATTTACATGTTGTCTATAGTTATTTTTCCACTAGAACTGCAGAGTCTGGTGCCTGCAATAAAGACTCCATGTGGCATGCTCTCTCTTGGTCCTCTGTTGGATTCACTACAAGTTTCAGGGATGCAGTTACAACCCCACAACATTCCCCATTTCTAGGGCTTTTCTTTACCACTACTGAACTTGCCCAGTGCCCCTCAGACTCGCAGGACTCTGGAATCTGTGCCCTGTTGGCAGTTTCTTCTGCCTCCAGGACTCCAATACCTCCAATAATGCCCCCAAGACTAGCCTCATCTTCACCCTATCCCTATCTGTCCCCAGCTTACCCTCCTCCCTTGTCCTGCCCTGCCACTACATCAAGGGCCATGGTAGCTGTGACGCCTGTGAGAAGACAACCTCAAGGACTTTCCTCCTCAGGGGCCAGGATCCACACTGCCCTGACTCCCCTCCCCAACAAAAAAAAATCTACTGGTTCCCTCCTCACACTTACACTGCTAGAAAAACTGATCTGTAGACCTACCAATTGAGTCTCAGTGAGAAAGAATCCAGAGAGTAAGGCAAGACCCACACACAGGCTCAGTACCCAGAATTCGTGGCACATACCCCATACCTATGGGGGAAGATGCAGCAGCACTGGGCATGCACACTGCTTCCCCCACCCCTTTGCCCAGGCCTCACTTAAGTTTCCTAAATTTTCCTTCTGTCAGCAGTTCCTGATGCCTCCAGGACCTGAATGCCTCAAATAATGGCCCCAGGACTAGCCCTATCTTCATCTAAACCCCTCCATTCTGAAGCTTACCATCATCTCCTGTCCCACCCCGCCATGACATCAAAGGCCATGAAAACCCCAACACCATTGTAAAAAAGATGATAGTGGGGACCTTCTTCTTCAGGGGCCAGAAGAGCACAACATCCTTACTTGCCCGCTGGCTGCCCCCTCATATTATTCATTCACGCTTAAATTCCTGGAAAGACTATTCTGAGGACCTATCAATTGAGTCTCAAACAGGGAGAAAGAATAAAAATAGCAGGATGCAACCCACAAAGCTTCACACCCAGAACGCATTGCACAACCCCATGCAAGTAGCCTGTGGTAAAGAGCTCAGCAGTGGGCATGCCCACTGAGTCTCACAGTGCCACGAGGGTGGAGCTTCCCCCCTCCTCCAGCGGGGCCCAACCAGGCAATCTAAATCGGCCCTCGGTCGGCAGTTCCTGGGGCCTCCAGGACCCAGATATCTTAAATCACCCCCGCAAGATGCCCCATCTGTATCTCACCTCCTACCCCCACAACCCACCATCCTCCCTTGTCCCTAACCCACCAGGACAGACAACCGCTATTTTGGTGACACACCCAGACAAAAGGACGACAACCTTGAGGACCTTCCTCCTTGGAGGCCAGAAACCACACCACCCCTACCCACCCAAAGCCTGTTGGCCTTTTCTTCACATTTAAATTCCCGGGAGGACTCATCTGGGGGCTTCCAGTTGACTTTCAGACACCAAGGGAGAATCGAGACGGAAAGAGCAACCCGCACACCTCCGCACCCCACACAAATGGCAGATTACAAAGCCCCTGCTACTGCGCAGGCGCACTGTGCCCCGCGTGTGCCTGGTGCGGGCTTCCCCCCCTCCTTCATCCGGGGCCCCACAGGCATTCTAAATCGGCCCTCGGTCGGCAGTTCCTGGGGCCTCCAGGACCCAGATATCTCAAATCACCCCCGCAAGATGCCCCATCTGTATCTCACCCCCTACCCCCACAACCCACCATCCTCCCTTGTCCCAAACCCACCAGGACAGACAACCGCCATTTTGGTGACACACCCAGACAAAAGGACAACAACCTTGAAGACCTTCCTCCTTGGAGGCCAGAAACCACACCACCCCTACCCACCCAAAGCCTGTTGGCCTCTTCTTCACATTTAAATTCCCGGGAGGACTCATCTGGGGACCTACCAGTTGACTTTCAGACTCCAAGGGAGAATCGAGACGGAAAGACATAACCCGCACAGCTCCACACCCCACGCAAATGGCAGATTAGAAAGCCCCTGCTACTGCGCAGGCGCACTGCGCCCCACGTGTGCCTGGTGCGGGCTTCCCCCCCCCTTCATCCGGGGCCCCACAGGCATTCTATTTTTTTTTTCTCCTGTCAATTTTATTTTATTTTTTTTTATTTATTATTTTTTATTGGTGTTCAATTTACTAACATACAGAATAACACCCAGTGCCCGTCACCCATTCACTCCCACCCCCCGCCCTCCTCCCCTTCTACCACCCCTAGTTCGTTTCCCAGAGTTAGCAGTCTTTACGTTCTGTCTCCCTTTCTGATATTTCCCACACATTTCTTCTCCCTTCCCTTATTTTCCCTTTCACTATTATTTATATTCCCCAAATGAATGAGAACATATAATGTTTGTCCTTCTCCGACTGACTTACTTCACTCAGCATAATACCCTCCAGTTCCATCCACGTTGAAGCAAATGGTGGGTATTTGTCATTTCTAATAGCTGAGTAATATTCCATTGTATACATAAACCACATCTTCTTTATCCATTCATCTTTCGATGGACACCGAGGCTCCTTCCACAGTTTGGCTATAGTGGCCATTGCTGCTAGAAACATCGGGGTGCAGGTGTCCCGGCGTTTCATTGCATTTGTATCTTTGGGGTAAATCCCCAACAGTGCAATTGCTGGGTCGTAGGGCAGGTCTATTTTTAACTGTTTGAGGAACCTCCACACAGTTTTCCAGAGTGGCTGCACCAGTTCACATTCCCACCAACAGTGTAAGAGGGTTCCCTTTTCTCCGCATCCTCTCCAACATTTGTTGTTTCCTGCCTTGTTAATTTTCCCCATTCTCACTGGTGTGAGGTGGTATCTCATTGTAGTTTTGATTTGTATTTCCCTGATGGCAAGTGATGCAGAGCATTTTCTCATGTGCGTGTTGGCCATGTCTATGTCTTCCTCTGTGAGATTTCTCTTCATGTCTTTTGCCCATTTCATGATTGGATTATTTGTTTCTTTGGTGTTGAGTTGAATAAGTTCTTTATAGATCTTGGAAACTAGCCCTTTATCTGATATGTCATTTGCAAATATCTTCTCCCATTCTGTAGGTTGTCTTTGAGTTTTGTTGACTGTATCCTTTGCTGTGCAAAAGCTTCTTATCTTGATGAAGTCCCAATAGTTCATTTTTGCTTTTGTTTCTTTTGCCTTCGTGGATGTATCTTGCAAGAAGTTACTATGGCCGAGTTCAAAAAGGGTGTTGCCTGTGTTCTTCTCTAGGATTTTGATGGAATCTTGTCTCACATTTAGATCTTTCATCCATTTTGAGTTTATCTTTGTGTATGGTGAAAGAGAGTGGTCTAGTTTCATTCTTCTGCATGTGGATGTCCAATTTTCCCAGCACCATTTATTGAAGAGACTGTCTTTCTTCCAATGGATAGTCTTTCCTCCTTTATCGAATATTAGTTGCCCATAAAGTTCAGGGTCCACTTCTGGATTCTCTATTCTGTTCCACTGATCTATGTGTCTGTTTTTGTGCCAGTACCACACTGTCTTGATGACCACAGCTTTGTAGTACAACCTGAAATCTGGCATTGTGATGCCCCCAGATATGGTTTTCTTTTTTAAAATTCCCCTGGCTATTCGGGGTCTTTTCTGATTCCACACAAATCTTAAAATAATTTGTTCTAACTCTCTGAAGAAAGTCCATGGTATTTTGATAGGGATTGCATTAAACGTGTATATTGCCCTGGGTAACATTGACATTTTCACAATATTAATTCTGCCAATCCATGAGCATGGAATATTTTTCCATCTCTTTGTGTCTTCCTCAATTTCTTTCAGAAGTGTTCTATAGTTTTGAGGGTATAGATCCTTTACATCTTTGGTGAGGTTTATTCCTAGGTATCTTATGCTTTTGGGTGCAATTGTAAATGGGATTGACTCCTTAATTTCTCTTTCTTCAGTCTCATTGTTAGTGTATAGAAATGCCACTGACTTCTGGGCATTGATTTTGTATCCTGCCACGCTACCGAATTGCTGTATGAGTTCTAGCAATCTTGGGGTGGAGACTTTTGGGTTTTCTATGTAGAGTATCATGTCATCGGCGAAGAGGGAGAGTTTGACTTCTTCTTTGCCAATTTGAATGCCTTTAATGTCTTTTTGTTGTCTGATTGCTGAGGCTAGGACTTCCAGTACTATGTTGAATAGCAGTGGTGAGAGTGGACATCCTTGTCTTGTTCCTGATCTTAGGGGAAAGGCTCCCAGTGCTTCCCCATTGAGAATGATATTTGCTGTGGGCTTTTCATAGATGGCTTTAAAGATGTCGAGGAATGTTCCCTCTATCCCTACACTCTGAAGAGTTTTGATCAGGAATGGATGCTGTATTTTGTCAAATGCTTTCTCTGCATCCAATGAGAGGATCATATGGTTCTTGGTTTTTCTCTTGCTGATATGATGAATCACATTGATTGTTTTACGGGTGTTGAACCAGCCTTGTGTCCCAGGGATAAATCCTACTTGGTCATGGTGAATAATTTTCTTAATGTACTGTTGGATCCTATTGGCCAGTATCTTGTTGAGAATTTTTGCATCCATGTTCATCAGGAATATTGGTCTGTAATTCTCCTTTTTGGCGGGGTCTTTGTCTGGCTTTGGAATTAAGGTGATGCTGGCTTCATAGAACGAATTTGGAAGTACTCCATCTCTTTCTATCTTTCCAAACAGCTTTAGGAGAATAGGTATGATTTCTTCTTTAAACGTTTGATAAAATTCTCCTGGGAAGCCATCTGGCCCTGGACTCTTGTGTCTTGGGAGGTTTTTGATGACTGCTTCAATTTCCTCCCTGGTTATTGGCCTGTTCAGGTTTTCTATTTCTTCCTGTTCCAGTTTTGGTAGTTTGTGGCTTTCCAGGAATGCGCCCATTTCTTCTAGATTGCCTAATTTATTGGCGTATAGCTGTTCATAATATGTTTTTAAAATCGTTTGTATTTCCTTGGTGTTGGTAGTGATCTCCCCTTTTTCGTTCATGATTTTATTAATTTGAGTCTTCTCTCTCTTCTTTTTAATAAGGCTGGCTAATGGTTTATCTATCTTATTAATTCTTTCAAAGAACCAACTCCTGGTTCTGTTGATCTGTTCCACAGTTCTTCTGGTCTCGATTTCGTTGAGTTCTGCTCGAATCTTTATTAACTCCCTTCATCTCTTGGGTGTAGGATCTATTTGCTGTTTTTTCTCTAGCTCCTTTATGTGTAAGGTTAGCTTTTGTATTTGAGTTCTTTCCAGTTTTTGAATGGATGCTTGTATTGCGATGTATTTCCCCCTTAGGACTGCTTTTGCTGCATCCCAAAGATTTTGAACGGTTGTATCTTCATTCTCATTAGTTTCCATGAATCTTTTTAATTCTTCCTTAATTTCCTGGTTGACCCTTTTATCTTTTAGCAGGATGGTCCTTAACCTCCATGTGTTTGAGGTCCTTCCAAACTTCTTGTTGTGATTTAGTTCTAATTTCAAGGCATTATGGTCCGAGAATATGCAGGGGACAATCCCAATCTTTTGGTATCGGTTCAGACCCGATTTGTGACCCAATATGTGGTCTATTCTGGAGAAAGTTCCATGTGCGCTTGAGAAGAATGTGTATTCAGTTGAGTTTGGATGTAAAGTTCTGTAGATATCTGTGAAATCCATCTGGTCCAGTGTATCATTTAAAGCTCTCGTTTCTTTGGAGATGTTTTGCTTAGAAGACCTATCGAGTATAGAAAGAGCTAGATTGAAGTCACCAAGTATAAGTGTATTATCTAAGTATTTCTTCACTTTGGTTAATAATTGATTTATATATTTGGCAGCTCCCACATTCGGAGCATATATATTGAGGATTGTTAAGTCCTCTTGTTGAATAGATCCTTTAAGTATGATATAGTGTCCCTCTTCATCTCTCACTACAGTCTTTGGGGTAAATTTTAGTTTATCTGATATAAGGATGGCTACCCCTGCTTTCTTTTGAGGACCATTCGAATGGTAAATGGTTCTCCAACCTTTTATTTTCAGGCTGTAGGTGTCCTTCTGTCTAAAATGAGTCTCTTGTAGACAGCAAATAGATGGGTCCTGCTTTTTTATCCAGTCTGAAACCCTGCGCCTTTTGATGGGGTCATTAAGCCCGTTCACATTCAGAGTTACTATTGAGAGATATGAGTTTAGTGTCATCATGATATCTATTCAGTCTTTGTTTTTGTGGACTGTTCCACTGAACTTCTTCTTAAAGGGGAATTTTAAGAGGCCCCCTTAAAATTTCTTGCAGAGCTGGTTTGGAGGTCACATATTCTTTTAGTTGCTGCCTGTCTTGGAAGCTCTTTATCTCTCCTTCCATTTTGAATGAGAGCCTTGCTGGATAAAGTATTCTTGGTTGCATGTTCTTCTCATTTAGGACCCTGAATATATCCTGCCAGCCCTTTCTGGCCTGCCAGGTCTCTGTGGAGAGGTCTGCTGTTACCCTAATACTCCTCCCCATAAAAGTCAGGGATTTCTTGTCTCTTGCTGCTTTAAGGATCTTCTCTTTATCTTTGGAATTTGCAAGCTTCACAATTAAATGTCGAGGTGTTGAACGGTTTTTATTGATTTTAGGGGGGGATCTCTCTATTTCCTGGATCTGAATGCCTGTTTCCCTTCCCAGATTAGGAAAGTTTTCAGCTAGAATTTGTTCAAATACATATTCTGGCCCTCTGTCCCTTTCGGCGCCCTCGGGAACCCCAATTAAACGTAGGTTTTTCTTCCTCAGGCTGTCGTTTATTTCCCTTAATCTATCTTCATGGTCTTTTAATTGTTTGTCTCTTTTTTCCTCAGTTTCCCTCTTTGCTATCAACTTGTCTTCTAGGTCACTCACTCGTTCTTCCACCTCGTTAACCCTCGTCGTTAGGACTTCTAGTTTGGATTGCATCTCATTCAATTGATTTTTAATTTCTGCCTGATTAGCTCTAAATTCTGCAGTCATGAAGTCTCTTGAGTCCTTTATACTTTTTTCTAGAGCCACCAGTAGCTGTATAATAGTGCTTCTGAATTGGCTTTCTGACATTGAATTGTAATCCAGATTTTGTAACTCTGTGGGAGAGAGGACTGTTTCTGATTCTTTCTTTTGAGGTGAGGTTTTCCTTCTAGTCATTTTGCTCAGTGCAGAGTGGCCAAAAGCAAGTTGTATTGGGAAAAAGAGAAAAAGAGAGGAGAGAAAGAAGGAAAGAAAAGAGAAAGAGAAAAAAAAAGGGAAGAAAAAGAAAAAAAAACGAAAAAAAAAGAAGAAAAAGAGAAAGAAAAAGAAAGGAGAAAAAAAGGGGGTGGGGGAAGGAAACAAATCAAAAAGCAAAACAAAACAAAACAAACAAACAAAAGAGAACCACGGGGGAGTATCTTCTGATTCTGTGTACTTTAAGTCCCTTGGCTTCTCCTGGAAGTTGTCCGTCTAGCTGGTGTTCTGGGGGAGGGGCCTGTTGTGCTGATTTTCAGGTGTTAGCAGTTGGGGGAGCTGCTGTGCCCCTGCCTGGTGCAGGGCTCGGTGGGGGTTGTTTACCCCGTGAGGCCGCAGGAGGAACAGCCCCAGTGGCGGGGCAGCTCTGGAAACCTGGATTCAGCTCCGGCAGGAACTCCGTCTGCAGGGCCTGGAGGCTCCGGGGGCGGGGCCGCTGATGTGCTCAGCTGGGGCAGGAGCGTCCTTGCTGTCCTGGGCCCTCCCGGCCTCTGCCTGTCCCGGGGGAGGCGGGATCCTGGGCTGTGTCCCGGCGCCCTGTGCTCCGGAGCCTGCGCTGGTGGATTCGCGCTCCCGGGCCGCGCAGCCCCCTCCGTGGAGCCGCCGCCCAAGCCCCTCCGAGCTGCTCCTGGAACCGCGCAGCCCCCTCCGCACGGAGCCTCTTCCTCTGCCCGAGCCCCTCCGAGCTGCTCCCGGGGCCGCGCAGCCCCCTCCGCGGAGCCGCCCCCGAGCCCCCCGAGCTGCTCCCGCCCCGCAGCCCCCTCCGCGGAGCCCCCGCCCGAGCCCCTCCGAGCTGCTCCGGGTCCCGCCGTGCGCGCTGCAGCCCTTAGGGAGCTCGGCGCACTCTCCTGGGCACGCAGTTGCTGTTACTGTCCCAGGGAACCCGAGGGCATCCTCGCCCTCCTGGGTCCTGCTCCAACTCCCTGCGAGCCCCTTTCCGCCCGGGAAGGTCGGTGCAGCTCCTGCGTCTCCGGGACGGGGCTCTCCTGTCCTGGGGACACTCGCCCCGGCCTCAGCCCGGCTCCTCGCGGGGCCCCTCCCCCTTGGAGGCCTTTGTTCCTTTATTTCTTTTTCCCCGTCTTCCTACCTTGATAGATGTGCGAACTCTTCTCACTGTAGCATTCCAGCTGGTCTCTCTTTAAATCTCAGGCCGAATTCATAGATTTTCAGGATAATTTGAAGGTTTTCTAGGTAGTTTGGTGGGGACAGGTGATTTGGACACCCTACTCTTCCGCCATCTTGCTCCTCCCCCCCCCACAGGCATTCTAAATCGGCCCTCGGTCGGCAGTTCCTGGGGCCTCCAGGACCCAGATATCTCAAATCACCCCCGCAAGATGCCCCATCTGTATCTCACCCCCTACCCCCACAACCCCACCATACTCCCTTGTCCCTAACCCACCAGGACAGACAACCGCCATTTTGGTGACACACCCAGACAAAAGGACGACAACCTTGAGGACCTTCCTCCTTGGAGGCCAGAAACCACACCACCCCTACCCACCCAAAGCCTGTTGGCCTTTTCTTCACATTTAAATTCCCAGGGGGACTCATCTGGGGACCTACCAGTTGAGTCTCAGACACCAGGGAAAAAATCCAGTTTGTGAGACCTAAGCTGCACAGCTCTGCACCAGAATACGTCCACATATCCCACACCAATGGCCAATGGGAAAGTGATTGTGGCACTGGGCAGGTGCAGTGCATCCTGTGTGCCAGGTGTATGGGGGCTTCCCCACTCCTTCATCCAAGCCCCATTGAGGATTCTTGAATCTACCCTCTGTCAGCAGTTCCTCTGCCCTCTAGGACCGAGATACCTCAAATAATGCCCCTATATTTGTGCCATCTTTGTGTATCCACCCCCTTGAAGTTCATGATCCTCCTTTGTCCCAGCCTGCAATTATATCAAAGGCCACGGTGGCTGCTGCACCTGTGAAGAGAAGTATGACAACCTTGAGGAAATTTCTTCTCAAAGTCCAGGAAACACACAGACCTACCTGTCTGAAACTCACTGGCTCCCTCCTCACTCCCACTCACACTTAAACTGCTGGGAGGATTATCAGGGGACATACAGATTGAGTTTCAGGCAGAAAGAAAGAATCCACAGGGTAAGGTGGAATCAGCATAACTCACCATGAGATTTGCAATGCCCATGCCCCATACCAATGACCAATGGGAGGACTTGCATCACTGAGCATGTGTCCACTTGTGAGGGAACGGGCTTCCCACCCTTTTATCTGAAACCTAATTAGGATTCCCAAATCTGCCTTTTGCTGGCATTTTCTGGTGCCTCCAGGACCCAGATACCTCAAATCATGCTCCTGAGACTTGCCCCATCTTCATCTGATCCCCTCCCCTCTGAGGCCCAACTTCTTCCTTTGTCCTGGCCCAGCCACAAGGACAAGGGCTATTGTGCCTGCCTGTGTAGAGAGAATGCCTGATGAAACAGAAATCAAAATGTATTCCATAGGATTTACATAAGACCAAGAGTCTCATAATATAATATTCAAAATGTCCAGAACATAGTTCAAATTACTCAGAATATGAAGAACCAAGAAAAATTCTCAACTCACATGAGAAGATGATCAATGGACACCAATGCAGAAAAGGCTGTGTGCACATTTAAAAAAAGGGAAACCTCAAAAAAAAATAAATAAAAAAGGGAAACCTCACTAAGATGGAAACAGGAGGTCAGAGAGGGAACTCTCACCCTCTCATTTCTCATTTGCAGACCCAAACAGGAAGATACCTTTAAGTCCATACTACTTTACTATCCCAGCAGGAGGGAGAGAGGTTTTCTCCTCTCTCAGCACAGCTCAGCCAATGAAAAACCACTACATCTGGAAATCCTAGTTTATTTCAATGGACTTTGTGTCTCTCAGCTCCCCCTTGTTCTCCCAACTTGCCTATGGTTTTGCCATAGTTCGCATGTCCCCAGTTGCACTTCTCTCTTATTCCTAAATAAACTCATTTTTGCTGATAAAATAATGAACAGTTTTATTTTTAAGGTTAACATTATTTGGTGACCAGAAGTGGGATCCAGAGAAGACCCCCAACAACCCCAAGACTGGTGAGCAAAACCTGTGCTGGTATCCACAGAGCAGTTGAGCTCACTGCTTTCTTGCTAACCCTAGAGTTTGTTTTTTGTTTTTTTGTTTTTTTGTTTTTTGTTTTTTAGATTTTATCCATTTATTCATGAGAGACACAGAGAGAGAGGCAGAGATATAGGCAGAGGGAAAAACAGGCTCCCTGCAGGGAGCCCCATGTGGGACTCAATCCTGGGACCCCAGGATCATGACCTGAGCTGAAGGCAGATGCTCAACAAGTGAACCACCCAGGTGCCCTGCCAACCCTAGAGTTTAAGGGTAAGTTTTCTCCTGGATTCAAGTTCTACTCACTTGGTGTTTTGAGTTCTCCAGGCATTATTTGGGATCTGTTTTTAAAGCTTTGTCCTTTCTGAGAGTATTGTTTGGTTTTTTATTGGGTTCCATTTGGAACTAGACTTTTCCGGTAGGAATTGTGCCTACTGGAACTATGTTAGCCCTTGGATTGTTCCTGTATGAATTCTGCTGGCCTTTGGTCTGATTCCTTCTGGAACCAGGCTGTTCCTGAAAAACCTCCAAGAAATGGGACCCCAGTCATCAAAATACTATAAGAGCACCTCCCCCCCTTCTGAGACCCTGGCTGGTTTAATGTTTTAAAACTGCAGTTCCCTCCTCATGTGCATTTCTTTTTTTAAAAGATTTTATTTATTTATTCAAGAGAGACAGAGAGACAGGCAGAGACACAGGCAGAGGGAGAAGCAGGCTCCATGCAGGGAGTCCAATGTGGGACTCGATCCTGGGACTCCAGGATCATGCCCTGTGCCGAAGGCAGGCACTAAACCACTGAGCCACCCAGGGATCCCCCTCATGTGCATTTCTAACTACATGGAACAACTTAGCCAAAAGTACACAAGTGGCCATTATGGAGGACTTCTGATCTCCCAAAACTTCTTTTTATCAAAATTAAATTAGAAAACCACAGTTCAGGGAGCACCTGGGTGGCTCAGTTGGTTGAGCATCTGCCTTCTGCTCACGTCATGATCCCAGGGTCCTGGGATTGAGCCCCGCATCAGGCTCCTTGCTCAGCGGGGAGCCTGATTCTCCCTCTCCCTCTACCTGCCATTCCCCCTGCTTGTCCTCTCTCTCTCCGTCAAATAAATAAATAAAATCTTGAAAGAAAGAAAGAAAGAAAGAAAGAAAGAAAGAAAGAAAGAAAGAAAGCCACATTTCAAAATAATGAAACAAACAAAAACTTAATAAAATGCATGTTTTAATTGGTAACTTGAGGCTTCCAAACATTTCCATGAAATCTAAGTTTGCCTCATTGCAAAATACTATTTCTTTTTAAAAATAAATTTAATTTAATTTATTTGAGAAAGAGAGCATGTGCAGGGGGAGAGGGTGAGACAGAGAATCTCAAGCAGGCTCTGCACCAAACCTGGGGCCTAACGCAGGGCTCTATCTCACAACCCTGAGTTCATGACCTGAGCCAAAACCAATGCTCAACCAACTGAGCCACCAACATGCCCCACAAAATACCATCTCTAAATTAACTGAAGCAAATAAACAATTGAAAGAAGTAAAAAGGGCTTCTGAGGCCTCATTTCCCCCTCCACTGTTTTCTTTGTCTCTTGACATTTGACACCTTGTGCTCAGGCCCCATCTCCAGTGCCATTTGCCTCTATTCTCTCCACACTGACTCTGTCTCCTCTATACCTCAATCCTCATTCTAATCCTTTCTCCAAACTTCCCTCTTCCTCCAAAACTCTTCCCACTTCCTCCCCTCCTAAATCTATTAAAACCTGCTTCCTTTAAAGTTAAACATTCTGGGGATCCAAATAAGCCCCAGATTTCTTATGTTCCATGGACTAAGTCCAAACTGGGGGCTATAGTTAAAGAGTTTCCTACAATGACTGAGGATCTCCTTAAGTTTGCTGCAGAATGTAACATAGTCACTCAAACTTTTACAAACCTGGTTTCTCAGATTTGTATCAATTAGTCCACATGCTTGTTGGTGAAGACCAGGCCAAACATTGGATGAAACTAGCCTGATGGGAACATCTGGAAAGGTTTTTAGAGAGATAACCCCCCAACTTTTGGCAAGATGCTAGAACGCTCACCAAAAATCTCCACCAAGCAATTACAGTAGCTCCTAAGACTGTTGATTGGAATAAAATTCAAGTTTATACACAAAAGCCCAATGAACCTGTTCAAGACTATTAACAGTCAACTTCAGATTGTTTTCAATGAACACTGTTTTTTTTTTGTTGTTAGATACTGAATCCACCTGGGTAGCATTTAACTCTATGTTTATTAATGGGCTGAACCAGGATCTTGCTCTTTTAGTTAAAAGGACCAGGATGGAATGGGAAATGATGTCCATTCCAGGTTTAGTTAATTTGCCAAACCAGTTTGCTCACACCCTAAATGAGTCACCCAAAAGAAAAACCACTAAAATTCTCAACTTTCAACTCCAACAAATAAAGGCCCCTAAACAATACCAAACCCCTTTTAGTTTCTGCTAGTATTGCAAAGAGCCAGAGCATTGGACAAAAGACTTATAAACGTAAGCATTCCAAGCACATTCATCCCTCTAGCCAGCCTTTCCAATATCCTCCTAATTTCTAGTGACTGGGCTCTTCTCTCTTAATCAGCTCAGAGAAACCACTCTCTAGACTGAGAATGAATCTCTGTTCTTATAGACACCAGAGGTACACTCTTGGTGCTCAATCCCACTGTTATAAAGTGGCCCCTGCCTTGGAGTCCTAAAAGTTCAAATAGTGGGGGTCTCTACTAAACCTCAACAGGTTCCCGTCTCTGAACGTGTTCCCTTTGAGAGATGCACACCCTTTCCTCCTTAGTTCCTCCATCCCTATTCATTTATCAGGCTGAGATTTCATAGAAACGTATCATGCCAAAATTTCTTTCTCCCAAAAGGGGGAAATAATGCCAGAATTTGACAGTGGTAATTAAAATAGCCAACCAGGGGGATTAAATGACCCTTTGATATATTTTGTTTGCTCTGTAGCTGAGTCCAGGGACACTGCTCACCTGTTGCTATTAGATCAGCTGCTGTCCTCTTCATGGGCAAAATCTTCAACTGATATTGGCAGAATCCACAGTGTGCCACCCATCAAGATTCAAATAGATCCCTCAAAATCTCTCCTTAGAATTAATCAATGCCCTATAAAGAAATCATTCAAGGCATGGACCCCATACTAGATTACAAGGCTCAGAGCCTCACTATCCCTGCCTCTAGTTCCTCTAATACCCCTATTTTACCTGTGAGAAAAGCTAATGGCCTTGAAGCAATAAATAACATTGTTATCCACTGACATCCTGTTGTTCTGAACCCCCATGTGCTGCTGACATTCATGCCCACTGAAAGCAAATTTTTCACAGTAATTGATCTATGCAGTACACTTTTAGTACTCCAGATGATAAGGATAGCCAAAATCTTTTTGCTTTCACTTGGGAAAAAAAGGCAATACACCTGGACAGTAATGTCCCAGGATTTCACAGAGAGTTCTTATTTTTCACAAAACTTAAAAGCTGATTTGGATGACATAAAGCTTTCTGCAAGCTCTACTTTGTTACAATACATAGATTATTTGCTTCTCTGCTCCCCATCTCAAACCTCTTCACAGGAGGATAACATCTTCCCGCTAAAAACTTTTGGCCTTAAAGGGTCATAAAGTCCCCAAAGAAAAAATGCAGCTTGCTCAAACTCTATAGTTCTATAGTTCTATAGTTAGGGCATCTGATCTTGTTTAGATCCAGAAGAAACCCTTCACAACTGCTTAACACTGACAGATTACCTTTTGACTCCCTGTGATAATTTATAGGAAACTCCAATAACCAATGCAGATTTTTTCATGGCTTCCTGATGGTTCTTACTTAAAAGATGAAAATGGTAGATATTGTTCTGGGTATGCTATTGCAACTCCTTTTGAAGTCACCGAGACAACAACTTTACCTTTGCTTACTTCTGCCCAGCAGGCTGAGTTAGATGCCCTTCCTCAAGTTTGTACCTTAGCCAAGTATAAAACCACGAACATTTATACCAATAGTTAATATGCCTTTGGGGTAGCTCATGACTGTGGAATTCTATGGAAATGAGGTTTAATAAATACATAAAATACAATTTAATTTAATTTATTTTAAAAGATTTTATTTATTCATGAGAGACACAGAGAGAGAGAGAGGCAGAGACACAGGCAGAGGGAGAAGCAGGCTCCATGCAGGGATCCTGATGTGGGACTAGATCCCAGGATTCCAGGAGCATGCCCTGGGCCGAAGGCAGGTGCTAAACCACTGAGCCACCCAGGGATCCTTGGGGATACAATTTTAAATGGCTCTTATGTCCAAAATGCATTAGATACCATATTTTTACAAGCTGCTCTGGCTACTATTAATGTTACTGGGCATTCCAGACTCAACTCCTTAGAGACCAAAGGAAACTACTTTGCTGATATTTCCACCAAAAATGCTGCTCTCAAGGAAACCAATAGCCTAACCTCTGTCATAGTTCAAAGAAATGTTCTCCCAAATGATAATTTGGAAAAATTGACAAGAAATAGCCAACAATTGGCCCCAGAGAGGGAAAAACAATACTGGAAATCCAATAATGGTTGATTCAATATAAAAAGAGAACTCTGGTTTGGACCAAATAACAATCTGGCCCTACCAGAAATTCTAAAATTGCCTCTGCTTTACCACTCTAGATGCATTAAACCATCAGTCTACTGACAAAATGATAGTGCTCATGAACCAATATTGGTGGGGAATATTAATGAGGCCACAAAATTGCCTACCTCTGCCCGAGGTGGCAGGGAGGTGGGTATGGGGATGGGTGAAATAGGTAATGGGTATTAAGGGGGACACTTGTGATGAGTGTTATGTGACGTATGGAATTGATGGACCACTATAGTGTACACCTTAAACTAATATAACACTGTATGTTAACTATAGTGGAATTTTAAAGTTTTTAAAAAGTGAGGCAGGGTGCCTGGGTGGCTAAGTGGTTGGGCGTCTGTCTTTGGCCCAGGTCGTGATCCTAGGATCCTAGGATGGAGTCCTGCATCGGGCTCCTCATGAGGAGCCTGCTTCTCCCTCTGCCTGTGTCTCTGCTTCTTCTGTGTCCCTCATGAATAAATAAATAAAATTTAAAAATAAATAAATAAAAAAATAATAATAAATAAAAAATAAATTAAAAAAATAAAAATAGATAGATAGATAGATAGATAGATAGATAGATAGATAGATAAAATCTTTTTTTAAAAAATGTGGCAGCTGGGCGTCTCAGTTGGTTAAGCGTCTGACTCTCGACTTTGGCTCAGGTCATGATCTTGGGGTCCTGCGATCAAGCCTTGCATCAGGCTCTGTGTTGGGCATGGAGCCTGCTTAAGATTCTCTCTCTCCTCTCCCTCTGCCCCTCCCCATCCTCTCTATAAAAAAATAAGTAAGTAAAATAAAAAGATAAAAAGTTTTTAAAAGTGCCTACCTCATTTGTCCCACCTGTCCAAAGTATAATATAGGGACACCTATTCACAGAAATGGATTTCATAGAGTTTCTCCTGCCTTGTGGATATAAATATGTTTTAGTCATGGTTTGTAGTTTTCTCACTGGGCCAAACTTTCCCTTGTAGAAAGGCCACTGGTGCCTCTGTGGCTAAAAGTCTATTAGAAAAGATTATTCCAACATGGGGAACTCCTCTTGAATTTCATAGTGATTGTAGAACCCATTTTACTAGTCAGGTGTTTCAATGAGTCTGTACTGTTTGGCTGGTTTTACAACACTTTCATGGCATACATCAACCTAAATCCTCAGGGTTAGTTGAATGCACTAAAGGCACTACTAAGACTCAATTGGAAAAATTTGTAGAAACCCTCCAAATATCTTGACTGAAAGCATTGCCATTGGTCCTTGTAAATCTCAGAACCACTCCCTTAGAACTCATAGACTTTCACCCTATGAGATAGTCACAGGATGTCCAATGCACTTGGCCCCTGCCTCCTTTAACCCACAGTTGTTAAAAGGAGATACACTTCAATATTGTAAAGGCCTAATTGTTTCTATTTAAAATAACCATGCTTTGAAATACATACATATATACATGCATACATATATACACACATACATACATACATAAAATTAAAGAACCATGATTTGGTAGAGCAATCTTTTTATAGTGCCCTCTTGGGAGACAAGACCTTAAGCATTACATCTTGCAAGCTGGAGATTTTATCCATTGGAAAAGACACCTCCAAGAAAGACTGTCTTCGATCTCACTGGAAAGGCCCCTATCAGGTATTGCTCACCAACCCTTGTGCTGCCAAACTCTAGAGTAGACTCTTGGGTTCATAGGACACATCTAAAGAAAGTACCAAAGTCTGATTGGATACTCACACCATATGGTGACCTAAAAGTAAAGATTTCCCAGAATTAAAGCAGACAACATCTGACGAGACCCTTTCCCAAGATGTTGGGACAAGGCCTGTATACCTTTTTCTCACTGTTTGCTTCTTCCATCTCTTTCATGGAAAGAAAATGCCCTTCTCTGCATTTCCGAAAACTTTCCAAGAGAGGGAAACCACTTCTTCTGATTACGGTCTTTTGGAAATAGCTTCATCATGATCCTGTGATAAATTAAGTTTTTACTCACTTTTTCTGAAGGGTTAGAAGGTTCATTATTTGTAAAAGTCTTTTCTTTCATCTGAACTATTAACTGACTTTGGATTCCCTATCCAAATTCATGATTTCTGAGTTTACAACTTTACAGGCCATATTACTGATAACACATCTGGTTTCAAACAGTTCTTTTGAGATAATAATACTGGTTTAAAATGCCTTTGAAGTTTTGCTGTTCTGCAAAAAGCTCAGCTATTGCTTCATGTTTATACCTGCACCATATCTTCCCAAATGCCCTCAGCTAATTCAGTGGGCTCTTAGAGTATTTACTATTTTGCTTTCATGACCTCTTTAAGCAGGGGCCTCCAGGAGGCATACAAGATTCTGGGTTTGCCCCCATATGGGGAACTTTTCTCTGCAAGTCAGAATAAGTGCCAATAAATATTTCCATTGGCTACTTTCACACCTAGGGTTCTAGGTGTGAACCATTATGCAATTTGGAATCATCATGTTACTTTTTTTTAAAGATTTCTTTTTTATTTTAGAGAGAGAAAGAGAGCAGGGGGAGGGGCAGAGAGAAAGAGGGAGAGAATCTCAAGCAGACTCCTCAATGAGCAAGGAGCCCAAGATGGGGCTCAATCTTATGACCCCCAGATCATGACCCGAGCCTAAATCAAGAGTCAAACACTTAACTGACTGAGCCACCCAGACATCCTGTCATGTTACCTTTAATTCTGCACTTCTTGCCCATCAGGCTTTTGTAAAAATCATGTACCAAATAAGGTGATGCTGGCTCAACACTTTGAAATGATTTCCAATGCTTACAATGGTGATAAATATGGATTATAGAAGTGTCTGAGAGTTCTTCCTCTTAGCCTTTCTTGTTACTCAAATGTGGCTTAACCTTAAGTGGTTTCAAGCTGCTATGCAATTTTCCCCTAAAGAAGGAAAGATCCTTCTTGGCAGTGAAAGACAAAACCACTACATATAGGAAACATAATTCTTATTTTTAAGATTTTATTTGTTTATTCATGAGAGACACAGAAAGTGAGAGGCAGAGACATAAGCAGATTCCACACAAGGAAGCCCGATGTGGGACTCAATCCCGGGACTCCGGGATCATGGTCTGAGCCAAAGGCAGACACCCAACCGCTGAGCCACCCAGGCATCCCAAGGGAAACCTAATTCTTGATCAGCAATGCTTCTGAGTAAAGGCCTTGATCAAAAAAAGGATTTTTTTTTAAAAAAAAGGAATTTTGAAAATTAATAAAAGGAAACCTCACTAGAATAGAGTTGGGATGCCAGAAGGGAGAGGTCTTATGCACTATCACTTATTGTCAATTGCAGATCCCTACAGGAAAAGGAGGTACTTTGCAAGTCGATACTACTTTACTATCCCAGCAGGAGGAAGAAAGGCTTTCTTTCTCTTCTGGCAACAGCCCAGCCAATGAGAGACTGTCACAACTCAGCCAATTAAAAATCACTGCATTTTTAAAAAGATTTTATTTATTTATTCATGAGAGGCACAGAGAGAGGGGCAGAGACATAGACAGAGGGAGAAACAGGATCCTTGCAGGGAGCCCAATACGGGACTCAATCTCAGGACCCCAGGATCATGATCTGAGCCAAAGGCAGATGTTTAACCGCTGAGCCACCCAGGCGTCCCAAAACCACTACATTTTGAACTTCCACTTTATTCCAATGGACTTTTTGTTTATAACAGCCCTTCCCAACTTCCCACTTTCCTCTGTAAAAGAGCATTTCTTTCTCTTGTTCACCTGACTTGCCTCTGGTTTTGCCCAAAGCTTGAATGTCCCAAATTTGCAATTCTCTGCTATTCTGGAATAAACCCAATTTGCTGGTAAAATAACTGACAGCTATGTTTTTAAGGCTAACAACTAAAATGTTGGGATTGTCTGACAAAGTCTTTAAAACAGCTGTGGTAAAAAAAAAAAAGCATCAACAAACAATCATGAACACTTCTGAAACAAATATAAAAATAAAAAGTCTTGGCACCAGAAAAAGATAGAATATTTAAATAAACAAATGGAAATTTTATAAGTGAAAAATAAGATAACCAAATAAAAATTTC
This sequence comes from Canis lupus baileyi, assembly GCF_048164855.1. Lineage (NCBI taxonomy): Eukaryota > Metazoa > Chordata > Mammalia > Carnivora > Canidae > Canis > Canis lupus. The sequence continues at coordinate 82,682,808 of NC_132876.1, forward strand.
CCTGGATGGGTTCAGAAGCAAGAATGGAGATGACAAAATTAGTTATTGAACTTGACGATAGATCAGTAGAAATTATTCAATCAAAACAACTCAGAGACAAAGATATTGAAAGAAAAATGAACAGAATCTCAAGAACCTATGGCAAAATACTATGACATCTATAGTTTCTATCATCAGAAACCCAAAAGAATGGGCACCTCGGTGGCTTGGTCAGTTAAGCATTTGCCTTCCACTCAGGTCATGATCCCTGGGTCCTGGGATCAAGCCTTGAGTTGGGCTGCCTGCTCAGTGGGGAGTCGGCTTCTCCTTTCTTTGCCCCTCCTCCCCACTCATGCTTATTCTCTATGTCTCTCTCTCTCTCTCTCTCTCAAATAAATAAATAAATAAAATATTTTTTAAAAAAGAAACCCAAAAAGGAAAGGAAAGGAAACATAGTATTACAAAAGGTGACATAGTATGGTGATTTAAAGTGTTTTTACAGTAATTATTGCTGGAGACTTTACAAATTTGGCAAAAGCCATAACCTACAATCCAAGAAGTTTGGCAAATACCGAACAGGACAGACCTAAACAACCCATGCCCAGACACATCAGAATCAAACTCTGAAATCCACAAAGAAAAAAAAAATCTTGAAAGCACTAAGAGGTAAATAATGCATTACTTATAAGGGAACAATGATCCAAATGACTGCAGAATTCTCTTTAGAAATCATGGAGGCCGGGACTGCCTGGCTGGCTCAGTCAGTAGAGCATGTGACTCTTCATTTCAGGGTCATGACTTTGAGCCCCATGTTGGGTGTAGAGATGACATAAACAAACAAACAAACAAACTTAAAGAAATAGAAATCCTGGAGACCAGTAGAAAGTGTCCCAACATTTTTTTCCCAATATTTTTTAAGTACTGAAAGAAAAGAACTGTCAACCCAGAATTTGACATCCAGCCAAATGTTCTTCAGGAATGAATGTACAAAAAAGACATTTACGATGAAGGATAACAAAGAGAATGTGTTAGGAGCAGACCTAAAAGAATTCCAGTCAAAATTCAGACAGAAGAAAAATGATATCAGGAGGTCATGTGAAGTAGTAGGAATGAAGGAAGAACAGAAGAAATGGGTAAATATATGGCTAGATATAATAGACTATTCTCCTTTTGGTTAACTAAACTATATTTGAGGATGAAAAGCAAAAATGAAAAATTAAGACATCATCTGATGTAGTTTCAATATATGTGGAAGTAATAATATTTAAGGTAATGAGAACATAAAGAGGGGGAGACTAACAGGAACTGTATGGTGGTAGGATTTCCACATTCTATGTGCAATGGTAAAAAAAAATTGATTTTTAGTAGTCTAGGAAGAGTTAACTATGTATATTTTAATTCCCAGACAAATCACTTTTAAAAATAGATACAGATATACAGAGATAGAGTAAAAAAACACAATAGATACATTTAAGAGGAATGCTAAACAATATTCAAATAACCCAAAGGAAAGCAAAAAGCAGAGAGACAAAAAACAGGGAAGAAACATACAACAAATCTTAAAACGGTACATTCTGTACACAGTGGTATAAATTCAAATGGTATACAATGATGTAAATCCAAACATACTAATAATTACATTAAATGTAAATGATCAGGGTTCCTGGGTGGTGCAGTCGATTGGGCATCTGATTCTTGGTTTCAGTTCAAGTTGCAATCTCAGGGTGGTGAGATCTAGCCTCAAGTCAGGTTCTACACTCAGCACAGAGTCTGCTTAGGACTCTCTCCCCCTCTCTCTTAGCCCCTCTCCTCACTCACACTCACACACACACTCTCTCTCTCATTTATTATATAAAATAAATAAATTTTAAAAAATAAATGTAAATGATCACAAAGATTTTGATGGATTTTTTCTTTAAAAAAGGCAACATGAGCCAACTATGCTATGTACAATAAACTTACTTCAAATATAATGATGTAGCTAAGTTAAGGTAAAGGATGAAAAAAGATACACCAGATAAACACTAATTTAAAAATAAAAGCTTGAGTGACTATTAATAGCTGACAAAATAAACTACAGAACCAAGAACATTACCAGAGGTAAAGAGAGATATTACAAACTGATAAAAACTCACCAAGAATACATAATAATCTATAATGTGTATACACTTGGGGTCCCCAAGACCATCCTAGGTTCAATTATTTGCAAATGGGATTCACAGAGCTCAGCATATAGCTGTACCCAAGGCTAATTATTTATTATGACTTAAGGATACTAGGCAAAATCAGCAAAGGGAAAAAGTGCATGAGATAAAAGTCCAGAGGAAAGCCTCACAAGCTTCTAAGAGTGCTTTCCTAGTGGAGTCATGCAATTCATCCCCCCAGCAACGAATTGTGATAACACATATTAAGTGTTGTCTACCAGAGCAGCTCATGATACTCAGTGCTTTTCCCCTAAGATCAGAAATGAGGAAAAAAAATAAAAATAAATAAAAATTTAAAAAAAGAAATGAGGGAGAGGGATGCCTCAGTGGCTCACCTCAGTGGTTGAGCATCTGCCTTTGGCTCTGGGCATGATCCTGGGGTCCTGGGATCGAGTCCCACACCAGGCTCCCTGCGAGGAGCCTGCTTCTCCCTCTGCCTATGTCTTTGTCCCTGTGTGTGTGTGTGTGTGTGTCTCTCATGAATTAAAACAAAATAAAATCTTAAAAAAAATAAAAAATAAATGAGGAAGAATGTTCACTTTCACCCTGGTTATTTAACATTGTATTAGAAATCCTGGCCAGTTTGGAAAGGCAAGAAAAAGTCATAAATGGCTTACAGGTTGGGAAGAAGAAATAAAACTACTCTAATTCTCCCTGGGTGTTTCAGTCAGTTGGGCCTCTGACTCTTGATTTTGGCTCAGGTCATGATCTCAGGTTTGTGAAATTGAGTCCCACATGAGCCTCTGCACTCAGCATGGTATCTGCTTGAGATTCTCTCTCTCTCTCTCTCTCTCTCTCTCTCTCTCTCTCCCTTTGCTCCTACCCCTGCTTACACTCACTCACTCTCTCAAATAAATGAAATATTTAAAATAAATTTAAAAAATACTAGAGCTAATATGTGAGTTTAGCGACATTCCAGAATACAAATTTATCCACAAATTTCAAGCATATTTCTGTATATTAGCAATGAACAGTGAAAACTGCAATTAAAATAATATTTTACTTTTTTTTTTTTGAGAGGGAGAGAGAGAGCCAGCATACCAGCAGGGGAAGAAGAAATGGACTCCCCACTGAGAAGGGAGGCCGACTAGAGACTTGATCCCAGGACCCTGGGATCATGACCTGAGCCCAAGGCAGACATTCAACCAACTGAGCCACTGAGGCGCTCCAGAAACTGGAAGTTTTAAACACACACACATGCAATACTATTTTACAATAGCTTCTCAAAAAAATCTAACAAAAACATGTACAGGATCTGTGGATGTTGTAAACTACAAGAAGCTGACGAAAGAAATAAAAGACCTAAATTATATAGAGACATACTGTGTATGTGGGTTGACAGATTCAGTAAAGATGTTAATTGGGGCAGCCTGGGTGGCTCAGCAGTTTAGCACCACCTTCAACCCAGGGCCTGATCCTGGAGACCCGGGATCGAGTCCCACACGTCGGGCTCCCTGCATGGAGCCTGCTTCTTCCTCTGCCTGTGTCTGTGCCTCTGTGTGTGTGTGTGTGTGTGTGTGTCTCATGAGTAAATAAATAAAATTTTAAAAATAAATAAAAAATAAATTTTAAAAAAGATGTTAATTGTCCCCAAATTGATCTATACATTTAATGCAATTCCATTCAAAATCCCAGCAGCATTTTTTTGTGGATACAGACAACTTAATTCTAAAATGTATGTGGAAAAACAAAGGAACTAGAATTGTCAAGGTCATTTTGAAAAGGAAGAACAAAATTGGAGGGCTAACATGGATTTTTACTTACTACAAAGCTATAATAATCAAGACTGTGGTCCTGGCACAGAGATAGACACACCTTCATGAACTATCAATTGACCATATTTTCATGTGAAGGTGTTTAACTATGAAGGGGCAGCACTAGGGAGCTCTGTAAGGTGATGGAACAGTCATGTATCCGGAACGTGGCAGTGGGTACATGAATCTATTCATGTGTTAAAACTCAGAACCACCACAGTCAATTTTTACATTTTTGATATTCTGGTATGTATTTTTTAAAATTATCCTATAGCGTGTCCTGGTTTGTATCTGATTTCTTTCACCTAACATTATTTCTTTGTGGGTTAAATTCATTCATTCCCATAGCTGTGCCATATTCTGTGCTATGAAACTGCCACAATTTATTTATATGTTTTCCTACTAGTGTATAATTGGGTTGTTTCCAGTGTTTAGCTACTACAAATAGAGTTACTATATGACCATTATTGTATGTCCTGGAATGCTCATGATAGTTAGTATGAGATGGCAAGAACCTAAATCGTATGCTACCTATCCATTTGGTAGAAAAGTGCCTGAATAAACTCTGGCTTTAATAAATAATGACACATCATCAAAACTATTTCAGAACATGTGAGCCACTGTTTGGACAAGTTACACTAGTGTTAATGAGGATCTGTTGTAAAGATGACACACGAATCTAATGACTGCAAATGGGTCGCAGTAACCAATGAGGCAATGAGTTCCCTGAACTCATCTTGGTGTCCCCGTGGACAGAGGTGAGGACAAACAGGAAGAACATAAATGGCCAGAGAGGACATTGGCCCATGGTTCTGACTTCAGAGCTTCCCACCTGCCTGACTGCCCTGAGCAATTCAAGGGAGGTAGCCCCTGGCTGTGCCTGAGAAGACTCGAGTCAAGTCATCCCCAGAAACTCTGACCTGCTCCTCCTCTTGGGCCAAATTTGCTTTCTCATCACTTCAGAGACCCCCCCTCCCCAATTTATGAGCATCCCCTGTGTGGCGGGAGTATAATCATGCCCACTGTGCAGGTGAGGAGACTGAGACACATGGAGGGCAGGAGCTGGGTCTGTGGCCCTGCAGCAGGTCAGAGGGCAGGTTGTAGGTGAGCCATTCCTTACCCCACAGCTGTACATTCCCTCAGGCCATATAGAGCTTTTCTGCTGCCTCTTCCTCAGGCCAGTGTCTCCTCGAGACCAGCAGCCCCGGTACATCTACTTGCCCCAGCTAGGAGTTATATGTCATCCCAGCATTCAGGTTCTGAGAGGGGACTGGGTGGTGGTGGAGCTAGCAGCGGGTCAGGATCTGAAAGGAGACCTAGAGGCCTTTTCCTAAACACAGGCTCTGTAGGGGATGCCCCAGTGTCTTCAACATCCAGGACTGTGCCATCAGGACAGGCTAAGTGGTAGCCCAACCTGCCCTGTGGTTGAGGCCCATCTTATGGGGGGGGAAAACAAAAACGAAATCTTTATAAATGAGAAAAATATTACAAATGTGAGAACTTCCCTTAGACCACAGAAATGGGATTCTGGTAGGAGGAAGAAGAGCAGGAGGAAGAGAAAGGCCATCTGCAGTGACTAGGACCAGGGTTCTCCAGGAAAAGGAGACAGAGCTAACCCGAGGCTGCCCCCAGCTGTCCACACCCAGAGAGGGAGGCTCTGAGGGACACTCAGGTCTGGAACTCAGGCACCCAGAGACCTGTGACCCTCTCAGGTGTGAATGTTTCAGCCTCTGTCCCTCCTCCATCTTCTTCCATGAGGCCTCCCTGGTCTTGGAGATGAGTCGCCTCCTGCTGGTAAAGGTTAGAATGTGGACAGTCCACGACTGAACTGTGTCTGGTGACAGTAACACCTCACCATGAGACCATTGCTTCAGTCATGCTTCCCTGAACGAAAGGGAAAGGCCACTTTGATTTAGCAGGAAGCTCAGGTTTAATTTTGGACTCCCCTGGACCACAGACATCCAGAAGGGGAAGTGGAGGGCTGTACTCTGTGGTCCAGTGACATCTGGGCAGAGGGCTGAGACCCGAGGACAGAGAGCAGGAGCCCCTGTGAGATCAAGATACTGGGCCTAGGAACAAGGAGGAAGATACAGAGGAAGATCAGGGAAGCCCCAGTGAAGGAATGTGCTCAGGACTGATGAAAACACAGAACTCAGGGCCTCAGTTTCCTTACCTGTACACTCGTGATAAAAGTAGAATTTACATCGTGGTCTTGGTGTGAGAAAATCATGACTCATGTAAAGTAATTCGCCCAGTGTCTGGCATAGAGTAACTGGGAGGTAAATGCTGATAGTGTTATTATTACAAGAATCACTCAATTTTAATTATTTGGTGACATGCTATTCTCGCTACAGGATGGGCATCTTGCTCCCTTCAAGGGCAAGCCCATCTGTCCACCTCCGTGGCCTCAGGGTGGGGACACTGTCAGTAACCACAGAGGCCTGGTGAGGGGGGCGGTGCAGAATACAGCCCACAAAAGATAGCCACATCCTAAACTGTAGGATCTGGAATATGTCACCTTACATGCCAAAAGGGACTCTGCAGATGTGATTAAACTAAGCATTTTGAGATGAGATTATCCTGGATTATCTGACTGGGTGCAATGTAATCACAAGGGTTCTTATAAGTGAAAGAAAGAAGGAGGCAGGAGAGAGAGTCAGAGTGATTTGATATGAGAAAGACTCAACTGGCCATTGCTGGCTTTGAAAATGGAGGAAGGGGCCATGAGCCAAAGACTGCAGGCAGCCTCCAGAAGCTGGAAAAGGCAAAAGAGTGGATTCTTCTCTAGAGCCTACAGAAGGAACACGACCTCACAGACACCCTGTGAGACTCCTGACCTCCAGAACTGTAAGACGGTATATTTGTGTTGTTTGGACACTGTTTGTTGCAAATTTGTTACATGATTAATAAGAAACTACTAGGTAGGGAAACACAAGTGTTCCCCACTCCCTTCCTTCCTCCCTCTCAGGTCTGCATTTCTGCCAGAAATGCCCAGCCCTGTGCCCCTACAAGATGGTGCCCTGGGATGAGGTGCGGCCCTGTGGCCTTGGTTAACCTCAAAGACAGGGGGAGACTGAGGAGGGTGTGGGTCCCCTGGGGAGGGTGTGTGGAGATCCAGTACATCTCAAGAAGGCAGGCAGGGAAAGGGCCTGGGGTAGATAGAGGCCTCCACCCTTCACATTATCTACCACTACAACAATACACATACTTAAGGGTGGGAATGAGGTGTTGTGAGTGACAGTGATTTTAAGAGTTCGGGGGTGGGGAGGGTCTGGTAACAGCTGATGTGTACTTGTTATGTGCCAGGCACTGCCCTAGCTAACCCATGTGTTATCTCATTTAACCTTCACCATAACCCTGTGAGGAGGGAAAGTTATTATCCCTGATGACACACAAGCAAAAAGGAAGCACAGAGAGCTTGAATAACTTGCCTATAGTGTGACATAGTGGTAATTTAGTCCTGGACTGTACCATTCCGGAGCCCTTCCTCTTGCCTGCCTTGCTACACTGCCTGAATTGCTAGATTAATCAAATATATTAATGAATGAGGCCATTACACATTTTCTCCAAAACTCAGTGGGCATTAGCTCCCTTTTAAGGCTGGAAGAGGACAAATAACTTGCCCAAAGACACACAAGGGCTTGGGGTCCCGGCTTTTTTTTTTAAGATTTTATTTATTTATTCATCACACACACACACGCACGCACACACAGAGGCAGAGACATAGGCAGAGGGAGAAGCAGGCTCCATGCAGGGAGCCTGACGTGGGTCTCCAGGATCAGGCCCTGGGCCAAAGGCAGCGCTAAACCACTGAGCCACCCGGGCTGCCCAAGGTCCTGGCTTCTTTTTTTTTTTTTTTTTGGTCCTGGCTTTTAAACGAACTCTTCTAAGCTCTAAAACCACATATGGGGGCACCCAGGTGGGTCAGTCATTTATGTATCTAACACTTGATTTCAGCCCAGGTCACGAGGTCACGATCTCAGGGTTGTGAGATCAAGCCCTACATCTGGCTCTATGCTAGGCATGGAGCCTGCTTGGGATTCTCTCTCTCCCTCTGCCCTTCCCCCCCCTAAATACGTACATACATAGCATACATACATACATACATAAAACACAACAAAACAAAACAATGTATGAATGAGGTCCAAGGGGAGATGAACTCAGATATCTGAGGACAAAATGGACAGATTCTCTCCATCCTCCAAGAGGTGAGTATCCCCACTCCATAGCTGGTGTCAAGAGACACAGAATAAGCAAGTTCCCAAACATGACTTCCACAGATAGGGCTGAGGGAGCCTTGGTAACCTCCAGGACTGCAAGACCTTGACCCCAGGAGAGGTTCTGAAAGAAGCAGTCCACCTACACTTCGTGGTCTAGACAAGGAAACTGGGGTCACTCAGAGCCTGTGTGGAGTCCCAAAGAGTCACATCACTCCCATGACTCACTGCTTTTTGCCTTAGTTGTGATCTCTTTTTTGCCTGAGAAATGTACACTTCAATGAACATTAACGAATTGCACACCCATCAACAACCACCTAGGTCAAGTTGTAGACCAGAAGTCTTCTGGGTCCCTTCCCAATTACATCTCTCCCTCCCTCCCCCAGAAGTAACCATTATCATGGACTTGGTGATAATCATTCTCTCACTCTCCTTTATAATTTTACCACTGGTAATGGATTCATTCTGCCTGTTTTTCTGTTTGGCTTCTTTTGCTCAACATCACGTCTGTGGGATTCATCCAGGCTATTCCACATAGTTGTAGATCTTTCATTCTCATTATACAATATTCCATTCTGTGAATATATAACTTATTTATACACTTATTGGTGTATCTGGTTTTTCTATTGGTAGTTTTAAATATATTCTAGGTTTGAACTTTTCACCAGTTATGTGTGTTTGAATGATTTTCTCTCAATTTACAACCCAATTTGTGGTTTTCACTCTTTATGGTATTTTTTGATCAATAGACATTCTTAATTTTAATGTAATTGAATGTTTTATAATTGTCATCTATGGTTAGTGTTTTGTGTCTTAAGAAAAACTTTCCTACCATGAGTATATGAAGGTATTTTTCTGTATTAAATTCTTAGAGCTCTTTGGTTTTGCTTTTCACATTTAGGTTTTGAGTCTGCCTAGAGTTATTTTTGTGTTGTGAGGATCCACTTTCATTTTTTTTAATATGGATAACAGATTTTTCCATCTATTGAAAGTCCAACCATTTCCTACTGGTCTCACAATATCTCATTGGCTACCTATTCTGAGTCTACATATAAAGTGGGTCTGTTTCTGAAACCACTGGTCTTTCATTGGTCTATTTGCCTACCTTTGCAGCAATATCATACCATCTTAATTGCTATACCTTAAATTAAGTATGGGTGCTCTGGCTAGTTGGCACTTCCACATAGATGTAAGCATTAACTTGCCAAGATATGCAGACACAAATCTATCGAAATTGTGACAGGATTTACAGTGAATCTACAGAATAGTTCAGAGGGAACTGATAGGTTTATGACATTGACTCATTCAAAAACATGTATATCTATTATTTAATCTTTTAGAATGTCTTTCAATAAGGTTTTTACATTTTTTTACAAAAAGATCTTGCTCTCTTGGAGTGCCTGGCTGGCTCAGTCAGTAGAGCATGTGACTCTTGATCTTGGGGTTGTGAGTTCAAACCCCACATTGATGTGGAAATTAATTAAAGATAAGATCTTTAACAAAAAAGGGTAAGATCTTTTTTAAATTTCTAAATAGTTCATAAGGGGTATCTTTATTAAAGTTTTCTGTCTGTTGTTAGTATATAAAAACAATTTATATTTGAATATGGATTTTTGGTATCAGAAATCTTTTTAAATCCTTAATAATTCTAATAATTTGTCCATGGATTATTTTGGATTTTCTATATATGCAATGGTATCATCTACAAATAATGACAATTCAGTTCTTCGTTTCCAATCTTTAAATATTTTTAATTTCTTTTCCTTGCCTTATTGTGCTTGCTAAGACCTCCAGTACAATGCTGAGTAGAAATGCAATAGCAAGCATTCTTGCCATGCTCCAAATGTCAGAGCTCTTCAAATCTCATTTGAAGTATGTAGTTTACTGTAAATTCTTGTAGATAAATACATTTTATGTTAAGAAAATTTATTCAACTAATTTACTAAGGTTTTCCTTTTTGTTTTAAGTAAGCTCCACGCCAAGTGTGGAGTCCAACACAGGGCTTGAATTCACAACCTTGAGATTAAGACCTGAGCCAAGATCAAGAGTCAGATGCTCAACTGACTCAGCCACCCAGGAACCCCTTGCTAAGGTTTTAAAAATCATGAATAGAGGGATGCCTGGGTAGCTCCAACTCTAAGCATTCAACTCTTGATTTTGGCTCAGGTCATGATCTCAGTATTGTGGGACTGGGCCCCATGACAGGCTCTGCATTCAGCATGGAGTCTGCTTGTCCTTCTCCTTCTGCTCCTCCCACTACCTCTCTCTCTCTCTCTCAAATAAATAAATAAAATCTTTCAAAAAAGTAAAATCAGGGATGCCTGGGTGGTTCAGCAGTTGAGCATCTGCCTTTGGCTCAGGGCGTGATCTTGGAGTCCCAGGATTGAGTCCCACATCGGGGCTCCCTGCATGGAGCCTGCCTCTCCCTCTGCCTATGTCTCTGCCTCTCTCTGTGTCTCTCATGAATAAATAAATAAAATTTTTATTAAAAAAAGTAAAATCATGAATAGATGTCAAATTTTATCTAACCTTTTCTCTAACACCTATTGAGATTATTATGGTTTTTCTCTTTTAGTATGCTAATAAAGCAACATGTGCTAAGTTCAAACGTTAAACCACATTACAGTTTTAGAATAAATACACCTTGGTCATATCACACTTTTTAAATATATTGGATGTAGGCAGTGCTAGAGATTGAATAGTTGTGTTCCCTCCCTCACAAGTTGTATGTTGAAACATAATTCCCACCATGTGATGGTATTAGAAGGTGGGACCTTTGGGGTAATTAGATCATGAGGGTGAAGCCCTTGTGAATGGGATGAGTACCCTTATAAAAGAGACCCCAAAGAGTAACCTTGTCCCTTCACTATGTGAGGACACCACAAGAAGACAGCCATCTACGAACCAGGAAGTTGGTTCCCACCAGACACCAAATCTGCAAGTGCTTTGATCTTCGACTTCCCAGCTTCCAGCACTATGAGAAATAAGTGTTTGTTGTTTTCTAGAAACCTAGTCTACACTATTTTGGTACAGCTGCCTAAACAGGCCAAGACAGGCAGTTATTTAGTTTAAGGTATTTTTATGTTTTCTTGAGATCTGTAATATTCGTTTTTCACTCATCAAGGTTTAGTATCAAGTTTCTATTAGCCCCAGAAAACGAGTTAGAAACGCTCCCTTTGGGCAGCCTGGGTGGCTCAGGGGTTTGGTGCCGCCTTCAGTCTGGGTGTGATCCTGGAGACCGGGGATCGAGTCCCACGTCAGGCTCCCTGCATGGAGCCTGCTTCTCCCTCTGCCTGTGTCTCTACCTCTCTCTCTCTCTCTCTCTCTCTCTCTGTGTGTTTGTCTTTCATGAATAAATAAAATATTTTTTTAAAAAAAGAAAGAAACGCTCCCTTTGGGGGATCCCTGGGTGGCTCAGCGGTTTGGCGCCTGCCTTCGGCTGGGGACATAACCTGGGAGTCCCAGAACTGAGTCCTGAGTTGGGCTCCCTGCATGAGCCTGCTTCTCCCTCTGCCTGTGTCTCTGCCTCTCTCTCTCTATCTCTCTCTCCCTCTCTCTCTCTCTCTCATGAATAAATAGATAAAATCTTAAAAAAAAAAAGAAACACTCCCTTTTTCTCCACTTTGGAATCCCTTTTGTAGAATCAGAATTGTTTGTTCCTTGAGTGTATCACCACTGAAGCCATCTGGGCCCAGAGTTTCTGTTGGGAAGACTTCTGTTACTTTTTTTAAAAAAAGATTTTATTTATTTATTCATGCGAGAGACAGTGAGAGAGAAAGAGAGAGAGAGAGAGAGGCAGAGACACAGGCAGAGGGAGAAGCAGGCTCCACACAGGGAGCCCGATGCGGGACTTGATCCTGGGACTCCAGGATCACACCCTGGGCTGAAGGCAGGCGCCAAACTGCTGAGCCACCCAGGGATCCCCAGGTTCTGTTACTTTAATGGTCATAGGACTACTCAACTTTTCCTTTTTTATTTTTTGAGACAGTTTTGTCAAGTTACATGTCTGTAGTAATTTGTCCATTTTATCTAACTTTTCAATCCAGTTGTTGGAAAGTTGCCTTTTTGGATATTGAGCAAATTATCACATCAATGGAAGACCACAGGCACATGTTTGGACTTTGGTATTTGGCCAAGTGAGAATATCCTCACTGAAAGATGAAATGAGCAGGTGTTAAATTTGTTTTCAATACTGTTTTCCAAGGCGCCTGGTGGCTCAGCTGGTTAAGCATCTGCCTTCAGTTCGGGTCATGATCCTAGGGTCCTGGGACTGAGTCCTGTATTGGCCGCCCTGCTCAGTGGGAGTCTGCCTCTCCCTCTCCATCTGCCTCTCCCCTGGCTCATGCTCTCACTCTCTCTCAAATAAATTAATAAAACCTTTTTTTAAAATATTTTTTTCTTTATTTATTTATGATAGTCACACAGAGAGAGAGAGAGAGGCAGAGACACAGGCAGAGGGAGAAGCAGGCTCCATGCACCGGGAGCCCGACGTGGGATTCGATCCCGGGTCTCCAGGATCGTGCCCCGGGCCAAAGGCAGGCGCCAAACCACTGCGCCACCCAGGGATCCCCAATAAAACCTTTAAAAAAAAAACTTGTTTTCCACTTTCAGAACTCTGCAATTCTCTTCCTTCTGACTGGATTGTCCTCTCTTCCCCTTCAGCACCTGGTGGATTCCTTCTCATTTCTTAATTCAGTTCATGCACCATATCCTCCAAAAAGGTTTCCAGACTCCCCACACTGGGCTGAGCATCTGTTCTGAGGCCCCCACCACTGCTAATGCAACTAACCACACTCCACTAAAATCCTTTCTCTGTATCTGTCCTCCCACTAGACTGTGAGATCCTTCCTGTGTGTCCTCAGAGCAGAGAAGAGGTGGTCAGTCAACATTTGGGGAACTAAGCTGAGCTTGTAACCACTGAATGACCAACTAAGTTCTCTAACCATGTCTCTGTATTTTCCCACATTGCTTATTTGTTCCTTCATTTTTTTCATTCAGTAGGCATTTATTGAGGACTTACTATGTGCCCAGCACTGTCCTAGAAGAATGGCCAATGAGGAAAGAGGAAAACTAGTCAAGTGTGGTGTCCTGCAAGCCAAGTAAAGAAAGATTTCAAAGTTGATAGGATGACCCACTGTGTTAAATGCTGCCCATAGGTCAAGTAAGATGAAGTCTGGGAGGTGGCCATTGATACACCAATCATATATCATCAGTGACTTCAGCACTTTTGGAAGTGGTTGAGCAAACGATCTGATTGGGACTGTTACAGAAAAGTACTGGAGCCCTGGAGGAGAATGGAAGAAAGTTGGTGTAAACTTTTTCTGTGAAAGGAAGTAAATATATGGTGTTTTATTTTGCTGTGCAGAGATTTTTTATTTGCATGCAGTAAATATATCTATCCTTTCTTTCAAAGTGTCTGGGTAACCTGCTTTGAGTTAGAAATGCAATGCCTGTGGACAGCAACTCTGGTATGAATTCTTCACAGCACATTAACTCCTCTGTCCCTTCTGAGACCTTCCCGATCTTGGGGACAGAGGGGTCTCCTCCTGGTATCAGAGGCCTTTTTTTTTTCAGTAACTTCAAAACCTTGTGGCTGATTCATAACTGGTATTCCCACATCTACAGCTGATCACATCCATCACTACAGCCACGTGTTCGACAGCAAACCCTCATATGGCAATCATTCTTCCTCCCTCCCTGGCAGAATATAGAAAAGACCAAAGGACCTGCCCCTCCAAAGACCACCAGACCACACGGAGTAGGACCATAAGGTGAGGTGACACAGATCCTCAAGGGCATATTGAAGCTGTAGCAGCAGGCATGGCCATGTCCCACGCCCAACTCCCCACCTTGAGCCTCCCACAGAACATGACCACCCCACACATGCAGGCCCAAACAAGAGAACACTGTACAGTAAGACACATCATTTTTCATAGAGCTCTATTGTGGCATATAATAATAGGTACTCTATATAAATTAAATTAAAAATAAAGCTCCAGCAGGTTGCACAGGTTGGCTGTTAATAAATATATCTCTGGGTAATTGTGCCCCAAGACCAGCTCACGACCACTCTCCCTCGTCCAGAGAATTATACAAAAATAAATACAGGCTTGGGGGGTAGGGAGGACATGCCCAGTTCCCTTCTGAAAAGATATCTCACACCATCCACCGAGCCCTGTTCCCCTCCACTGGTATCACCGCAAGAAGCCCTGTGCCCACAAGTCCTCAGGGATGGGAAGGTCTCTTTCCAGTCAGGCATTCTCAGAAGCAAAAGACCCCTCACTATACAAGCCACATAGCCCATCAGAAGCCCCTGGGGGGGTATAGGGACTGCCTACCCCAGACTCCAAAGAGGGGGAAGCCTATCATTGCTGCGCCCCATAAGCAGCCTCTACGAGAACCAGGCCAGAGAGAGGCACAGTGCAAGCACCAGGAGGGACATACCACTGTTCAGAGCCACAGGGACCACCACCAACCCAGCCAGGACCCCCAGAGTCTGGGTCAAGGGCCCCCAGAGCTGGGGAGGTAATATACACAAACATTCTGCAGGGGCTGCTAAGGTGGGAGACTTCTTTGGAGGATCAAGGCTTGGGCCTGGACCCTCCTCATCCTGGGAGCTCATGTGGGGCCTGGCCAGGCTAGGACAGACTGCAGCCCCCGAGGGACCAAGAAGGGTAAGACTTTGCCCCCGTAGGACTGGAGCGGCTGGCTCCTTACCAGATATGGGAACCAAGCTGTCTGCCCACTCAGTGGTAAACTCCATCCGGCCTTCCTTCCCCCCTGGGGACCCGGTCACCCCAGATGTCACCCTACTCATATGCAAAGAATCAGTGTCCTTGCCCATCCCTTTTTCTGGAGCCCTGGTGAACTGACCCTCTGCACCCAGAACCACAGGGCTGTCACATCCCGAGCCCTCTGCCCATGGAAGCCACACATCTCCCATAGTGGCTACCACAGAATGGGCCCCAGAGAGGATTTCCGGAGGTGATTCCTTGGGGGTGTCCCCTTCTGGGCTGGAGGGTATGACAGAGAGTCCCTCTTCGCCCTCCCCCTCCTCATCAGGGTCTTCAGTGTCCTTGATAAGCTCCACACCACGCCCCAGCCGGGCATAATGCAGTGTGATCTCCTCAGCCAGGGCACTGTTCAGGGCCCGCTCAGGGCCAGGCCACTTCAAGATCAGGTCTCGGTCCGTGAGTATGCCCAGGGGATGGCTGGGGGACACCCCCCCATCTGTGGGGCCCTCCCCACCACCTCCTGCCCCACCTGCAGCCACAGCAGCCCGCAGGCGGCTCAGGTGGGATAGGTAGAGCTGCTCCAGCTCCTGGTCAATGGTGTCCTCGCCAAGCAGCTCCTCCAACCCACTCACAACCTCCAGACCCCCAGGGGGTTCATCAATAATAGCCCCCACCATGGAGTCCTTTCGGCCCCCTCCATGCTCTCTCGATACTTCCCACGTGGCCTCCACCTGTTGCTGGTTGGGTTCCAGGAGAGGCCCGGGTGCCCCCTCACTTGCATCGGGCCCTGAGGCCTGGTCCCTGGGGGAGCCCCCCAGGCCACAGAGAGAGGAAGAGGGGAGAATCCTGATGGCTGGTGCCTGGGGGACCTCTGTGAAAGCCACAGGTGGATTGCTTCTGGGGACGTCACCTTCTTCTGGGGGTTTGCCAGTCACTGTAACTTCAGAAACCTAGAGCCATGGGGTGGGAGGGCAGGGCAGGAGGGGAGAGAAAGGGAAAGGAATGAAGTAGAGGAGGGGATGGGACAAGCAGAGAAAGTGAGAGCTAACGACAGCCCACACCCAGCCCCACAGGTGTTTCCAGATAAACCTTCCCTAAAGGGCCCTCTCTAGTTCTCCAAACCCCAGAACCTATGTCATCTATATTAAAATAACAAAATCAGATGGAGTAAAATGGGACTTCTGCAGATCATAAAGCTAAGGAATGCAGTTAGCAACAATATTTGGTGAAAGGCTATCAGTAAATACTGTCAGTTGACCTTCAAAACATACCCAGAATATCCTCACGTATTTTCTCTTTTAAAACAATTTATTTTAACAAGGCCTAGAAACGACAACAACCACACCGAGAACCCATATCCTGGTTTCTAAACACCGTTCTCCACTAAAAGGAACCAGAGTTTTCTAAATAAATGACTGCTTCCAGGTTTGGGGCAGGGAAAGTACAAGATGAGTCTAAGATATGCTGTCATTCTAGAATGCGAGTTAGTGTTCAAAGAATGATGGGGATATATTCAAAAGGACTTTGGAACCAATGTAAATAAGTTTCCACTGGCTAGAGATAGTTCAATTTAAACATCAAAATAAATAAATAAATGGAATGGATTGAAACTTATCAAATATGTTTCAAATTCGTGAGTTAGTAATAATATACCCAAACCAAAAATCCTTTAACTGGTCAACTTCAGAGAAGTTCATTTTTTCTGAAAACTAGTAAATAAAAAGGAAAAAATTTATACAGCTTTTTCAATACAAATTATATATCCTCAAGGCAGCCAAACAGTTGATATGAGAAAGTTTCTCTTTAGAGAAGAATTCCAATTAATAAATAAAATGGGAACAAGAGAATTAAACAGAATCAATTCAAGTTAAATTCATTTAATAATAATAGATTGTATTTAATTAATCAATTTAATAAAATTGATAGTTTAATAAAGTACATTAGTTAATTTAATAGATCACATTAATCAAATGGAATTAATATATTAATAAAAATAGAGTAAGAAATGTGTTTCCATGTGGATGCAATCAGCCGAAACCAGACTGTGGGAAACTCTACAGGACAAACAAGGGCTCTTCAACAAACAAATTGCCAGAAAAGTGAGGGAGATTGAAAAATCTAAAAAAGGGACACCTTGGCGGCTCAGTTGGTGAGCATCAGCTCAGGGTGTGATCCCAGGGTCCGGAATCGAGTCCCACATCGTGCTCCCTGCGAGGAGCCTGCTTCTCCCTCTGCCTATGTCTCTGCCTCTCTCTCTCTGTGCCTCTTACAAATAAATAAATGCTTTTTTTAAAAAAGAAAAATCTAAAAAAGCCCCATCCACCAAATGCAATGTGTTGACCTGGTTTGGATCCTACAACACCACTGAGATAAGGAAATTTGAACACTTATCAACTATTTGATGATATTACGGACTGACTGCTAATTTCCTGAGGTGTGATGCTACATTGTGGTATGTGTGTATGTGAGTGAGTGTGTGTGTGTGTGTGTGTGTGTGTGTGTAAGAGTGCTTAATTTTCTGAGATACAAACTGAAATATTTATGGATGAGATAATGTCTGGATTTTTCCCAAATAATTCCATAGGCAGTGGGGGGGGGGCAGAGGGGGTATGGAAATAAGTAAGCACATACAGGGATTAAAATCTGTTGAAGCTTGGGTGATAGGCATATGTGAGTTCATTATACTAATCTCTTCTGATATGTTTGCAAATCTTTGTACTTGGGATTCCTGGGTGGCTCAGTGGTTGAGCGCCTCCCTTCGGCTCAGGGCGTGATCCCGGGGTCCCAGGATAGAGTCCTGCATCAGGCTTCCTTTTTTTTTTTTAATTTATTTATTCATGATAGTCACATGGAGAGAGAGAGAGAGGCAGAGACACAGGCAGAGGGAGAAGCAGGCTCCAAGCACCGGGAGCCCAATGTGGTACTCGATCCCGGGACTCCAGGATCGCGCCCTGGGCCAAAGGCAGGCTCCAAACCGCTGCGCCACCCAGGGATCCCCTGCATCAGGCTTCCTGCATGGAGCCTGCTTCTCCTGCTGCCTGTCTCTGCCTCTCTCTCTCTCTCTCTCTCTGTCTCTCATGAATAAATAAATAAAATCTTAAAAAAAAATCTTTGTACTAACACACACACACACACACACACACACACACATACACATGACATCTCCAGAATCTCTGCCTCCCTGCCAGCAAGGGCATCACTGGCCTGGAACACGGCAGCAGCCTCCCCCTGGTGGGCGTGGGGGGCCTGCTCCCACCCTTGCCCTTATAGCCTGTTTTCCTCACAACAGCCAGAGGGAGCCCATTAAATCCTAAATCAGATCATGGCCCTTCTCTGCTCTCAAGCCTTCTGACCCTTCCATGGCTCCCCTGTCACTCAGAGGAAAAGCCAGAGTTCTCTCCCAGGCCCATGAGACCCTAGGCGATCTGTCCCCAACCTGTCTGACCTTACCTCCTGCTGCTCCTCCCCTCCCCCACTCACTGCTCCTCACTGTTCCTCACATACCTTTGCCATGCCTGGGCCTGAGGGACTTTGCACCTGCCTGGGATGTTCTTCCCCTAGTTGTTCACATGTCTCTCTCCCACGTTCTCCAGATTTTTGCTCAAATCTCACCTACCATGACAGCCTCCCCTGGCCACCCGATCTAAACTCACAAAACATCCCCCCCACCCCCATGTATATGTGTATGTGTCTCACATGTGTGCATGTGCACACACACACTCCCCATCCCTTTATTTTTTTCCTTAGACCTCACCATCATCTAAAATATCATATATTTTGACTATTATTTGTTTTGTCATGTCTCACTCCATTAAAATGTAAATAAGCCCCATGAAGACAGAGTGGTCACAACCATCTTCCCAATGCCTTAAACTGCTTAGCATGGAGCAAGCACTCAATAAATATTTGCTAACTTAACAAAGCTCAGGTAAATAACTGCATTTCTACCCCTCTGCCATCAGGTTCTGATTTGGGAGGCCTCCCTCCGACCCAGGGCAGACCTGGAGCAAGTCGGCCCCCACCACTCAGTCTCCCACTGGGCTGTCCATCCAGAGGCTGCCAGGGCCTACTTACCTGAAGTGTCATCTGAGGCCATGGACGGAGAGGGGTGGGGGCCACCAGGGGACCCACTGACTCCTGGACTTTAGGGCGTTCCGCTGGAGAGAAGAGAAGGGTAGTGTTGGGGTGAGGAAGGTGTACAAGCAGGCCTGGTTTAGTTTTTTTTTTTTTTTAAATCTGCTCTTCTGGCTACTTGGCAGTTTTGCTTCTGCAGCTTTCTGTGACACTCTAAGGCAGAGGGCACCTCCTAATTTGTATGAAGGAAACAGGGAGGGACACCTGGGTGGTTCAGTGGTTGAGTGTCTGCCTTCAGCTCAGGGCATGATCCCAGGGTCCTGAGATTGAGTCCGACATCAGGCTCCCTGCAGGGGAGCCTGCTTCTCCCCCTGCCTATGTCTCTGCCTTTCTCTGTATCTCTCATGAATGAATAAATAAAATCTTAAAAAAAAGAAAAGAGGGAGAGGGTGCCTGAGGGGCTCAGTTGGTTAAGCATCTGCCTTCGGTTCAGGTCATGATCCCAGAGTCCTGGGATCGATGTCAGGCTCCCTGCTCAATGGGGAGTCTGCTTCTCCCTCTCCATGCCACTCCCCCCTGATCGTGCGCGCTCTCTCTCTCTCTCTCTCTCATAAATAAGTAAAATCTTTCTTAAAAAAGAAAACAGGGAGAAGAAAGAAATGGTAAATAGAAGCTAAAACCCCCAAAGCCGGCCAATTGCTTACCCATAGCAGGGGTGTTACCATCCAGGTTGTTCATCCTCAGTTCTTCCTCAGGAGGCCTGCAGGGCAAAAGGGAGAATGCATGGATCTGATGTCCTGAGAGGCCAGTTCTGCCACCCACCAGTACCTTTTGAGCCTCTGGGGTGGCCCACTCTCAAGGGACTGTGGCTATCTTCCCTCTGTCACCCCTTTCTATCCCCTAATTAGAAAAGTCCTACGCTCTCATCGTAGAAATGTTATGATACACAGGAAAGCACAAAAAAGGGGAAAAGCCACGCATCAGCCCGAGGCAACCACTAGCACCATTTTGGAAAATTTAATTCCAGATATTCTACAAAAATCACTTAGATTCTGCAGATGACATTTCACCACTGGCTTTGTCCCTGTAACAGTAAGAAGCATGACTATATACTTTTGTCAACGTGTGATATGGCTGCCTACTCTCATGGCAGCTCACTGTAACGTATGTACCCATTCCCAACCTACTGAGCAGCTAGTTTGTTGCCTTGGTTTTACTCTCACGAAGCAGACTCTGGCAGATGTGGTTGGGCATGGCTTTACAATCATTCTGGATCATTTCTTTGGGGGTACATTCCTAGCTGTAGAGGAGCATGCTTTTTCCAAGAAAGGGCAGGCAAGGACTTTGGGACTCAGAAAGCAGCAAAGGGAAGAAAGGAAGCAACTGGATAACCAAAAGGAGACCAGTGGAAAAAGGAAGTAAACTGAGGTCACAAAAACCTGGGTCCCTCCACCAACCCTCCACCCGTCACCCTACCAGCCTGGCCAACCACCTAACCTTTCTGAGCCTCACCCTCCTCACCTTAAAACAGAGCACAGGACAGCCAGGATGTGCACACCAAGCACAGGGCAGTCAGGGGAAATGAGGACATCAAGCCAGACACCGGGGCCTGGCACTGAGCGGGGAGGTGGGGGAGCTGAATCTACTGTAGATATTCATGAGGATTGGTCTTCCTCCACCAGGCAAGTCAGGCCCCGAGCAAGGTCTAAGTGGCACAAGGCAAGTGTATTTCAGCCAGTCTCTGCCAGGGGTGGGGTCACAGGGATCATGGAGAAATCGCTGTTCTCATTCTCAGAAATGAGTGCCAAATGTTGACAGATGAAGACAAATGAGAGGGAAGTGTTAACAAAAACATGAGCGGGGACAGAGAGGAGCTGAGGCAATTGCTCAGACCTTTTTCTTCCCAAAAGGTAATATGATTATGTTGACATTTCTGCAGATGGTTGCAACTTTTTGAAAACACATAATCAATTACCTCACAGAAACCGAGGATCACTAGATGACCTGAATACCCACTATGATGCTGGGCACTGTTCTATGCACTTCACCTATATTAATGTAATCCTCACAACAATTCTGTGAGGTAGGTACTTTTAATCCTGTGAAGTAGGCAGTATTATTATCTGCATCTCACAAATGATGATGAGGGAGCCGAGGAAACAGCTCAAGGTCACACAGCAAGGATCCAAACCTAAGCCTTTCAGCTCCCATGTCTAAATTTGAGCTCTCAATCAACACACTGCTACTTCCTGGACGAGGGAAACTGAGGTCTTACCTCAACCCTATCTCCGACCCTTTCTGGAAGTAGATAGAGGCGGGCAGCAGTAATAAGACAACATCTCTCCTTCTTCTTTCATTTGGGCTTTTCTTTGGACCTGCCTTTTGCCCATATATTCATTCTCAGTTTCCCTGCCTTCATGGGACATGTGCCTAGATCAACAGACACAGCAGTGGCTGCAAGGTCCCTCAGGGAAGAAATGTGAACCAGGTGCATAGATCTAGAGTCTAGAAGCCCCAGAAGGGACCATCTATCTTTCTCCAATGACTAGGGCTCGTGCACCTCACCAAAGGTATTTGAATCTGAATATTACAAGGCCCTGGAGTGAGTAACTCTGGAAGCCTGGCCACCAACTCCTGAGCATCATGGATAAGAAAGGGGTATTTGGAACAAACCAGCTTGATCGTGCACCAGGTCCCACCCTCCTCCCCCCAGTAAGTTTAAAGTCAAGGGCTTTGGACTTGTGGCCCAAAACAATTTCTACTGACTTCTTTTGCTGGTGTAAACCTTCATTAGAAAAATGTCACCTTCCTAGGATCTTCTAAAGCAAGCTTCTTAAAGAAGACCCACAAACAGAAGGGCAGCCCTTTCTCCCAGGGGCAGGACGAGGCAAGCCATCCCCTACCATCTGGTTCAGTGCTGACACGCACAACCAAGCTTCTAAATACCACTCCAGAGTCCTGAATGTACACGAGAGAGTAAAGAGTGTGGGGGTGGGGGGTGACGGGACACAGGATGCAGCCAACCAGAAGGAAAAGAATTCCACAGTTCAGTTGAAGAAAGAAGAGAGAGAAGAAAAACAAACACAAAACAAATTGTTCAGCCCCCAAAGCATCTCTTCTGCAGCCAAGGAGCGTGAGAAGAGGAACTTCCAAAAATCAGGTCAAGCAATTCAGCTGATCCCAAGATCCACAAAGTCAGCAGAAGTACACAGGGCACTCTCCATACCTCTGAAGTCAGAGAGATGAAAGCAGAAGGCACAAGCATTTATTGTTCATCTCCTCCAACGTGGGCCCTTTTCATTGATACACCAAGTCATTTGAAAACCTTCACATCCATCCTTCAAAGAGACATTCTTCCCTTTTTACAAATGCGGAAACTGAGGCTCAAGGAACCATGTCTCTACACCCACTAACTACATACCACACTGATAACAATCCAAAGTGGGCTCCATTTTGAAGACAGTGTTTGAAACTGTGGGCTGAAGAAAAAAAAAAAACTAAATATCCTTGAACTGTCTTTCACAGTAAACAGTCAGGGGCAGCTATGACTTTAATCAAAAGGAGGATAGTAAGAGAAATGGGGTACAAGTGTATACTGACTCACTGATCAGTAACAGAGAAGAGGGGTTCTTAGAAAAATGGGGAGGGAGGAGATTAAGAACAAAACTGTACCTCCAGGGTGCTTGCTAATTTTCGAGAAGGAAACCTGCTCTTTTGGCACTGGCCCCACAAATGCCACATGCTATCTCCTCAAGGGCAGTAGGCAGTAGTGGGCCTGCATCCAGGATGCATCCTTGGGGTGTTCTCTAGAACTAGTCAAGACGCGCAGCCTAGAAGGGGCCACACCAATATCCTGGGTGTGAAATTCCTCCTGCCATCAGGAAACTCAATGACCGCTGACCTCAGACGACACCCGGGGGGGTGGGGCAGGAGGTGAGATTTCAGAAAGAGGTGCCATTGGCCCCAACCTGGGCCAGCCGGAGACAGAACAAAAAAGTGAATCGTCAGAGTGAGGGCAAGGGGGGGCTGACAATCCCCAATGGGGAAGAGCAAAGCAGACTTTCAGAGCAGTCACATCACTGCCCCTACCACCCCGAGTCCTCTGGGAGCACCCCCAACATTGTTTTCAAAGAACCCAGCCAGCCCAAAGTGGGTCACATGCTGAAACCCAAAGGGAAACTCAACAGACCCCAGCTCCCATGTAGTCAACTCAAAGATAATGCTGACTCTCCAGGGGGTCAGATGGCTTCAGAAACCTGCCCCTCGATACTTGGAATTCTGGTTACCCCAAGCCATCTGCTTTCTGAAAAGAACAGGGTTTGAAGTGGCTGTAAAAGCCACCACATTCTGCGGGGGCATTGTTCTGCCTTCCCCGACTACAGTCTGTGTCAGTAGCAACTCTGAGACTTACAGCCCATCCAGCGAGGTGGAGGAAGGAGAGCAGTTTATCACTGCCATGAGCTTCTTTTACAGCAGTGACTTCATTTGTTTGGCGGTAACCCACAGTAAGAAATACATTTTACATCATAAGTCAGCACACCCATGCATGTGGAAATATACATATATAGAACTGAAAAAGTTGTTCTTTGAATGAAACAACACTTACCTTTACTATGTGTTAGGATGCACGCTGATAATTTCCTATGCTAGTTTTTTTCTCTAATATTCGTTGTGATCCAGGAAATTGATGATTCCACAGCTCAATGAAGGGTCAGGATGTGTACTTTTGAATAACCTCAGCTCTGCCACCTACCAGCTGTGTGACCTGGAGCAAGTCACTGAACCTTCGTAAAGAAGGTATAATGGTAACAGCTATCTCAGAGGGCCATGAATTCAGGAAAGAGTGGAACGTCGCCTATGAAGTGCTAACGAACACCAATCCCCCTCCAATCTCCCACTGAGGGAAAACTGAGGCTTTGAAAAGGAAAGCAACTTGCCCACCGATGTCCCACTGGTTAAGATGTACCACCCAGCCTGGTATAGCAGTTGAGAACTGGGGAACTAGAGCAGGACCGCCCTGGCTCAGATCTAAGCTCTGCCACTTCTATAGCGGGTGGCGTCTGTCCACACCCTTAACCATGATGCCCTACTGACTGTGGAGTAAAAGAGGACCACTTTCTCACAAAATCCTCACTTTCCAGACAACTAAGATGGCCCTTGGCCTGTCCTGTTTCAACTTTGATTGTTCTGGTTTCCCCTGAGGCTGCCAACTCAAGATAGCAAATTGGGTCCCCATCCATTCAGCAACAGGTGACCTAAAAATCAGAGGCCTTACTGTGCATCAGCCCAGTGACAGACCCTGGAGACGCAATGGTGAGCACCTCAACTAGGAAGCTTACAATTTCGTGTGGAGGAAGACATTTAAAAAAATAACTCACACTCATTCTTTCAACAAACATTTATTGAGCACCTGTTAAGTGCCAGGCACCATGGCAGGCCCTGCAGGAATACAGTGGTGAACCAAAGCAGACCGTGTCCCTACCCCTCACGGAGCTTACAGTCTAAGAGGGCAGGGAGGGTCATCCAATAATCCCCTAATGAAGGTCTAACTGCAAACTGAGGTCGGTGCCTTCAGGAAAGGATGAATGCCCTAGAACAAAAAGGGCCCTGGCCCAGACTCCAGGGTCAGGATGGGCTTAGGATGCTTAGAAGGAAGATATAAGCAAGGGAGGGGTAGGGAAGAGGCCGCTCAGGAACACTTTCAGGGAGGTGATGGATGTGATCTTGAACACGGGATGCATCTTTGGGACATCAGCCAAGTGGAGACACCGAGCTTGGCTATGTGAGGTGGAAGGAAATAGCAAGGAGAAGGGCCAGAGTGTTAAGAGGAAAGCAGCAGAGCGTGGTCCCAAGGCAAGAGAAGACTGTTTTTTTAAGAAGGAGGGATCAACCGCTTCAAGAAGAAAACCAAAACCACCTATGGAATCTGGCAGATGTTGGGGGGGGCAGCTGAAGCAAACGGAGGAGTGTGGGGAATTCTTTAGAAGGGGGAGTCCGTAATGAACGGGGGTGATTAGGTGCTGGCCAAGAGCAGCAGGGACAGAGGTGAGGTCAAAGAACAGGTTTTTAAGAAAGCAGAGACACTAGCACACATAAAGGCTGAGAGGATCAGCAAGGAGGGTGGTTGAAAAACAGCCAGGAGAGAAAGGTCAAGTTCTGGAGCAAGTGGCAGAAAATAGGACCCAGGGCATAAGTCCGGGGAGGGGGGAATGGCCTGAGTAAAAGGACCCTCTTCTCCCCTGTAACACAAGGGAGGGAACTTAGTTTGCAGGCTTAGGGGCTGCAAGTTGTGGGGAGTTCCCTTCTTATGGCTTCATTTTGTTTTTTGAAGCAGGAAGTCTGAAGGTAAAGAACATGTGAAAAGAGTCACATCAAAGTGGAGACAAGAGTGGATCAGAAAAATAGAACAGGACTGCCAGGCAAGCTGGAAAATGAGCTTAAATTTGTGGCAACACACATCTGTTCTGCTATGTGATGTTCTTCAGCAGGGCTCACCTGCTCCATGTTATGAACACACTGAGGCCTGAGGATGTTGGGATGGACAGGCTTCCCAGAGGAAGCCCTCTTAGGACTGAAGGACCAAACTGAGGAGACAGAGAGGAGCACAGGACCAACATTCCTGGTGAAGGAAAACAGCATGGGTGGAAGGCCCTGAGACAGTAAGGGGCAAGGCACCTCAATGAGACCGTGGTGACAGGAGCTCAGAAGGCAGAGGATGGTGTGAAATGAGACTGGCAGCTGCAGATGCCAGACTGGAGGACAGGGCAGGGGGATGCTTGAAGGCCATGCTGAGGCTTTCTTGGTCTTTATTTTTAAGAGGAATGGGACACCTTCTAAGGGTGTTAAGCCAAGGCAGACCAGGAGGGCTCCTCCTGACACCAGTCCTAGGACTCTGGACTCTGGGAGCCTCTGTTTGCTCATCCAGGAAAGGGATAAAAACAGTCTCTCTCACAGGGAATGTTGAAAGGATTGTATGAGGCCTTTGCACCCAAACCCTCAGCAAAATACCAAGCACAGAGTAGGGTCTCTGCCAGGCCTCATGTACCAAGCCCTCCGTCCCTGCTTTTCCCCACCCAGTACCGCTACAAAACCTTTGATAGCTGAGTGCCAGCCTCCATCTTTTTCCCTGTTTGAACCTAGCACTGTGCCCAGCACATAGTAGGCCCTCAACAAACGCTTGTTGATGGAACATCTCTAAGCCTAAGGGTTATCCAAAGCCTGGTCCAGCGATCCCAGGAATGCAGCCATTTCGGTTTCTGAGCTGTAGCCCAATGGCTACCACAGACCTCCCGTGCCCCCACCTGACACGGCCATGCCCAGTTCACGGTGGGCCTGCAGCCAGTACTTCTGAACAAGAAACCCTCTACCATGGGGTTCCCACGGGTTAAGCCTATCCCCTGAGATCAGCTACCATTTCCCAAGAGGGCTGGGTTGCAGGGGGCAGCTGTTCTTCAACAGCACTCCAAGTCACCAGCAGCACACAGCTTTTACAACAATAATAAGTTGAAATGTACTCGCTAAGAAAGCCACCGACCTACAAAGAAAATCTTACCGCTGATCTTGCAATGAGCACCAACCTCCCCTTTGCAAGAGCTGAGATCAAAAGATAAAGAAGCTATCAAAAAGCCATCTGCCCACTTAAAATAATATCACAAGTCATGTTAGGAACCACAGACCTGGGGCCAGATACCAAAACAATTGTCTGAACGGGCTGCTTCAATTTCTCCTTAAAACCACTCATGTATTTTAAAAGAAAAACACCCTCTCCACCCACCTTGGCCCTGCGAGCTTTTGATTACTCTGTTCTCTTCCTTTTACACTCCAAAATGACCAAACTGTTACCCAAACTGTCGCATCTTCCAGACAGGGCTCCCATGACAGCCACCTGGGAAGACAACTTGGGAAAAGTGACAGAAATGAAGGGGATTCTGGGCACTTGAAACCTTGATCTGGGTGATGGCTACACAAAAGCATGCATAGGTAAAAATCCACTGAGCTTAAGATCAGTACACTTTGTATAGGTATACCTCAAAAAACGTGAAGAAGGGAGAGACTGAAGAGAGAAAGAGAGAGAGAAAGAAGTTAAAAGGAAAGCATGACCTGCTGGGAACACCAAGAATGAAATGCAGAATTACCTGACAGACCTTCCAGAAGTAAAAAAAAAAGAAAAAAAAAAAAGTCCCTAGCACTTTCTCCCTGGTCCTGTCACTCACTAGCTAAGGGGTCTTGAGTAAGCTGGCTCACCTCCCTGAGCTACCTGTCTGCCCCTTTATTAAATGTGGATAACCAGAGCACTTATACCACAGAGCATGCACAGCAGGACTCAGGAGAAAACAGACTTGAAGCACTCAGCAGAGCTCAGTAAATGCTGGCCACTATTTCTCAGAGCCGACCACCATCCTTAAGTGCCTTGCCCATGTTTGCTGCATTCAACCCAACCAAAGCAACTGTCCGATGAGAAGACTGAGGCTTATAGGTAAAGAAACTGAGGCAAGGCCACACAGCAGGTGATGGGCAGAGCAGAGTTCAGGACTATTCAAGGAACTATATGTGTGATTCCCTAAATATAAATATAAACATAAACACAAGCTAATATTTTCTGGCACTGCTATGAGCCAGATTTGGTTCTGAGTGCTTTTACTCGTCTCCTCTGAAGTAGGTGGCGTTAATTAGCCATTTTACAGATAAGGGTATTGAGGAACAGTGTGGTCAAATAAGTTAGCCAAGGTCACAAAGCCAGTAGACAGCAGGGCTGCAATTTGAACCGAGGCACTCTGATGTCAGAACCCACTCTCTTAACACTGTAAGGAAAGGCATGCTGCCTGCCCCCTTTAGACTCTCAGGTTACTGTGGGGTTCACAGGTCGGTGAGTCGGTACTTGCCTGCTTGCTCACATACCCAGGCACACCTGCCCACCAGCCCCAAGCTAGAACTTTCTGAACCACTCACTCACAGCCCATGGCCTTGCCAGGTCCACAAACATCTTGCTGCACCCAAAGGCTTCTAATCAAGCACATACAAGGTCTAGAACACATTTTCCCATTCCCATTTCCAATCCCCCTGGAAGCAGGGAAATGTGTACATTTCTCACACATGCACAGAGACTCTACTTATCCCAGGTTAGACTCTGACACTCCAAAAGAATCAGGCCTTTGAAGCTGCTACCTTAAAAGAACTCCTAGCTTGACTGAGAAAACCTAGTCTCCTATCAGGCTTCCTGGGGTTAACTGGTCCCTTCCCCCAGGCTCTGAATGATCACAGGCAAAAACAAAGGACAAGAACTTCCAGTCCAGGATCATCTGGTTCTGCCTCTGCCAGAGCAACTGCTTCCCAGTGAGAGCATAGACTCAGCCCCTCAGTTCTGCAGGAGGCCTCGCAGGAGGCCTCGCGCTAGATTAGAGCATTAACAGTAAAGAGATGCACAGGCTTCAAGGTCAGCCATGGTGGAATTGGAAAAGCCAGGCGCCATCACTTCCTCAACCAGTTTCTCCCTCTTGAACTCTGGTTTACTACTGTCAAATGGGAATCAGATTTCCTCTTCCCCACTGGCAAGGCCCTTGGTCCACCCTACTAGGTCACTGAAGTGCTGTCCACTCCTGCACACTGCTCATCATTCACACCAACCTCATTCTCACTTCAGGACCTTTGTACTCAGTTCCCTCTGCCTAGAACACCTTTGATCCCATTTCTGTACGTAACCATTCCTCCTTTATCATTCAGGACTCAGTTTAAATGGCACCTCATCAGAAAAGTCCTTCCTGTTCCCTTTTCTACAAACTCCTCCCCCATCTGCATGACTCCATTTGCAATCTTCCAGGACTCACCTCCTTAAAGGCCTTTCCTCAACACTCTAAAGCAGCTAGCTATTCCCTCCAAACTATCCCCTTAGCCTATTTCACTTTCCTCCCAGCAACTAATCTTATCCGTACGTATCTTATCTGCTTATTTTTTTCAAACTGTCTCCCATAGGAGCCTATACGTATCCTTGAGGGCAGGGAAGATGTCTGTCTTGTTCAGTTTTACAGTGGAATTCAATTAATGAATGAATGAAACCCCAGTAATTAAAACAGAGCCTAGCACATGTTTGCCTTACTCTTTGACTAACTGATTGAATGAGTCCTCCTCCCTGTCCTGGAGAGCAGGCCTGAGGGGTTCCTAGGTTGGGATGCTTGTCCTCCATCCTAGACACAGCCCTGCGTTGGCGGAGGTGGCGCTGGCAGACATTACCTGCGCCTCACCGGCTTCATGCAGCTCTTCAGCTGCCTGGCCTCAGCCTCCACGGGACCCTGGCACTCGGGCTGTGGCTCCAGCTGCTGCAGCTGCTGCTGCTGGGGCAGCCCTTCAGCATCAGTGGGTGTGGGAGCGGGTGCGATCCGGAGCAGGACTGTGTAGTTGCGCCCTTGATTGTTGGCCCAGAAAGTGCCCTCGGGGGTCTCATAGCGCACCACGAAGTCCAGGCGCGCCCCATCGCCCGCGCCCTCAGCAAAGGGCAGCTGGAAGGCAAAGCGGTCGGTGCGGCCGCCGTCGTCGGGCGAGGAGGCGGACGCCTGGCCAGGGCCCAAGCCCAGGCCCAGGCCGGGATCCAGGATGGGATCTCCTGCTCCTGGTCCTCCCGCTCCTGCCCCCGGCGGGCTGCGCGGGACGTAGCGCGCTGGGTGGTCGCAGAAGGAAGCCCAGCCGTCGTGTGAGGCCCGCACGTGCACCGCCTTCTCGAAGGAGCGGTTCAGCACGCGTACCAACCCGCGCAGTACCGGCGGGCGCCCCCCAGGCACCCACACCCCGGCACCCCCGGGGACCGCTCCGGGAGGCGGCAGCAGCGCCTCCAGCTCCACCATGACGCGCCCCAAGCGCTCCAGACGGCCCGGTGCGGACGGCAGCGAAAATGTGGGCACCAGGTAAAACCCCCCGCCAGCGGGGACGGGGCACAGCGGCGAGGGCGCAGGGCAAGCCTCCTCTTCCTCCTCCCCTTCATCCCCATCCTCGCCATCGTCGTCCTCGTCAGCCCCGCCGCCGTCGCCATCTTGCCCGGCCGCCGCCGCCATCTTGCCCGCCCCGGGCCCGCCCCACGGCCGGTAGCGGCGCAGCTGCGCCAGCGGCAGCCCCAGGGCCTCGTCGGCGAACAGCACTCTCCGCGGCGCCACCGCCGCCTCAACAGAGGTGCGGGGCTCGCCCGCAGCCGGCGAGGGGGGCGCGGGATGCCGCAGCGGGGGCTCCACAGGGGCCGGGCGCGCCATATCGGCGGCGGCGGCGGCGGCACCGACGGCACCGGTGGCGGGACCGGCGGGGGCAGGGCCTGAAGGGGCGGGCAGCCAATGGGAAGGCCAGTGCGGGGGGGGACAGCTCAAGGGGGATGTAGGCGGTGAGACTAAGACAGGTAGAGCAGAAAGCCAATGGGGAGCTGTGCACGGATGACGTAGCGGCGAAGCGAGTGCAGGAGCAGCACGCAGCCAATGGGGATGCCCGAGAGTGGGCGGAGCAGGAGGCGGGATGATGGGGGAATCAATAGGGAGGCCTAAATGGGGGTGGTGCGGGGTCCGGGTTGAAAAGAGCAAAGGTGGGGCAGCCGGTGGGGGAGTGTGAGCGGGAGCGGCATGTGTGTGGCGGCGAAAATGGAATGTCTACAGGTGATGGGAGCAGCGGGGAGCGGAGAGGCCCAAAAAGCAGGAGATCCCTTGGTTGCGTAGGCGCTGGGACGCGATGATAGAGACCGTGAATGGCCAATGGGGAGCCAAGCGCCGGTGGCGTAGAGGAGATGACGATAAGATAATGGCCACAGTGAGCCAGTGGGGAGTCTTGTGATCTTGCATTGTGCCTTCAAGAGGCGGTGCTAGGGCTAAACTAGCTAATACGAAGGCTAGAAAGAGGTGACGTAAGAGCGGCCTCGGAGGCGGGACTGGAGGGACAGGGCCAATGGGAGTGGATGGTGAAGGCAGGAGCCGGGAAGAACGATGACGGATGGCCAATGAAGGAGCCAGAATGAAGCAGTTGAGACCTCAAAGGGCAGTGCTAAAACGAAATGAACCAATGCCAAGGCTAGAAAGTCTAGTGGGACGGAAGGACACGGAGGCGGAACGGAAAAGAACAGAACCAACCGGGGTGTTGGAGGTTGTGTGAAGGAGGGGGATGAACAGCCAATAAGGAGGCCAGAGGAGGCAGTCTGGGCTGTAGGGGGGTTGGGCCGCAGAGCCATTGAATGCGCACGGCCGTTGGGAAGAGAATGGATTTACCATCTCCTTAGCCTTCCGCGACTTCTCATTGCCCCAGGGCTGTGAATGCCCAGAGTCCCTGAAGACTTAGACTGCACCCTTAGTGTGAGATCTAAGAAAGCAAAAGGGATTCTCCCGTCGCAATTACTGGGTCTTCCCTGCCCACCTCAGAACCTTTCCTTGAGCAATGCCACCAGCCAATAATGCCCTTGATGATCACCCTCAGCATTCTCCAGGACGTGGCACCATTGTTGAATGAATGGCCCAATGAGAAATCAACCTTTTTTGGAAAATTAGCTTTTTCTAACTTCAGCTCAGCGAAACACTGAGCCTGACTGTATGAGCCAGGAGTTGGTTGGACATGTTGGCATTACCAACCATGAACTAAAGTCCTGTCTTTTTTGCCCCACTGGCACTCCACACCCAAAGTGGCCGCACTTCCCTCTTTCTGTCCCCCATCTCTGCTCCTGATGTTCCCTCTGCCAGGAGAACTGCTCCTGCTTCTTCATCCTTTCACTTTCCTTTGAGGTCCTCCCTCGGGTGGGAACTGGGTGGGAACTGATACGTAGCTTTTGTCCACTGAGCATGGCCATTCATACGTTCCCCCTCCATCCTGGGAGTGTTTTCTGCTCACCTACTGTATGCAAGGTTCTGAAGCACAACATCCCAAGGAGAGGGTAGGTCCCCCCAGTAGCCTACCCCTCCTCAGGTCTGTGTCCAGGGGGAGGTGGTCATGGGTCAGGAAGGATTATTTTCAGTTGCAAGCAACAGAGGGAAAATCACAGAAGAAAAGAGGATTAAACAAGATAGAATTTGCAGGGGGGGGATCTTACTTGTAGTTAGGGCATTATCTGTGTCCTGGTCTGGCCCCAAGACTCTCATCCTTGAGCAAATTGTCAGCTCCCCATTCAAAATATTTCGTGAATCCAGCCTCTCCTGACCCCCTCCACTGCCAGCACATCATCAGTCACTGGACCACTGCAGTAGCCTATTTGTCTCAGGTTCCCCTGCTTCCACCTTCACTCCAACAACCTGTTCTATACTCAGCAGTCAGAGGGAGCCTGTTGAATCCTAAGGCAGTTTATGTCTCTCCCCTATGCACAACCCTCCTGTGGCCTCCTCCTCACTCAGAGTAAAAGCCAAAGTCCTACATGGACTACAAGGTCCTGCAGGGTCTAACCCCCAAGTCTCTTCTCTGATCTCACCTCCTACCCCTCTTCCTCTCGCTCCCACCCTTCTAACCACACTGACTACCTGGAGCAAATCACACTCCCGCTCAAGGCCTTTAAGCTGGCTGTTCCCTCTGGAATCACTTGGGTGATCCATGATCCCATGGATCCATCCCTCACCTCCTTCGAGTCTGTCAAACCCTTCCCACCCCCTGCCCCTGCTCTGGGGACTTTCACAAACCTGTCCGTGTAATCCTGTGTACTCTCCCCCAGAAACCTTCCACACAAGAGGATATAGTCCCATACAGAAAGGAGGTGGTGACCTCTGCCCCTCTCTGCCCACCTGACCCGCCAGCCCTCACTCTGTAAAGGGTCTCAGCAGCAGCAGCATCACCCCTCCCTTACCTCAAGCCCCACTCAGGTGGCCTCCTGGGATCCTGGGCCACCACCCTCACTCAGTTATCCCCCTACTTCTCTGGCCACTCCTCTCATGGAGTAAATGACAGTAAGGGAGGGATGGTCTATAGGGAGGGTATGAGGAGGATGAAGCCCACACCTCTGACCCTATAAAAGAAAACCAGTCCCCTGTCTTAAGAGGAGACAGATCCTGAGGCAAGGAATGAGGCCTCAGCCTCCGGAACTAGCCTAGTTTATGGTTATACAGGAAGTATAAGGAATGTTCAGACCCAAGTCCATGAGGAACAAGGGGTCATTAGCCTATCCCTAAAGGCAGTTCCCCAAGACTCCTTAACGAACAAGCTCCTCACACCATCTTGCTCCCAACCACAGGCCACACCTGTTAAGCCCCTGCTGTACACAAGATACCTGCAAGCCTCCAACCTGAGGACCTCATCCCACTTTGGTGCCTCCCCTGGCTGCCCAGCGTACACAGGCCATCTTTGGGTCTCAGACGTGTCCCACCAACTCAGAAACCTCAACCAGTGAAAGTTTGGTTTTGAACTAATGGTAAGGAGGGTTGGGTTTGGTTTTTTTTTTTTTTTTTTTTTTTAATTGTTGTTGGCTGATTTTTTTTTTAGGTCTTTTTTTTCTGCTCACTTTTTTTTTCTTATCTTCACAAGCCAAGGTATCAGGCCCCCTCTGGGCTTTTCCAGAAAGGTGAGTCTGAGTTAAGGAAAGAAGGCTCTCCTTTCTTTCAGGGTTTCGGAGGTGGGTGGGGGAAGGTGAAGGGGTTAAGGGGTGGGTCTTGGCCACTAGATTTGTACCATGTGAATAAAAAGTGGTTTCCAATCTCTCTTCCCTAGGCCTGAAGCCAATCTTGCAGAGGGCTTGGAGTAAATATTGGATAACAGAACCCTGGTCCATGCAGGGCACTGAGGAGCCAGGGTCTGGGAGTCACAGCTATGACCGATCAGGAGAAGCCCCTGGAGTCTGGTTTCCCCTGTTGACCACTGGTTAAAGGAGGGTTCCTGGTGAAGTAAGGAAATGCAGCCGCCACTTCTTGGACAACCGTAAAACCTCACAAGCTTCAAGCCCCCAGAGGAATCTCCAAATCTCAGAACTTCCCTGTCATGGCATCCCAGAATTTTAAGATCCAAGACTGTTAGGCCCAAGGACACTGGGGGTTTTTAAGGCTGGCACCAAAGAAGGCAGAGCCCCCACTTGCCAGCTCTGTCACCGTGGACACATTGCTCGACTACTTCACACTTCTGTTTTCCCTATATGTGTAATGGCCACAATGACAAGATGGACTGCAGAAAGCCGTGGTGAGGACTGAATGTGATCATTGGGGAGAATCATTCAGCACTGTGTCTGGCATATGGAAAATTGGAGATAAATGTCAGCTATGGGGATGGTGGCTGATATTTGGAATCCTGAAACCTGGGAAACTGGGATTTTTTCAAAGTAGAAAATCGCAAAGGCTGGGGGCCTAGAAGCATCGGGTCATGGTGTCCTTGACAAAGAGAGGGCCAGTGTCCCAAGGGGCTTCTGGGATTCATGAGGACAGATGCATTAACACTGGGGGCCTCCTCAGGTCCTTCCCTGTAGGGTACCCTCCAGGTTAGAGCTCTCAAGCCCTACTACGTGATGAGACTTTGCTCCCTTTCCTCACTCAGTGATGCTAAGTGGATTCTGGGAGCCAGTGATTCTCTGACTGTTCGATTCTGTGAGTTGCGGCAGATAGAAAGGGACTCCCTGCATTTTTCTCCATGAAATGACTTCCATGCCCCCTCTGTGGGGAGATGGGTTGCAGAGCTCCTTGGGCAGTAAGAGCAGTGACGACCATATCAATTCTCCCTAAGGGAGAACTGAGGTATGGAGCAGGCCTCTGGAAACTCAGCCCTATTCAGTTTCTTTCCCTGGTGTCTCCTGACCCATCACACTCACAGTGGTATCTCTGCCTGTTTGGGACGCCTCCGTGATTTATTTGAGGTTTTTTTTCCCTTGTTTTTTTTTTTTCTAACTCTACACACTTTTGTGTAAAAAACTGTGGTTTCTCATGAGCCCTGTTATCTCATTGATACCTCTCACCTCTGTGGCAAGGGGAAGAAATCATATTTTCAGATGACTCGTAAAGGGCAAAGAAAAAACCCAAAATTTCAAAATTTCCGTTTAAGTCTCATAATCAAGAAGAGGAGAAACAGAGCGAGCAAGTGAGAGAGAGAGAGAGAGAGCAAGAGAGAGAAAAAACTATGAGAACCCCCCCCACCCCGTGATTATCAGCACACACACTCATCGAAAAAAAAATTGGATTATTAGAAGAGAGAGGTCTGTGGCTTCCACACCGTGGTTTTTCTTCTCGGTATAAAAGCAAAGTTGTTTTTGATATGTGACAGTTTCCCACAAGCCGGGCTGATCCTTCTCTGCCAGTCCACTTCACCAAGGTGAGTGCCCTTGCTCTTCCCCATCAAATGTGGGTCCAGTGGAAGAGATGGCAGTGAGGCAGGCACTGGGGGGTGGTCAGGAGCCCTCTGGTATCATCAAGACATGCACAGCAACTGTGGCTCCGGTCAGGTAAGATATTTTTTACAATAATAAGAGTAATAATAAATCCCAGCAGACTGATAGGTAAAGCGCTTAATCAATGCATGGGCAGAGGCAAAGATAAAGAAATTGATCGATGTGGAGATGGGCAGGATTTTATTTTAATAGGCCAACTGCCAGTCTTTATGAATTTCAGAGCTTTGAATGACTTGAACACTATCCAGGTGTAACTGGAAATTTCAACTACACCCCCCCCTTCTCTTCACCTCTTGTCTTTTCATAGCTCGCCCCATCTCCCTCTTTCCATGTTGCTCTGCCCACCCTTGTCTGTTTCCCTGACACTCAGACTCTCCACCGCTCTTTCTCAGGGTCTGCCCAGCTTTCCTGTCTCTGTCTCCTCCATCTTCACCACACCCCATCTTCTTTCCTCCGTTTCACTCCCACCATTTCTCCTGCTCTCTTGTCTAGCCTTCCACCCGCCTTCCTGCCCAACATCCAGCACAGAGCTTTGTACAGTTGGTGCCTAATGATAGTGTACTGAGTAATTCGATGAGGACATTTCCATTTTTACAAGAGTGAGCATCACTTCTCTTTGCCCCTATCGAAGGAGGATTGTGAGCTGTTGGGTCAGGCTGAGCGTTTAAATGAACCTGGGCTTGCATGGCATGAGAGAACCTCCTGGGGGGCACTTCATGCCATTGTGAATCGTGGTTTAGCTAAGTGGTCCTACCCCAGGACTGTGTGTGTGTGCATGCATGCGTGTGTGCCTGTGTGTATGTGTGTATGTGTGTGTCCAGAGTCCGTGTTCAAGAACCAAGCAGGCTGTTTAGGGCTGGAGCCAGTTCATCTCTGTAGTCTTAGCAAGTGCTCACTGTTAGCTGTTAGTATTTTTTTAACCAAATTAGAACCACTCTCTCTATTGGTTTTATTCCTGTTTTATTTAATTAGCAGGAGTGTTTTTGTAGGTCACTAAAAATTGTTTCAACATATGATCTTTTGTGGCTGTCAAGACTGTCCTCACATTGGTATGAACCATAATTGGTTTGACCCAGTGCCAATTCCCAGACATTTGGGTTATTTCTAGGTTTTCCCCATAATCATTCTTGATAGTTCCTTGGATTCCTGAAAATGGAGTTGCTGGGACAAGGGGGATGTGCATTTTTAAGGTTTCTGACCCTCTCTGCAAACTGTTCTTTCAAAAGGTTGTCCTGTTTTGTGCTTCTTGTACTCAAGCTAACCCTCGGTGGGTATTTTCATTTTTAAATCCTTTCTCAGCATAACAGGTAAGAAAAAATATTACCACATTGTTGACATTTGCATTCTTTGATTACCTATACTATCTATTAATCATCTGTACTTTTTCTTAATTGTCTGGTCATATCCTTAGTCCTAATAGGGTGTTCATTTTTTTCTTATTGATTTGTCATAGCTTTTTATTTAGAAAGGATATTAACCTTCCAATGGCCATACATGTATAGCAAATATTTTTCCCCAATTCATCACTCACTTTTTCTATTTGTTTATGGAGTTTTGTGATGCTATGATGTTTTTATATAGTCAAATGGGTTACTCTTTTCTTCTGTGGTTACTATCTCTGGTTTTATGCTTAGAAAGTCCTTTCCCACTTGAAAATGAGATAAATGTTCACCTGTGTTGGCTTCTAGTCTCTTTTATGGCTTCATTTTTTCCATTTGCTGTGGAGGTTAAGAGTGTGGGTACTGGAGCCAGACTGTCTGGGACAAACCCAGCCTCACCTCAAGCCATCTGTGTGATTTTTAGGCAGGCATTTAACTTGTCTGTACCTTCATTTCCTTATAGATACCATGATGATTATAGCAGCACCTGCCTCAAAGAGTTGTTGTGAGGATTAAATGTATTACCCATGTTAAGTGTTTAGCATAGGGCCTGGCACATAAGAAACCCAAGAGCAACATTAGATATTCTTATTTATCTCTTTCATAGATTTGGAATGTATTTTGGGGTACATGATGATGATGACTTTTCAAACTGGGCAGAGAGGAATTGGTGGGAAAAATGGACTGATTATTCATTCAATAACTTTGTCTTTTTCCCTTAACGTTTCCAGAAGCATTTGTCAAACAGTATATCCTCCACCATCTCCCAGTTTGAAATGCCACACTCATCACAAACTTGATTCCCTCTAGACATTGGTCTGTGATCAAGTTTTCTGTTTTGTTCTGTTCCTCAGTGTCTGAGCCATACCACTTTGCTGATTGTTGCTTTGCCATACAGTAGATTCGCTGACCATAGGCCCCCCCAGCATCTTGCCCTTCAGTTTTTGTTGTTGTTGTTGTTGTTATCTGTTGCAGCCTCAGTTCCTCCAGACAGAGATTAACAACTGTTCCTATTTGGGACATCCATGTCTATCTATTCCTACCCCCTCTCTCCCTTTCTCTCCTTCCCTCCCTCACTCTCTCTCTCCTTCTCCCTCTATCTTATTCTTTTGGTTTCTCTCATTTTCTGTTTCCCTCCTTGTGTGTACTTCTAGGACTTTCTGCTCCTGGGAGTTCCTCTTTCTCTCTCTCTCTCTCTCTCTCTCTCTCTCTCTCTCTCTCTCTCCTTCCCTCTCTTCCAGCATCTCTCACTCTCTGTGTATCTCTGTCCCACCTCATGTTTCTCCCATCTATCTGTATCTCTTGGTCTCTGGGTCTTTGTGTTCCCCTATGCCTATCTGTCTGTCTCTCCCTATTCCTGTTTCTTTGTCTCCATGTATCCCTGTCTTTCAGCCAGTCCCCTGGATGGAGGGGAAATTGTCGACTTGACACCCTGTAGACATGTAACAAGTCATCCAGACACGAAGTGGAAGGGCCCTGGCCCTTACCTAATCCACGCCTCTCTCTACCCAGTGTATAGAGGAGCAAACTGAGGCCTGGAAATGGGCGGGGGGGGCTCTCTCAAGGCCTCCCAGAGATGGAGTAGCAGAGTTAAGCCCCAAGCTCAGACCATGGGGCTCTTGGCAGGACCCTGGTTTTGTCTCTCTCCCCCACTGTGGGCCTCAAGTTACTTCTCAGCACCCATGAGAGGAGGGGCATACCTGAGCTGCCCTCCAGCTGCTGCATTCCCCCTTCTGCCCTCACAACTTGGATGCTTAAACAGGCAGGAGGCTCCATGGCCACATGGGAGGCCCATCCTCACAAGAACTAGTCAGGGTGGGGTCCCAGGGTCCCCTGGGTCAGGAGGCCTTGTGGCCAGAGGGTAGTGATACTGGAAGGATATAAGTCAGTCAGTCTGGCTCTGGGTCTGGCTGTGGATAGAGCTCAACCATGTCCCCAGCGTTGGCACTGGTTCCTGGGATCTCCCATCCTGGGGCCCTTCCAGAGAGCCTGGCAGTGGGCTCTCTACTGACTGAGGCTTTTCCTGCTCCCTGCATTGAGGCTCTAGCCAAAGGCGTGCTGGTCTCTACCTCCCTCTCCTTCCCTGCCCATATTTTGTGGCATGGCTGTGAGTATGGGAACATTGTCCTAGAATGGGCAGGG
The DNA here is from genome assembly GCF_048164855.1 of Canis lupus baileyi. NCBI lineage: Eukaryota > Metazoa > Chordata > Mammalia > Carnivora > Canidae > Canis > Canis lupus. The sequence continues at coordinate 82,721,585 of NC_132876.1, forward strand.
AGACTGAGGCCCTGTAAGTGTTCACTGACCATCACTGACATTTTGTTAACGTTTCATGTGCATTAACTTTGGAAGAGGGGTACTATTATTGTCCCACTTTACATATGAGCCTGAGGAGAGTTATAGCTAGTTAGTGGCAGAGCCCAACCCCAGGCTAGGGGGAGTAGAGGAGATGATTCTGACCCCTCTTGCCATCACAGAACTTAGTAGGGAGGCTAAGAGGAGGCTTGCTACAATTCTAAGCCTCAAAGGCCCTATGAGGTAGGAAGTTCCAGTCCTTCAGGGAGTTCCAGTGAGTTTGGACACCATTGACATTAGCTTTCACATACTTTGCAGTTGGACCCATGGACCCCACAAAGTGGGTTTGAGATTCTGGGATCCTTTGAACCTAAGAAGCCCCCCTCTTGAAAACCCCTCCCCCAGGGTCCCAGTATCTGTCGGATCTGCATGGTACTCCCCAGGCATCAAACCTTAGGCCTCTCCATGGCCCAAGTCTACAGGGCCCAGGACTTGTCATGGTGGCCAGATGGACGTCACTCACCACATCCGCAGGCACCCACATCACCCCCACCTGGGCCAAGACGGCTGCAGGATGGGCCAGCCAGTTCTCGGAACGAAACCCGTGGGGTGGGGTATCTGCCTCCTTCTCTTCCTCCTTGGGGCCAATGAAGCCCAGCGCATCCGGCCGCCATGACGTCAATGGCGGAAAATCTGGAGACGTGACAACAGGGCCCAGATGCAGACCCCGATATGAAAACATGCTCTGCGTCCCAGAAACATCCTCCATGCAGCTTCTGAGAAATTGTCAGAAAGGGACGCCCCAACAGACAGTGCAGGAAGCTGGCTGCCCAGCCCGGCCCTCCAGGTTCCCTACCATCAGACAGACCATATCTGTGTCCCCTTTCTGAGAATGTATCTGTGCTTCTCTGAGTCTGGACATCTTAGACGTGTCTGAGAAAGAGATTTCTTATGAGCCACAGACAAGTGTCCAGGCAGCTTCAGAAGTGACCACAGGCCAGCCATATGAGCCAGGCCAGAGTGGTGGAAACCATCCACTCACTGACCAAAATTAGTATTAGTTTACTCTGGCTTCTGTAACAAAGTACCACAAACTGAGAGGGGCTTAAATAGTAGAAATTTATTGTCTTACAGTTCTGGAGCCCAGAAGTCCAAGATCAAGGTGTCGGCAAGGTTGGTTCCTCCTAAGGCTGTGAGGGGGAATCTGTCTGTGCCTCTCTCCTAGCTACTGGTGAATTGCTGGCAGTCTTTGGCATGCCTTGGCTTTCTAGAAGCATCACCCTGATCTCTGCCTTCATTAATTTGCTCACCTCCTCACGGTCGCTGAGTTATGAGCCTCCATAGATCCAGGCTCTTGATTCTCATGTAGTAATGTTCTAACCCCCCTGAGAGACCAAAAGTTTAATACCTGGATTCTCACCTGCACCTCCCTCTGCACCAGAGCTCTGACAATCCCTGTGAGCTGACAGCAAAGAAAGGAAGGAGCAGCTGCTCCCCTAAACCCTGCTTGTTGCCAGCCTGGGCTGCTATCAGCAGCTACGTGCCCAACCCAGTGCTGCGGGGTGAAGTGGGGTGGGGAGTCTCTCTCTCTCTCTCTCTCTCTCTCTCTCTCTCTCTAACACACACACACACACACACACACACACTTTCTAGAGTAAGATACGGAGCTCTCAAGTTGCCCATAGGATTGTGGAACACTGCACCTGGGTATTCCCTTCAGTAAAATGGCAATTGGACAAGGCAGCCTCTTCCAGCTCTGGCTTCCTCTTAGACTGGGATTCTGAGAAACTGAAGCCCTGCCTGTCATGGAGTGGAAGGTTCTAGGGCTCAGCAAAGGAGCCTGGAGCCATTACAGAGGACTTTCTGGATAGGGCTCAGATAGGGGATACGGAGGAAGAGCAGACATTCCAGGCAAGGCATAGAATATGAGTGCAGGCTTGGAAAGCAGACTTGGGGTAAACTCTGGTGGGGGCTGAGTCAAGATGCTCCCACAAGCCCTGGCTCAAGAGAGCCTATCTCTCTCCCCTGTGGCCACCTGCCACTTCAGCTTCATGCAAGGCAGGAGCCCAGAGATGATCAGACCCTATCCCTGCCTGAGCTCCAGACTCCTGTACTCAGACTCCTGCCCACTCAGTATTTCCACTTTCATGTCTAATGCCAGACTCTTCGTGTCCATCCACACCTGGATCGTCACCCCCAACCTTGTTCCCTCCATCTCAGGTGGCATCCACTCTGTCCATCTAGCTGCTCAGGCAAATACCTGGCTGGAGGTCACCTTGACCCTCCCCCTCTCACCACCCCCCACCACATCCAAGGTGCCAGCAAAGTCTTCTGACTCCACCTCCAAAACACACTCAGAATCCATCGACTTCTCACTATCTCCACTGCCACCATCCTGTCTGTGCCACCATTGTCACTTGGTGACTGGACTGTCACAGGAGCCTCCCCGCCAGTATCCCTGCTCTTACCTTCCTAAAGCCTGTCCCTCTCACAGCATCCAGAGGGATCTTGAGTCCATGGCCCCCCTCTGCTCTTGTATATGCCAGGTCACTGGGATAAAACTGTGCCACCAGGAAAGTCAGAGACCAGTCCCAGCAGGATCAGCAAATATTGTGTGGCCTGTGCAAAGTGCAGGGAGGACCAGGGAGCTGTGGTTTGAAGACAACCTTCAAGCAATTGGGGGAGAAAAGCCAAGACCTGCCCCTGCTCTGTCTGAGGCCCCACAAACTACTCCAATCCCCTACCTCCCCTGTGGAGGAGGACACATCACCAGCAGGGCTCTGCCCACATGCACAGGCAGGCTGAGTGCTGACCCCGGGCACATCTGCACATGGGACATGTGTGGAGACACATGCATACCTGTGTTCCTGACACCGCTGTATGCATGGCTGTGTGCCACATGGACACATGATCAGAGCTGGGATCCAGCTGTGGAGCCCTTGGGAACAGGCCCCAACCGCTGCCTGCTCTGACCAGAGTTGGGGGTCCACATGGTTTAGGTGGTTGAGTAGTTCATGCACCTGCTGGGGACATGTGTAACTCCTTCCTCCTATGTCCCCACAGCCTGCCCTCGGACAAGGACCCGATGCCCAACCCCAGGCCAGCCAAGCCCTCAGCCCCTTCCTTGGCACCTGGCCCATCCCCAGGAGCCTTGCCCAGCTGGAGGGCTGCACCCAAGGCTTCAGACCTGCTTGGGGCCAAGGGCCCGGGGGTGACCTTCCAGGGCCGGGACCTCCGAGGCGGGACCCATGCCTCCTCCTCTTTGAACCCCATGCCACCATCGCAGCTGCAGGTGAGGCCCCGGGCCCAGGGCCCAGGATGGGGCAGGCAGGGGGTGGGTACCTGGGCCTACAGGTGCCAACCTTTACTGTGGCACTGGGCGGGGGGCCCAGCTGGGGCACAGGAAGTGGTTTTCTGGGTCCCAGGCAAGTCTGTGACTTATGCAGATGTCGCAGAGCCAAGAAAGTCCCTGGTTAGCAGGTCTCAGAGATCCGAGGCTCTCCCCGACCTCCCAATCCCTGTCTCAGGAGAGGAGATCCTATCATGGTCCCACAGGCATGGCCATGTGTCCCCATCCCCATGTGATAGGGGAGAGGGCTGGAGCCCGAGGCGGTGAGGTGACAGAGTTGAGGCCAGTTCTGCCACTTATTAGCCATTTGATCTGGAAGAAGTCATTCCTTGAGCTTCAGTTTCTACATAGGTGAAATGGGGATGGTCAGTGCCCACCGCGTGGGGCTGTGGTAAGGAGTATATGAGTGAGATGTGTAGAGCAGTAAAGAAAAGGACGGCACCTCACCTGTATGCCTTCTCCCCCCAGCTGCCCACAGTGCCTCTGGTCATGGTGGCACCTTCTGGGGCACGGCTGGGCCCCTCGCCCCACTTGCAGGCGCTCCTCCAGGACAGGCCACACTTCATGCACCAGGTACTAACCCGCAATGGGCAGGGCAGAGGGGAGCAGATGGGGGAACTGGGCAGGGGTAGGCTGAACCACAGCCCCCGTGTTCCCCCAGCTCTCCACGGTGGGTACCCACACCCGGACCCCGGTGCTGCAGGTGCGCCCACTGGACAGCCCAGCTATGATCAGCCTGCCACCACCCACTGCTGCCACCAGCGTCTTCTCCCTCAAGGCCCGGCCAGGCCTGCCACCTGGTAACACCCCACCCCACAGCTCTACAGAAACCGAGCCCCTGGGTGCTTGAATGTGAGCAGCGTAGGCTGCCGAATGGCAGCCTTCAGGAGGTCGGAGGCATCAGGTCTTCTCATCTAGGAAACTCCAACCTCCTGAAAATGTCAGGCTCAGAACCTAAAGATGCAGGATAGCAAAAATCACAGAACCACAGGTCTTTGCAGTCAAAATGTCAGCATTTGCAAATGGCAGTCTTTGAGCTGCTCCACCAGAAGCCTTGGACATTAGGGACAACAGAGCACCCCCCCAACCCTCCCGGGAGTCAGGGCCTGCAAGGCTCAGGAAGGTGGAAAGTTCAAAATGAGAGTCTTTGTGGGCTAAGCTGGAGGGCCCAGCCCACAGTCCCCCAAGGTACCCTGTCCCCACCCGCAGGGATCAACGTAGCCAGCCTGGAGTGGGTGTCCAGGGAGCCAGCACTGCTCTGCACCTTCCCAAGCCCCAGCACACCCAGGAAAGACAGGTGAGTGGACCAGGCTGGGAAGGGCCCTTGCCCTGCCACTCTCTCCCTTGACACCCTGTGTCCCCCCAGCACCCTTCCGACCGTGCCCCAGGGCTCCTACTCGCTGCTGGCAAATGGTGTCTGCAAGTGGCCTGGATGTGAGAAGGTCTTCGAGGAGCCAGAGGATTTCCTCAAGTGAGTGACCCAGGCCTTTTCCAGTCCAGAAGGGTCCCCAGTCTGTGGGAGGTGGCATGTGGTACAGGTCTTAGCTCGGGCCTCATCTCAGTAGGTAGTGACAAGACGAAAGGCAAAGGCTAAGACTGTAGATTCAAATTGCAGCTCCATCACTCCCTGGCTGTCTAACCTTGGGCAAGCTATTTAGCTTCTCTGGGCCTTGGTTTCCCCATCTTTATAATGGGGCATCATAATAGAGGTATATACTATTATTTACCTCCATTTTACAGATACAGAAACTGAGGCCATAAAACATTAAGTGTCTTGATCAAAATCACCCAGTTCCTAAGTGACAGGGCTGGGATTTGAATCCAGGCAGCCAAGCTCCAGAATCCACACTCCTGACCACTTTGCCCTGTTGTCCTACCCCTCATGCCAACACAGCAGCCTGATTTTATTGAGCACCAAAGTCCCAGATTCTCACAGTGGCTCTTGCTCCCTCCCCTCAGCCACACACACACACACACACACACACACACACACACACACACAACCTTTTCCAACCATACCCAACTACCAGTGGCAACTCTGTACCCTGTCCTCTTCATGACCATGACTTTACACGAGCTGTCCCCTCCACCTGGAGTGCCTCTCCTGCCCTCATCTACCTAGTCTGCTCTTAACTCACCAGCCTCCCAACATCATCCCCAGCCTCCTGGCCGGGCTCAAGCGGTGAGCTCAGGCCTGGCATCAGGAGATGCCAAGTAGCATGTATTGAAGCAAGAGCAGGTTTAAGAGGGAGACTGAGGTAGAGAGGGGAGAGAGGCTGAGGCTCTGCAGAGACGTCTCCAAGATGGTCTGGCTCTCCTCACTCGGAGTGTTGAGTCAGGAGGCAGGCCCACCATGGTCACCCACATGGAATCTTCCCCCTATCCAGGCACTGCCAGGCGGACCATCTCCTAGATGAGAAGGGCAGAGCACAGTGTCTCCTCCAGAGGGAGGTGGTGCAGTCTCTGGAACAGCAGGTGACATAGGAGAGAGTGGGGGGGGGATGACGGGCGAGCCTTATGTCTACCCTGTGCTTAGCTCACCCAGAATGGGGGCTGGCATAAAGGAAGGGAGGAGGTAGGGCACTCCCAGGAAGGACCATGGCCTGAGCAAAGATGTGACAGAAAAAGGCCAAGGTGAGGCCTCACTTTGTGCCTATCCTCACAGCTGGTGCTGGAGAAGGAGAAGCTGGGTGCTATGCAGGCACACTTGGCTGGGAAGATGACCCTGACCAAAGCTCCATCCACGGTGAGCCACCCCAGGCCCACAGGTGTAAGAGACAACTGGAGGGGTTGGGGGAGGGGACTTAACCTCGAACCCAGGCCCTAGGACTGGGGCCAGCTCCAAACATGCCCAGACCTGGAAATCTGTCCTCTTCAGTTACAAACCCTCTGACCCTTAGATTCCCAAAACATCGTGATCTTGATTTTTCAAAGCAGCAGCAAATCACCACTTACTGGAGGCAGACCCTGTGCCACCGGCAGGGCTGGCTATATAACACACAAGGACCAGTGCAAAATAGAAACAGGGAGCTCGAGTTTCAAGATGACCACCGCAGAGCAGTAGACACAGTACAGAGACCTGTGTGATTAAACAAGCCACACACCCATGAAGCCGGCCCCAAGTGCAAGGCACTGTTCCTGAGCACTTTGCTGGGGTTAATTTATCTCATCCTCCTGATGCTGCTGTGAGATAGGTATTCCTATCATCCATAAGGTCACAGTTGGGTAGGAGAGGAACCCCATTCAGCCCCAGCTTGAGGCACCAGCATTAGTGCTCTAAACACACACACACACACACACACACACACACACACACACACACACACGGGGTGGCGCAGCGGTTTAGCGCCGCCTGCAGCCCAGGGCATGATCCTGGGGACCTGGGATGGAGTCCCACGTCAGGCTCTCTGTGTGGTGCCTGCTTCTCCCTCTGCCTGTATCTCTGCCTCTCTCTTTCTCTCTCTGTCTCTATGAATAAATAAAATAAAATCTTAAACACACACACACACGCACACGTCCACACTCTCCACACTCACACTCTCATAAATACAACTCATGCTGCTTCGTGAGATTCCACATCAGACTGGAAAGGAGAAGAGAGCTCCCTTGTTTTTAAAAACACTTACTTATTTAAAACTGAAGTGGAAAGTTTAAGCCTCTGAGTCAGTAGCCTCTCCCTCCTCCTGCAGGCATCATCTGACAAAGGCTCCTGCTGCATCGTAGCTGCTGGCACTCCTGCCACCACGGGCCCGGCCTGGTCCAGCCCCCAGGAGGCCCCTGATGGCCTGTTTGCTGTGAGGAGGCACCTCTGGGGCAGCCATGGAAACAGCACATTCCCAGGTAAGGATGGTCTATGCCCTACATGGTGCCCGCCCCCCACCACCCTCATCCTGAGCCCCTAATCCCCCTGACTGGCACAGAGGTAGGGGGAGACAGCCAGTCCTGCCCCTCCCCAGCACTGCTACCCTGCCTTTGGGAAAACTCGACTGCTTGCAAAAGAAGCTGCCTCTCAGTGTTTCCAAAGCCTGCAAGCTCCCCATCATGGTTTCTTGTGTCTAGCCCCATCTCCCCTGGGGCTCAGGGCTCACTCATTCTGGGCTTCAGCTACTCCATTTGGTCATCAGAAGGGAGAGAACTAGCCAAGTGATTCCAAGGGACTGTCCCTTCCCCCTTCAAGAAAAAGCGGATGACTCTCCCAAGCTCACGGACCCCCTTACTGCCCACAAGGCCTGGGCTGTGGGCTTAAGAGGGATCCAGGCCCTTGAATGTCAGCCTGGCTCTGCCACTTGGCCAGTGACATCCCTTTGGTGTGCCAGCTACTTCACTTCTTCTAAACTTTGGGGACAGCAAGGCCCATTTTGGTGAGAATGGTGCTAATGGTGAGCCATATACTTGACGCCCGGGGCTTGGCACAGTAACTCCAATGGTGAAAAGCGGTGCTGTTAGCAAGGGATTTCAGCCAGGGTAGATTCTACTTGATTCTGTTTGTAGCATGGAGGATGGGAGAGGGAGTGAGGCACTCCAGGATGGGACCTGATTCTCCCCAACCCCCTACAGAGTTCTTCCACAACATGGACTACTTCAAATTCCACAACATGCGCCCCCCCTTCACCTACGCCACCCTCATCCGCTGGGTAAGCAGGCAGTGGGGGTCAAGGAGAAGAAAAAGAAACAGGGTGGGGACCGGCCTCCCACATTCCCAGCCTCCTTCTGAGCACACCCAGGACAGGTCTCAGATATGATTCCCCATGCCAGCTTCACCCCAGACCTGCCCCCAAACCCAAACCCAAACCCAAACCACTATCCAGGCCAGTGCAAGCCAAATTCGGGCCTTCGACCCACCCCTTCCCTGCTACCCACCCATATGTACCCCCACCCAGACCTGTAGAATAGCCCCACTATGAACCTGATCTTTGCCCCGTGCCCTAAACCCACCACAGATACTATCCTAACTCCTTTCCCAGCCCCGTACATGCCCCAATATGTCAGCACATCCCTCGGCCAGACCCTGCCTCTAACCCCTTTCTGTGACGTCTCTTTGACCCTTGGCCTCACCCCATCCCAAACGCTTCATGTGAATCTCCCTGATGCCTTTCCAGCACTTCCATCAGAGCCTGCCCAGACCTTTATCCTGGGTAGGCCCACACCTAGCCCCTACATTCCCCTGCCTAGCCCCATCCTGACCCAGAACCTCACTGCAGCCATAACCTCTGACCCTTTACTTAACCCCATTCCTAAATCCAAACAGATCAAATTCCCTGACCTTTAGCCTCACTCCACACCTAACACAAGCCCTGACCCTTAAGGACCACACACAACCAACCTCCTTCTTGACCCTGAACCCAAATACATGCCTGACACATAAGATTGCTGTATCACTAGGTCCACCTCCGACTCCTAACCTAATGCTATCCCATCCCTGAGCCCTCAATTCACCCGTCCATCCCCAGCCAGACCCTCAATGAATCCCCTCCCTGATGACCTTTTACCCTGCCCAAATCCTTAACTTGACCCTGCTCCTGGCCTTCAACCTCCCCAAACCCTGCAACCTCGCCCCTGTGGAGACAGCCAGCTCCAGCTCCGTCCCAGACCTTTAACCTGATCCCGGCCTTACCCTGAGCCAGACCTTACCACAATGTCAGCCATTCCCCTCTACCTCACCCCATCCTGGCCTGACCCCTCAGCCCACTTCTGACCCTGTCTCTGACCTATCACCCCATACCATCTCCCTCCCTCCCCTCCCCCCACCCCCACAGTTCCACCCATGTCAGATACCCAGGGCGGGCCACTACCACTCTCAGCTCAGTTTTGGAGAAGTGACCCCCTTGCCCCCCAACCTCCAGGCCATCCTGGAGGCTCCTGAGAAGCAGCGGACACTCAATGAGATCTACCACTGGTTCACACGCATGTTTGCCTTCTTCAGGAACCACCCTGCCACCTGGAAGGTGAGTTCCTCTGGAGGTAGCAGTGGCTGGGAGGGCCTCAAATGCTACCATAGTACTGGCCAAGCTCAGGAGTGGGAGGGCATTTAGGCATGTAGGGAAGGGGCAGGGGGCCAGCTTTTGGTGGGTACTGCTGACCTCAGAGGATGACTGCCTGCCTGCTTCCCCTGCCCCCGGCCTGGCTGGCCTGCCTTCCACAGAATGCCATCCGCCACAATCTGAGCCTGCACAAGTGCTTCGTGCGGGTGGAGAGTGAGAAGGGGGCCGTGTGGACCGTGGACGAATTCGAGTTCCGCAAGAAGAGAAGCCAAAGGCCTAGCAGGAGTTCCAACCCTACACCTGGCCCCTAAACTCAAAGCAAAGGAAAGGAGGAAGGAAGGACAGGGGCCGAACGGGGGGTGGTGGTGGGATGGAAGTGGCCAGGGGCAGGGACTACGGGCCCTGGATATGCCTACAGGGACCACAAAGTGAGGTGTACAGGGACCCTGATCCTCAGCTGACCACCCTCTTTAGGTCAAATGCTCTGCACCCAGGCTGCTCAGAGGGGCCCCGGCCCCAGCTCCCATCCCAGCTTCCTGCAACACACTCCTTAGCCAAACTGAGCCTTCACAAACAACCACACATCCAGCCTGCCTCAGTCATTCTCACAGATGACCCCGGGGCTGGAAAAGACACATGCACGGTCACAATCCAGTCCCTTAGATGCAGTACAAACACCAGAACACAAAGAGCCTGCCTCCGTACACTCAGACAACCTCAGACCTGCAATCACGCAGACGATCGCACCCTAGCACAGCCTTGTCAGCCCCCGTACCCCAAAGCACCCACCCACAGCCATCCCCAGGCCCACAGGTGCAGTGTCACAGGAGATGTGCCCAGGGACCTGCACTGAAGCAGCCTTGGTACCTTCAGGATCTCAGGTCCCAAAGAGCCACACAAACAAACACATCCCAGCTGTGCACATTCTCACACAGCTCCCAAAACATCAGCTTGGTCACATGGCCCACCAGAATATACCTGTGCATCTCATGGGCATGCACATGCACTTGGCACCCCAGTGGGTCTCCTGCGTCCCACATGGGCTTTCACAGCCATACACACTGAATCACCAAACATACCCCATGTCTCACCTGCCACCCACCCTACCTCCCTTGTCCTGAACCCTGTGTCCCCATCCATGCCTCTGCTTAGACTGCAGACAGAGCCCTTCATTTATTTGGGATCCAAGGTCTTAACCCCGGTACCCTCTCCAATAAACTGCAGCTGAGTTTCCATGCTCTAGATGATCACCCTAGATAAGGGTGGGGGTCAGGTGGGCAGGGGTCTGGGGCCAAGGCCGTAGCAAGAGGAGCTGCGCAGCCACCAGAGGGAATGGCTAGGGCAAGCCCTTGGCTATCGCCCCCAACATCTCAACTCCCCACTGGAGGCCAGGCTGGGAGCAGACAGGTGCTGGGGGCTCCTCAGGCATCCCGGACCCGCCCGAGGAGGCCAGCATTCTCCTGGCGGAGGGCTCGGTAGTCCTCGCGGATCTTCTCCAGATTGCTGAGCGTCTTCTTCCCCATCTCCATCTCAATCTAAGGCAACGTGAATCACATGTCTTTAGTGTGAGGTGAGGGGGGCCTTACCCTGCTCCCACCTCCCCTCTCCATTAAGGCTGCTGAAGGCCCTCCCGTGCCCCTCCCCCACCTCCTCCCGCAACAGCCTGCTGTGTCCCACCACCATTGGGCCTTTGCGTGTGTCATCTATTTGCCTAAAGCATCATTTGCTACATGGCAGGATGAGCCGACACATACTCAAGCTGAGGCCTCTGCCGATGGCCCCAGGAGGCAGGCGAGAGAGCCTTTGGGATGGGAGCCAGGGCTCAGAGCAGGCTGCTAGCCAGTGACAGTTTACACACACACACACAGCTACTAAGGGGTAAGGCCAAGAGTCCAGCCGTGGGCTGTGTCTGCTCCCACAGCCTCTCTTGGTGTGAACCAGGGGTGCTGTCCACTGGCCTGCCTTGGTTTTTCCTCCTACCCACGGGCCTCACCTGTTCCTCAAGATCTCGAACTTCCCGCATGATTGTGCCTGTATCCTCGATGGTCTGGATGAGCTGGCTGCAGTTCTATGGATGGCAGGAGCAGAAGGCTTGCACCCCCACCATGCCCCACCCCGGCCAGCCCCCCTGGACACTACTCCACTCACCTCATGCAAGGCAGCTAGATACTTGTATGCCTTCCGAACGGCATCATCCTTCTTGGCATCCTGATCAGACAGAAGGGATCAGTGGGCTTCCCCCACGTTTCCAACACATACCACCTCCAGGACCCCACAAGGCCACCCTCTCCCACTCCCCTAATCATCCTCTGTGGCACACAGCCAGGCTGGAGCAGCAGCATACCTACAGGGCTCACACAGGGCTTGGGCCCAAGCCAACCTGTAAGCAGACAGACAGGCAGCAGCCCAGCCCCACCCCACCCCTCCACCCAGCCCAGCCTGACCCATACCTTGAACACGAGCTCATCAGTTACAGCAAATGTCCGATCCAGCTTCCCAGACAGGGAGTTGATTTCCTTCTGAAGCTCTTTTGTATCTGATAAAATCTGGCAGAGTACAGGGTGGCCATGAGCCCATGTTTGGCACAGGCTGGCCAGCCGGCTGCAGGCATTTGTGTGCATGTGCTCACACCCAGATGTCACTGCGCCACTGCATCAGGTGTGGCTGGAGCAGACGGGATAGGAGTGTTCTATGTTGGGGTGTGGCTAGATAGCTCTGCCTTTCAGAGAATGTGAAGTCCCCGTGTGGCCATGCTACATGCATCTGCCCCAACCTTCCACAGCTGCAATGATGTACCTTAGTGATCTCTTCCTTCTGCTTCCGGATGTTGCCCACAATCTCCAGGATGCGCTGGGTATAGGCCAGCCGGGACACATCTCTTGGCAGGGTCTCCAGCTCTGACACCTAGACGGAACATAGCAGACACTCCCCTGGGACCTACACCCCACCCACTCCACTGGGACCCACTCCTCACCCACTCCAGGCTACCCAGGGCCCCCGCACCAGCCTTACCAGCTGCTTATAGACCTCTTCCTTCCTACGGGCCTCTTCGGCAGCTGCTCGAACACTCTGGTGCAGCTCCTGGATCTCTGCCAGCCGTCGAGAAGATTCCAGCTACCAGGACCCCATGGGTAGAGGGATAGTGAGCAGAGCACAAGGATGAGCACCTAGGGAGGGACTGAACCTGCCCCACCCACAGCCCAGGACCTCACAACCTACCTCTCTGCAATCCTGGAGCTTTCGGAGGTGGCGGTACTCAGCCAGAAGAGGGACCCGGTGCTTTTCCCACTGACCCGCCAAGTGGATGACCCGCTGGGCACTACTCTCTACCACAAGCTGGGGATGGCAGTAGGGGATGTGTGTCACACCGGATGGACTCTTCCAACTCCAGCCCTCCCACCTAACCATGGTGCCAACCCCACCTGCAGCTTGGCGAGGTTGGCAGTCCCGTCGGGAAGCAGCTCCACTGCCCGGCTCTTCAAGCGCAGGGCCTGCTCACGCTCTGCTGTGCTGAGCTCACTCTGCCGACACTCCGTCTCCACCTGGCACCCCATGAGCCCCCCACTCCCGTCAGCGGAGTAGCTCAGCCACACAACCAAAGCCCTCTAAAGCCCTCTAGCCCCCACTGAGCCTGGAAAGCCCTAGCCTAGCCTGAGCCCCCACAGATGACAACACACCCCTCTACCCTCTGTCAGCCCCTTGACCCCTCCTGATAGTGACGGAAACCTGTAAGCAGTGACAGACATCCACAGGCCCCTCTGATCCCTCTGATCCCTCTACCTCCACAAAATGACACCCCCAACCCCAGAAGCCCTGACCCGGCCCTCAAGCCCCTGCCCATACAGATACATCATACTGACACAGATGCTCACACCCCTCCTGATTCTCATAGACACCCACATAGCCTGACCGATGCCCACGGGTGCCCCTGACCCCCACAGGTCTGAACCCACTCACTCTACATCCCCCTCTCACTTCCACTTATTCTCCTAAACCCATGAGAGCCCACGGGTCCCCAGGGTTGCCTCTGAACCCTCCTGACATCGGCAGACCTCTACAAGGTCTTCTCAGGCTCTGCAAGGCCCTCTAGGCCCCACTGTGACCCAACCCCAGGTGGGCAGCCCCTCTCCTCCCCACCTCCCACCTGCATGAGGCTGATTCCCAGGGTCTTCATGTTGGCTTCAACCTCTTCAATGTTGCGGTTCACTCCCTCCAGCTGTTCCCGAAGAGACTCCAGCTCCTGCTCCTGAGCTGCCCTTGTGTCCTGAGAGGCACAGGCCAGTTGGGGTCGGGGTGTCAGGCCCATGAGACAGGTGAAGGCCCAGAGCCTCCCCCCACTGCTCCACTTACTTGTTCAGGCTGCTGGGAGGTGACTGGCATATCAGACACCTGAGCTGCCTGGACCTCGGGCTCCTGCGGGAATGAGAAGGGAGTATCCTGGCTGTCGGAGAAGGCCCTGCCCTGCCCTGCCCCACCCCACCCAGCCTCAGCACCCAAGTGCCCTTCCAGCACCGTCCTCACATCCACTCAACCGCTGACAGCTGTCAGACTGGGTTTATGAGGACCCGGGCACTCTCTGAAACCTCAGGCTAGACATATTTGCTCATAAAGAAACCTCCCTGATCCTGGCACAGCTCCTGCCCACGGGGAGGATGAGGGCCCCTCTAGATCAAGGAGAGAAGCTAAGTCCAGAGGAAACTGTCTAAGGGAAGCTAGGGTTCGCACACCCTTATGTGGCTCCCACCCCTCCACCCTTGCTCCACCGAAGCCCCTGAGAAACCAGGGACACCCCCCACCCACCAGCTCACAAAGGGCATGCCCAGTGGGAACACAGGAACCTGTGTGGATCAAGTGTGTTGTCTATACAGAAAGCAACCCTGCAAGCCTGCCTTGGCCCTGTCAGCACACCCAGGTCCATTCAGACCCACTCACTGGATGGAAGGTGAACTTCTCTGAGTGTGTGAAGCGGGAGCCCTTGGAGGCACCCATCCTGGCTGCAGCACCCCAGGCCTGCAGCAGCTCTCCCAGGTCTCGGGCCTGTGGCGGAGCCCCCAGTCGGCCCCAGGCCTGGTGGAGATGCTCGGCCAAGTGCTTCTGCAGCCGCTGCCGCTGAGCCCGTGTATCTTCCTGGAAACAGAAGGCAGGGCAAACGGGAAGGTGTAGAGGCCTGCTAGGCACCTGAGGCCCTGCCTCCTCCAGGGAGCTGCCTGACAAAGTGCCACCACATGGTCACACCCACCCTTCAACCCCTCCCACCAAGGGGCCCAGTCCCCCTCTCCTGACCCACCGGTCTGGGAGCTCCCCAAGGACAGGGTCCCCTCCTCACAGCCATGCTTCTCTCCACCCACTCGCTCCCCACACTGGAGGTGGCTGAGGCAAGGGAGAGAAGCAGCAATCAGCAACCCCCCAAATCAGAGGGCCACACTGAAAGGCTACATGGGGATGGAACAGAAATGGAGAGTCAGAGGTGCTGGGCAAAGGAGTAATGGAAGCAGAGTTAAATCAAGATGGGGGATGGGAAACGGAGTTTCGAGACAACTAGGGAAATATGACTATGAACTCAGTGACAGTATTAAGAGATCACTGCTAATGGTAGTAGGTATGAAAATGACCCACGGGTTACCTTAAAAAGTCAATACCCTTCTGAGTTAAGAGATGTCTGTCTCAGTATTTAGAGCTGAAGTGTCATGCATATTGGGACCTGCTTCAAAATAATACTGAGAAACACTTAGGGGAGAACAGATGAAGAAAGACTGGTGACCTGCTCATAGTTGAAGGTGGATAATGGACACACAGGATTCACTGGAACATTCTATTTCTGTGTTTGAAAATTTCTACAAGCTTAAAAAAAGACAGGCGGAGTAAAGATGGAACAAATGGCAGTGGGGGAAGCTGGGGCAGAAAGAAGAGACAGGGGGCAGCCCAGGTGGCTCAGCAGTTTAGCACCGCCTTCACCCCAGGGTGTGATCCTGGAGACCCGGGATCGAGTCCCACGTTGGGCTCCCTGCATGGAGCCTGCTTCTCCCTCTGCCTGTGTCTCTGCCTCTCTTTCTCTCTGTGTGTCTCATGAATAAATAAATAAAATCTTTCAAAAAAAAAAAAAGAAAGAAAGAAAGAAAGAAGAGACAGTGACAGAGGTGAACAAATAGGACAGGGAAACACCTAGCAGAGGAATGAGGAGACAGAGGGGCAGGAAGGAGGGGCAGCACAGCCAAAGGACAAGAAAGATAATGACCAGAAGAGACAGTGCAGGGACCCGGGGACAGAAAAAATAAGCATCGGTGACAGTGGCAGAGACAGAGAAAGAATGAGAGGCTCTGGGGTGGGAAGAAGGCAACAGAAACAGGGAAGAAGTATGCAAATCCTGAGCACGCTGGTTGCTAAGAACCTGCCTTTGGTTCAGTGCTAGCCTGAGGGGAGGGTACTATCACCTCCCAAGTCTCAGGAAGGGAAACTGAGGCTCTGGAGGGAGTGCGGGATAGTGACTTGTCGGAAGTCCACAGTCTTTCTAACTCCAGGGTTCTCTCAGGGAAGAGCCAGGTGAAGGAGGCAGAGAGGAGACGATGAGGGAGAAAGTGAGGGCAGGGGGAACAGAGAACCAAGGGAAGCTGAAACAGGGGCATTTCTGTAAGCAAGGGCCTTGGCAGCAGAGAGCCAAGCATTGGGCGGTACCTGGGTGGGATGGCGGGGTGCCCGTTGGACCCAGTCCTCATCCCCGGGGCGGTCCCGGCCCCTGTGTTGGCAGAGCTGGATGGCATGACATTCGAGGAGTGAGGCCACCCTCCCAGCAGGCTGGGGCACCTGGGTGGGGGCTGGAAGCAGCAGAGGACTTGCCTGGAACTCCCGGGGCTCTAGAGGCAGGAACAGAGTCAGCTGGCTGGGGAGGGGGCGGTGGTTCGGGCCTACTTCTCCCCCTGCTCCCGGCCTTCCCGCACAGCCTCACCCGTACCTCCTCTGGAACTCAACTCAGGCATGACCAGCCTGGTGGTGTGGAAAGGCTTCTGGGAGGCTGAGCCCTGGTGGGAGAGCAGAATCAGAGCCTCCCTGATGAACTGTGGCAGGGGGAGGGGAGGGCACTGGTGGTGGGAGGGAGGCTAAAAACCCGAGCATGGGGCCAAGGTGGGGCCAAGCAACATCGATGTGAGCTAGGGGGTCCCACCTGGAGGTGCTGCAGCTTGGGAGTGCGAAGGAGGGGTGGGACCCAGGGCAGGGCCATCTGGTCCCGGATCTGGCTGCCAATGGCCCGGAGAAGGATAGCTGAGTCACCTATAGGGGATGGGGAAGGAGTGTCAACCAGGTGACAGTGCCACAATTCCCAAAATGCATACCCTGGGAAAGCAGCCATGGCTCCCTGACCCCTACCCCCCAGAGATGCATCTCTATCTAGCTATCCTTCTCACACCCGGCCAGTCAACAAACACTTGCTGAGCACCTACTATGTGCCAGTCACTGTTCTAGACTCTCAGAATACTTTGGTGAGCAGACTGATAACTTGCCCTGCCCCCACGTTGCCAGGATGCTGGTAAAGGAGAACATGATTAAAGTCAAAAGTACAATACAGAAAAACTATCAGGTGATGATCCAAGAGGAGGGTAAAGACTATTGAGAGGAGCATGTAATTTTAAACAAGGCGGTCTCAGTAAGGCCTCCCAGAGGTGACATGTGAATAGAATCTGTAAAAGGTAAGAAGGTGGACCAAGAACATATCTAGGGGAAGAATAATCTGGCAAATACAAAGGCCCTGAGGCTGGAGCAAACCTGGAATGTCTGAGAAGCACCAAGAAGGCTAGTGTGGTTGGAGTGGGGAGGAGGAGGGGGAGCGAGGAGGAAGTAAGGCAGAGAAGCCCCTCCCAGCACCCAGCACCCAACACCAACTCCCCCCACCACCTGAGGCAGCCCAAGCCCAGGCCCCCTTCCGCCTGCCCTGCCCTGCCCCCCTCCCCTAGACCCAATCCTCCCCTCCCACCCAGGTCTCCCAAAGATACATCCCTGACCCCAGCCCTGGTCAACGTTTTTACCACCTCCACCTCCCCCAGCCCCTATAACACCCAGGAATGCCATGCTCTCCTTCACCCCACACCCACCGTACCCTGGGCAGACCATACCTGCAGGCTGATCTGCATCCTCAGAGGCATCAGAGGGCAGACGCTCAGCCAAGAAGAGAAGCAGGTCCCGGAGATCAGGCTCACTGGGGTAGAGGAAGTTCTGATAGCCAAGCTCCAGGGGATAGCCCAGGTCCTGGGGGTTGGGGGGTAGCCTCTATCAGGCAGGCAGAACCCTCCTGTCCTGGGAGCTCTGGGCCTAGACCACAAATGCTCCCACTCTCTTGCCAACCACCACCCTCTCAACTCCACCTTGGCTCCACAAGGACTCCAGGCCTCTGAGGGGAGCCACAGAGTGATTATAGTCAATGCTACAGAGAGCAAGAAATAAGATTAAGGCTCCAGCCTTTCTAACTATGACCCTAAATCCAGAGGCCATAAAGGAGGAGTATTTCTGAACCCATGGAAAGAAACAGAAATGTTCAAGAATACAATTACCAAAACCATAAGAGTGATGACAAGCTAGAAAAAAAATATTTGGAGTTCCCATCACAGGCAGAGAGTAAATCTACTTCATATTTGAAGAGCATCTAAAAATCAAACAAGTGGGGCCCCTGGGTGGCTCAGTGGTTGAGCATCTGCCTTTGGCTCAGGTCATGATCCCAGGATTGAGTCCTGCATTGAGCTCCCCGCGGGGAGTCTGCTTCTCCCTCTGTCTATGTCTCTGCCTCTCTCTGTGTCTCTCATGAATGAGTAAATAAAATCTTTAAAATAACAATAAATAAAATTAAAATAAAAATCAAACAAGCAAAAGAGACCAGCAATGCAAGAAAAAAGTAGGCAAAAGATAGGAGCAGGCAGTTCACAGAAAAAGAAATGAAAATGGCCCTTAAACCTAGGCAAATATGTCCAACCTGGCTTATGAGACAGACACAAATTGAAAGCACACCAAGAGATCTCACACAAACGTCACTGACCCAGGACAACCTGACGTCTGTCCCGTTCAGGTGCATGCTGGGAGGGAGATACCATCGCTTGGGCAGTGCCGCTGCCCCAAACCTGAATCTGATCATCAGAAAACACTGTGACCAACTCAAAGCATAGGCTGTGCCAGGCGACAACCAGCCAAGACTCTTAGAAAACATTTGTCATCACAAAGGAAACAAAGAAACAAAAACGAAGGAGGACTGTTGGATACAAAAGATTAAAGAGGTAACAGTGAAATCAAATGTGTGATCCTTGATTAGATGCTACAGTTCAAAAAAAAAGCAATAGAGGATATTTTTTGAAAAACCGGGGAAATTCCACCATGCACTAGATATTAGACACTATTATTCTAATATATAGTATCGATTGTTAACATACATATTAAATTTCATGGGTGTGATCACGATATCGTGCTTATGCTGGCAAAAGTCCTGCTACTTAGGACAGGCATGCTGAAAATTATATGTATGAAGTATCATGCTGTCTGCCACTTTCAAATGGTTTGCAAAAAAGTGTGTGTGCATGCATTTATATACAGAGAAAAGAATGGAGCAAAATCTTAACAGAAAGCTGGGGAGAAAAACTATACTGAGCTATCATTCCTCATCTACTGAAGGGGCACAGATCAGTGGGCCAGGCTGTGGGGAAACAGGTGCTCTCTCCCACACTGCCGTTGGGAAGGCAGAAATGAAACAAAGCCCAGTGAGGGCAATTGGGCAAAGTCCGACAAAACAATATATGCTTTTACCCTTCCACCTAGCAATCCTACCTTGAGGAGCTGTCAAACCATCCCTCTAACAATTCAAGAGGACAGACACACACAAGATTATTCATTACAGCATTATTTGCAAAATCCTAAGTGTCCAAGCACAGGATATCATATGCACGTACTGCAGTACATATGTACAATGGACATTTAATACATTTAATGCAGCTGTTACGAGGGATTAAAAAAGGTAAGAAAGAGAGAAATAAAACAAACACAGGAATGGGTAGCAAGTCTCTATTTTCCGCATTTTGTAGACTTCCCATAAAGCAAAATTACCAACTACCAAAGTGCTACAATGTCCGAATTATCCTCAAAAGGCTACAGGTTCATTGTCCTCTCTTCCTCTTCCTCCGCGTGACATGCTTTACTAATTTACAACAGAGCATGGGTTCCTTATAGAGCCTTTTCTCAACAGAACAGCCAAAGTAATGAAAAAGTTGCTAAAGAATAAATATAAAGGGGCAGAGACCTGGGAAAGGAAAGGCTCTGAAAACAAACTTCATGCGGTTCACAGATGACCTCAAGTCGACCCTTCTGAGAGTCGGAAGAGGGCCTTTCTCCCCAGCTCCAAACCAGGAAGCAGATTTTTGGTTTTGCTCTTCCCTTTCCAGGCTCTGCAGAGTATGCAGACGTGCTCTCTGGAGCAGAACAACCAGGAAACAGCAGAGTACGAAATGCCATGAAGAGGAAGGATACAATGTCCAATCATATGACATACAATGCTCTAAGTGGATCTATTTTTGATATAAGGGTTTTAGACTATTTCAAAGAAATATGTTCTTGACTTGCTTCATGGTTTATATGTATCCTATACAGATATTAGGTTAGGTGGAGGGGACCTTTAGTATATGTCATGAACCGTTGGTTATGGCCAGAAACTGGGCAAAATCTAATAGAAAGAAAAAAAGGAAAAAAGAAAAAAGAAAGGAGGAAATAAGTATATTCAGATTTGCTTATATCTGCATTAAAAGAAAAAAAACCTGGAAAGAAACACAGGAAACCAATGAAAGTCATCCCCTTCAGCAGACAGGCAGGGTAACAGGTGAACGGTTTGGTGCGTGAGACTCCGCCAGTATCATGCTCCTTCCATCACACCTGGGAGCTCTCTCTTACCCTTTCAGTAGTTAGCCACCTTTTACCAAATTAACAATTTTTTATATTTAGATGTCCCCGTTCCAACTATTGCTGGAGTTTCAGGCTCCAGACTGGACCCAGACTAATAAAATGACCTCCTCAAAACAATTTTTTTAAGAAGAGACTTATGGGCTTTGGTGTAAAAAGATCAGGATTGAAATCCAGCCTGTACTAACTTACTGGCTAAGGCCTTGAACTGGTTATTTCACCACCCGAAGCTCAGCTTCCTAGCTATAAAATGGGGCTGATAGGACTTTCTCTATGTGCCTGTTTTCAGAGCTCAAAGGCCCCATCAGCGTTCTGCGTGGGGACTAAGAAGCAGGTCCAGAAAGAAAGCCTTTTTCTTCTATTCAGAGTTGCTGTCGCTCTGGGGCTGCATGGACACTGAGAGCAGATTTTCTGGATTCAAATCCAAGCTCTGCCTCTTACCAGCTGTGTGACCTCAGGCAAATCACTAAACTTCTCTGTGCTTTACTTTTCCTCATCTGAAGTAAAGGGATACCCATGGTACCTACTTCAGAAAGTGGCCACGAGAATGAAGCAAGTTTATACCACCATACCCAGCACAGGGTGGGGGGAATCCACTCAGCAAAACTCATTATTATCTGTGTGTGTATGTGTGTGTGTGCCCACGCGTCTATTAGGTCACAACATAAGAGGTATTTATTTCAGACGGTCACCGTCAAAAGAGTGTGAAAACCACTGGCTTTCGAGCTACTTTACTTTGGTTTTTTTCTGACACCTGCAATCAAAGAACTGTGACTGATACAGAAACTCAATCCAGAAGTCAGGTGTATGAAGTGACAGACACCAAAATATGGAGGTGGCTGAGTGGCAGAAAGTGGTGGCAGGCAGGGGGCCACATGAGGAGGCGGCCAACAGAAGGCAGTGGTGCCAAGCCTGAGTGGGCTACAGGGGCAGCACCTGGTTGGATTATGAGAGACCCTTTCTGCCTGCTGATGTGTACATGAGGGTTCTGGGGCCAATCGCAGGCACGCTTTGGCCATGCTCTTTGCCCCACATTAAAGAGAACCAGTGAGTCAACACCAAAGCCACTGGGAGGCAGCTCTGAGAGAAGAGAGAAACAGGGAGCTGGGGGACACCAGACCCCCAGCCCCTTCTCAACATCTCTCACTGTGTGCACTCTCCTTGTCAAAGGGGACAGAACCTCTTGCTCAGGAAGTGCCATCCTCAAGAAAACAGCTCCAGGCCAGGGGACAGGCCTGGCTCCCGAGGCCACCCCAAGAGAGCCCCGGAGAGAAGAATCTAAGAACCCCTGAGATTCAGCCAAACCTGAGAGCTAAAGGATGGGCAGAGCTCCGCAGCCTGCTGTTAAGAGACAGAAACTGCACAAGCAAGATTCGAATTCAAGAAACCTGACCGCCCTGTCCCCACGGGCTAAATGGAAACATTCACTGCAGTGACTCTACTGTCCTTCTACCGTCATGTCCTAGGTCCACTGGCCAGGTTCACACACTCAATATGTAGCCAGAGGTTGCTGGAAGGCAAGCAGCCAGATTGGGCCTCCCTAATAGTGATACCACTTTTGCAAAGCATATTATAGCCAGCTGTTTTCTATATTAACTAATTCTTACTCCTCATAGCAAACCTATGTGGTAGGTACAACTCTTATACCCATTTTACACATGACAAAACAGGCTCAAAGAGGTTAAGAGACTGACCCAATGTGACAGAGCTAGCAAGCCAAGAGAAATGACATTACTCAGAGCCCCTGGACATAGTAACTGGAATACTGCTCTGTACTGAGGGAGGCATGAGTGCTTCATCACAAGGCACTTTACCCATGAGAGAGACAGTTTGGGAATTATACTCAGCAGAGGCAAGATGTGTGTGGCTGCCACAGGGGGAACCCAGCAGAGATACAGTTTTATATAACCAGCTTCTCTTCCTTTGAGTAACCCTCTGGCCCCCAACTCCCAAACTATCCTGAAGGAGGAGTCAATCACAGAGTCCTATAGGGATGATTATGTGATCCAGGCTGAGCCAGTCAGAGTACACAGTGATTAATTTAGGAGTGAACATGCGACCCAAGCCAAGCCTTTTTCTGGAACTAATAAATGGATATGGGATCCCTGGGTGGCGCAGCGATTTAGCGCCTGCCTTTGGCCCGGGGCGTGATCCTGGAGACCCGGGATCAAATCCCACGTCGGGCTCCCGGTGCATGGAGCCTGCTTCTCCCTCTGCCTGTGTCTCTGCCTCTCTCTCTCTGTGTGTCTCTCATGAATAAATAAATAAAATCTTTAAAAAATAATAAATGGATACCATGGAAGTGGGGGGGGATTCTTGGTACTAAGCGTAAAATGTGGGAGCCAAGGGCAAACTGGATCAACTCATATAATGCTCCTATCAACTCTATTTTTATCATCTCGGTTTCACAAATAAGGAAACTGAGGCCCAGAAGGGTTAGGGTCACATTGTTAGCAAGTGGTGTAGTGAGGGTCTGAGCTACTCAGGCATAGAGTTAGCATCCTTAACCACTAATAAATGCTAAGCCACAAGAGGAGATGGCAGAGAGGACAGGCAAGGGTTTCGAAGGAGCTTGGTGACTTTGTGAAGGAGGAAGGAAGAGGCTGTACATATTGGGAGGAGGGCACTCACCATGCAAGCCTGAGCCAGGCTCATGGCCAGGCGGAACCGGGCAGACATGGCCAGAGGCAGCAGGGGGCTGAGGCCAGAGCCCACGGCAGGGTTGATCACACGCAGGCAGCGGACCACAGCTTCTACGACCAACTCAGTGGTGAAGGCTCGCAGGGACTGCACATCTGGAGGAACTGCCCTGAAAAATAAAAGGGCAGGTCCGAAGCAGCCAGGAAACTGGGATCAGGCTGGACCATGCTGCCTTCTGGACACCTTAGTATTGGGGTGGGAGTGAACGGAGGGGATGGCCACAGTTCAGACAGGTCCTGGGTGTTGGTGACTGGGACTTCCATTTGGAAAACTAAGAACCAGAGAAGTCCTTGGGTCCTAATGGTGGATAGAAGGGATCTGAATTCAAAAATCATCTCAAATTGCCATATGCTTAAAAGTCTCTCATTTCTAGGGTCTAGGAAGGGCAAGGGACCCAGATGGCATGCTCTCTGTGTTTCTGGATCCCCAGGTATCATGTTCCTCACATGTCAGGGGCCCCTAGGTATTGAGCTACTAGGGTTTTGAGACTAGATATTGCGAGGCTCAGGTTTTCAGGAGTTCTGAATGTCAGGGTCCCTAGATGTCAAGATCTTCAGATTTCAAGACCTTCTAGTTTCAAGCAATCCAGAAATCAGGCTCCCTAGATGTTGACATCCTGGGTTTTTAGAGCCCTTGAATGCAGAAGTCCTGTGTGTCACGGTCACTAAGTGTTGAGGTCGCCAGATTTTAGGGTCCAGGAATTTTAAAAGCCCAGGTGTTGGAAAACAGGATTTGAAGGTTCCCAAGTATCCAGTCCCAGGGTTTTGAGTGCCAGGGTCCTGGGTGTTTAAATTCCTTGGTTCTCGAAATACAGGTGGCTTAGATTTTCTAAATACCAGGGGCCCAGGGGATTGATGTCAAGAACCACATATTTCAGGATCCTGGGTGCTGAGGATCCAAGGTTTTAAACCTTGGAGATGTCTGGGTCTTGGAATCTGGGATTTACCAAGTGTTGAGGTCAAAGGGTTTGGGAGGTCCTTGATGTCAGAGAGCATTTGTGTGGGTGGGTGGGTGGGGGGTGTCTTAGGGTTCTGGAAGTTGGAGCCCTAGATGTCAAGGTCTGGGGTTTTAAGGTTCCCGGGTGACTGGGTCCAGAGTTTTGGAGTCCCGGATGTGGGCATTCCGGGGTGGGCGGGGGCTGTGTCCTTACGTGCCGGCCTGGCGCAGGGAATGGATGAGAATTCGGTCCGCCTCCTCCATGGTGGAGCCGTGTTCGAGTCTGAAGACAGGTCCAGGGCCGGGTCCGAGGAAGAGAGAAGCAGCTGTTGAAACCCCGATCCGCACTCGCGGTCCAAAGAGTGTCACGGCTGCGCAAGGAAAGCCGGGAAGTGTAGTTCGGTGAGCGAGTGTGGCGCGAGCCGGATGCCTGGCGTCCTGGTGCGAAGGTGCGTGTACAGGCTTAAGCGTGCAGTGGCTGTTGGGAGTTGTAGTTCTTCCGCTTGCAGTCCAGTGGGTTCTTCCGAGGGGGCATAGAAATATATTTTGAGCGCGCACGCGAGCGTGTGTGTGTGTGTGTGTGTGTGTGTGCGTGCGCGCGCGCGCATTGGTAGAAAAGGGACCGGCCAGAGAGCGGCTTCCTGACTCATTCATTTAAGGCGGCATTCATTTTGCATTCATCTTCCGTAATATAAGGGCAAGGGCTTTAGCATAAAGCGGCTTCGGTTGCGTCTCAGCTTTTTAGCTAAAGTCTTTAGCTCAACTAGTTAAAGGTGCAACCGTGGGCAGGTTACATAACTTCCCTGCGTCTTAGTTTCCTCATCTGTAAAATGGAACTATGAATATACCTGCTGCGAGGATTAAAACAATTTGTGTAAAACCTTGTTACCATATACCGGACACATAGTACAGTAGGAAAGCACTATGTAAATTGTAGTCACTAGTATTCATGCATTCCATAAATGTTTTCTTTTAATGTTACACATCTGTGTACACTCCAAAGAATAATTACACAGGGCATTCAATTGACCACCATCTCATTAAAAAGACTACCCTGTCTCCACTGCTTAGTAGTGCCATGTTTATCATAAATAAATCATGTGTACATATATGTGGGGCTCATTTTCTGAACTCTTTTCTGTTCTTAATTACTGTAGCTTTATAACGCGCCTTGATATCTGATCTGGAATACCTTCCCATCTTGTTTTTTTAAGGATTTTGGCTTTTCTAGGTCCTTTGTATATCAATATACATTTTAGAATCAATTTGTCAAATTCCATGGAAAAATCTTTCAGGATTTCGTTTGGGACTGCATTGAATCTCTAAATCACTTTGGGAAGAATTGGCATTTTCACAACATTGACCATTTCTATTAGTAAACTTATCTTTCCATTTAGTTAGGTTCCCTTTAAATCACTTGATAATATTTGATCATTTTTTTCCATGGAGATCTTGCACATACGTATGTTAGGTCTATTTTTATGTACTTCAAAGTTCAGATACTATTGGGAAATGATATCATTTTTCTTATTTTAATTTCTTTTTTTAAGATTTTATTTATTTTTTTAAAGATTTTATTGGGATCCCTGGGTGGCTCAGCGGTTGAGCGTCTGCCTTTGGCTCAGGTCCTGATCCTGGGATCTGGGATTGAGTCCCACATCAGGCTCCTGCGGGGAGCCTGCTTCTCTCTGTGTGTCTCTTATGAATAAATAAAATATTTTTAAAAAATAAAAAGATTTTTATTTATTTTTCATGAGAGACAGAGAGAGAGGCAGAGACACAGGCAGAAGGAGAAGCACGCTCCATGCAGGGAGCTCGACGTGGGACTCAATCCCAGGACCCCAGGATCACACCCTGGGCTGAAGGCAGGTGCTAAACCATTGAGCCACCCAGGGATCACCTTATTTTAATTTCTGACTGACTGGTACTGGTATATATTTTATAAAAATATTTTTAAAAAATCAGTGCCTTTTCTGTTGCCAGGATCTAGCCCATAAATGTCCCATCTTTGCCCCTACTCACTGTCCCATCCAACCCTGCTATGGCCCCTCCCTGTGACCTTAATCTCTCTAAAGCTGGGGGAAGAGAGGGGGGCTATGTGCAGATGGCTCTTCAACCTCGAAAGGAGGATGTCGGCATCTGATGGCGGGAAAGGTGAGAGTAGCTTTCCACCCTTGCAGACCCTTGGAGCAAGCCTAGGCTCTGCTCTACCCTCTGTCCCTCTGACCCATCTACTGCCCAACGGGACCCCACCCCTGGAGAGTCACCGGGGACCAGAACCATATCGCCTTGTTTCCATCCCAGCCAGCACCAAATATAGCCTTACTGCCACCTGAACCCTGATGCTCAGCCTACCCAGACCCTGCCCCTATGGCCTCCCAGCCCCATCCACAGCTTTAGTTCCCAACTGAATCTCAACCCTAATCCTGGCCCCAACCTCCATCCTAGTGCCCACCCCAAGCCCAATTCCAAAGTCAGCCCCAAGCTTAATCCTAACACAAACCTTACCAACCAGAAGGCAAACCCCCGTTAGAGTCTAAAGCCCAATGTAGATACAGCTCTTACTATGAGCTCTAAATTCACCTAACCTCAATCCCAACATCTAGATATCAATACTGTTATAAGTAGGTCTCTGACTTCCCAGAAAGAGCACAGATAAATTTTTAAGGGAGAGAGAGAGAGAGAGAGAGAGAGAATGAACACATTTGATGGTGGTAGTAAGTCATGAAGGCTTGGAGTCAGAGACTACATAGGTTTGAATCCCAATTCAGCTACTTCATCAAATCACTTAACCTCCCTTTTGGCATCAATTTCCTCACCTGAAAAATGGGAATAATACTCTGTGCCAGACATTATTCTGAATACTGAACTCACAATCCTCACAACTCTAAACATAGGTACTCTTATGATTCCATTTCACAGATAAAGAAATTGAGACTCAGAGAGGTTACATAATTTTCCCAAGGCTATACACAGCTACCAAGTGGTTGAGTCAGGATTTAAATTCAGACAGAAATAAAAATTCAGACAGCTTGTTTCCTCTAACCCTGGGGATCTTAAGCAAGCCGACCTACTGCCCCTCAGAGGCTGGAACAAAGCCACAGGAATTAGGAATGGCCTTAGCTGAAAACCCCAGGGCCAAATTCAGGGCCCATCGAAACTTAACTTTAACCCTAACCTTGATCCTAATTCTAATCCCAACTCACACACTCCACTCCTACCTGTATTGAAATCCAATCCAGAAGTCCACCACTCTAATTTAACCCTAAATTTGCCTCCAGCTATAAACTTCATCCCACTCAGTGCCAATTTAAACTCCTTACCAAGTCTAACAGCAAAGCCTCTTTTACTTGGACATGTAATCTCACCCTCCCTTCTCCAAAAACTCTACCCCCCAATCAATTACAACACCAAGTCTTACCCTCAATTCTTAACTCGGGCACCCCCGACTCTCCCTAATTTTACATACTCTTCTCTCCTTCCCCCAGACACAGGAATGGGATCAGGAAGGAGGCAATCATGATTGCCCCAATACCCCATCCCTCCCTGACTTGGTTTCTCCACACAGACACCACCCCAGAGCCCAGCCCAGTCAATGGGACAGGCCCTGGGCCTGAATGGGGGCTGTGTCCTGGGCCTCCAGCATCAGGGGGTGAAGAAATCAGCGGGGCCGTGGGCCCAGAGACCCCTAAGCGAAGAACTCAGCACAATAAGCACAAGACGGTGGCAGTGGCCAGTGCCCAACGGTCACCCCGGGCGCTCTTCTGCCTCACTCTGGCCAACCCGCTGCGGCGGTCCTGCATCAGCATTGTGGAGTGGAAGCATCCTGGAAGGCCAGGGGGGCAGGGCTCAGGGGTGAGGGTCACCAGGGCACCAAGAGTCAAGGATTGGGTCAGGGCTGGAATGGAGGAAGGCTGAGGTCACTAGGGACCAAGAGTCAAGAACTGGATTAGAGGGTGAGTTGAGAAAGGTGAAGGTCACTGGGGAAAGGAGGAGTGTCAGGAGTTAAGGAAGAAATCAAGGCTAGAGTTGGGGATAGCTAAGGTTTCTAAGGGGTTCAAAGTCAAAGCCTTGGTCGGGGCAGGGGTTGGGAATGCCGAGGCTGGTTGCCTTGGGTCAACCATCAGCACTGGGTGGGGAGAGCACCAAGGGAATGCGGAGATCCTGATGCCTATCTGCCTGGGTCCTTGACTGTCCACTTGAGGCCCTTTGACATCCTCATCCTGCTGACCATCTTTGCCAACTGTGTAGCCCTGGGGGTCTACATCCCCTTCCCAGAGGATGACTCCAACACTGCTAACCACAACCTGGTGAGGCTCGCCCTCCACCCCTGCTGCCCCCAGCCAGATACAGCCCCAATAGAACCACACCACAACCCTTTAAGCTCCCCCCATCCCCGCTCCTCGCTGACCCACAAGACCCTCTCCCATGGAGCCTCACCCTAGATCCCCGACTATGCTTCCCTTCCCCAGCTCCCCTCAAGCCCCATCCCCAACTAACCCCCTACTCTTCCGCCCCACCCCTGGCTCCGCCCTCAGGAGCAAGTGGAGTATGTATTCCTGGTGATTTTCACTGTGGAAACCGTGCTCAAGATCGTGGCCTATGGGCTGGTGCTCCATCCCAGCGCCTACATCCGCAACGGCTGGAACCTACTTGACTTCATCATCGTTGTGGTCGGGTGCGCGTCTACAGGGGACAGCCCCACCTTGGTGCAACTTCCTACCCCAGGCCCGCTGAGTTCGGGGTGCGGGGGAAATGTCCACTTCCTCCGGGTCCCATTTGGCAGCCAGAATCAGGATTGTTAACATGTTTTAAATATATTCGCATTTCCAGTTACAGGGACTTGTGCTTTTCTGAGAAGGGAGGGGTGGAGGGAGGTCGCAAGAGTTGACCTCGGCCTTCTCATCCCGTGCTACCCCATCAGGCTGTTCAGCGTGCTACTTGAGCAGGGCCCTGGTCGGCCGGGGGACACCCCGCATACCGGGGGGAAGCCGGGGGGCTTCGATGTGAAGGCGTTGAGGGCGTTTCGGGTGCTGCGGCCACTGAGGCTGGTATCTGGGGTGCCAAGTGAGTGGCACGCCCTGGGAGGTTGGAGGTGGGGGAAGGGCACAGGAGAGGGGTGGGATAGGCCCACCTCCCTCTCTGTCCCTACAGGCCTGCACATAGTGCTCAATTCCATCATGAAGGCGCTGGTGCCGCTACTGCACATTGCACTGCTCGTGCTCTTCGTCATCATCATCTATGCCATCATCGGACTCGAGCTGTTCCTTGGACGCATGCACAAGACATGTTACTTCCTGGGATCTGGTCAGCCATCCCACCCCTCCAGAGCCAGGACGCCCCCGACCCCCACCACCTCCACCGGTTCCTAGGCCCCCACCTTGTTCTCATAAAAACCCACTCAAATCCACAAGACTCCACCCCCAGGCTCAGGCCCCACCCCCAGAATAACGAGTGCTACCCCTTTATTCAAGATTCTGCCCTCAATCCCGAACTACGGCCGCCCCTTTGCCAATAGCTCCGCCCCATCGCAAGACTCCCCGGACAGGCCAAGGCCCTACCCCGCCCTTGATTTAGAAAAATCTCAACCCTGAGTTGAACTTACCAGATGGGCGGGGCTCCAGTGTAGCGGTGGCTGTGGGTGGGCGAGCTTCGGAACCCGAACCGGAGCTCCAGTCTTCCCGCAGACCTGGAAGCCGAGGAGGACCCGTCGCCCTGTGCGTCTTCGGGCTCAGGGCGAGCGTGCACGCTGAACCAGACCGAGTGCCGGGGGCGCTGGGCAGGGCCCAACGGAGGCATCACCAACTTCGACAACTTCTTCTTCGCCATGCTCACGGTCTTCCAGTGCGTCACCATGGAAGGCTGGACCGACGTGCTCTACTGGGTGAGGTGGACGACCGCACATGGTGCGAGACTGCCCCTGCCTTGCCTCCTAAGCTCAGGCGAGTGTCTGCATATCCTGAGAAACGCATGTTCCCTCTCTCCCTAGATGCAGGACGCCATGGGGTATGAGCTGCCCTGGGTATATTTCGTGAGTCTCGTCATCTTCGGGTCCTTCTTCGTCCTCAACCTTGTGCTTGGTGTCCTGAGTGGGTGAGGAGCCTAGACACCTCCCCCCATACCGCCCTTCAGCCCCTGTCTCATTTTTGTTGTTGTTCCTAGCAAACCCCTAGGCACCTTTCAGCACCCATCTGAAGTGCCCCTTCATTTGGTCAGTCGACATTGAGCATCTACTGTGTGCAAGGCACCATTCTAGGAATGAAATAAAAGACAAAAATCTCTGTCTTCTTGGATATTATGTTCTGATGGGGAGAGACAGATAATAGCAATATACACAACAGGTTGTGGATACATGCACCCACACACACGTATGTAGTGGGTTTTTTAATTTTTCCTTATTTTAAGTGGGCTCCATGCCGAATGTGGGACTTGAACTCACAGCCCTGAGATTAAGAGTTACATGCTCTACTGACTGAGCCAGCTGGGCGTTTCACATATGTAGTGTGTATAGATTTTTAAAGATTTTTAACATTTATTCATGAGAGATGCAGAGAGAGAGGCAGAGACCTAGGCAGAGGGAGAAGCAGGCTCCCTGCAGGGAGCTCGAACTGGAACTTGATCCCAGGACCCCGGGATCATGCCCTGAGCCAAAGGCAGATGCTCAACCGCTGAGCCACCCAGGCGCCCCACATATGTGGTATTTTATGTGGAATACGTGCTGTGGGGGAAAAAAAGCAAGGCTGAAGATAGAAATGGGCAACTCTTGCAATTATAAATAGGGACAATCAGGACAGCCCTACTCGAGAAGGTGTTATCTGAGTAGAAATGTGAAAGAGATGAGAGCACGGGCTGTGTGGAGTGTTCCAAGCAAGGGGAACCAGCTGTGCAAAGCTAGCATGTGCTGGACATATTCAGAGAACGGCAAGGAGCCCAGTGGGGCTGGAATGGTAAAGGCAAGGGAGCCAGGGTGGTTCTCCATCTTCCTCCTCCAGGGAGTTCTCCAAGGAGAGGGAGAAGGCCAAAGCACGAGGGGATTTCCAGAAGCTGCGGGAGAAGCAGCAGTTGGAGGAGGACCTACGGGGCTACCTGGACTGGATCACGCAGGCAGAGGAGCTGGACCTCGAAGACCCCTCAACCGATGGCAACTTTGGTTCTATGGCTGAAGAGGGCCGGGCCGGCCACCGTAGGCAACCCCAGTCTGGCCCATTCCCTGCTCCCTGCTGCCTCAGATGTGGGCTACCCTCCTGAGACCCCACCCCCACCGGCAATGCCTGGACACCCAGTCCCCCCAGTTCCAGCCTAGGACACAGGACCAGACCCAGACTCAAGTACCCTTCCCAGAGTGTGCCCAAAACAAGGACTCCAAATAGCAGCCCCCGCCCCCACCACATTCCCCCCACGTGGCCCTAACCCAGCCTCAGGCCATGCTCCTCAGATGTCCTCCCTGTCCCCAGGGCCACAGCTGGCAGATCTGACCACCAGGAGACGTGGACATCTGCGCTGGTTCAGTCACTCCACCCGCTCCACACACTCCACCAGCAGCCATGGTGGGGGCCCATCCAGGTTGAGGAGGGGGGTAGGATGGGTAGACAGAGGAGAAAGCCAAGGCTAGAACTCTGGGGTCTTCACATACTGACCTCTTTTCGCATCCTGCCCACAGCCAGCCTCCCAGCCAGTGACACCGGTTCGATGGCAGAGATGCCAGGCGATGAGGAAGAGGAGGAGGGGGCTCTGGCCAGTTGTACACGCTGCCTGTGAGCAACGCCAGCCCTTGGCCCCTAACCAGCCCAGAACCCAGTCCAGACCCTGACCCGACTCCTTATTTTACTTTCTAACCTTGACCCCAGCCCTTGACCGCCAACCCCAGCCACTGATTGTGCCCTTTCGTCCCTTATGACCCCTACCTTTCATCCTCCTCTTTTCCAGAAACAAGATCATGAAAACCAGGGTCTGGTGAGTTGAGAAAGTTATGGGACTCTGGGACCCCATGACTTTGTGAGCCCCACCTCCAAGGCCCCCATGACCCCTGGGCTACCCTACCTGAGCCCCCCACCATGGCTTAGGTGGGTGATTTCAGCCAGTGAACTCCCCTTTCCCCCTCCAGCCGCCGCCTCCGCCGAGTCAACCGAGGACTCCGGGCACGCTGCCGGCGGGCTGTGAAGTCCACCGCTTGCTACTGGGCCGTGCTGCTGCTCGTCTTCCTCAACACACTGACCATAGCCTCAGAGCACCATGGCCAACCCATGTGGCTTACCCAGATCCAGGGTGCGCTGTCCCCCCGCCCCGACTGCCAGGCCTCTTCCCCAGCCCCCAATTCCCTCCACCCCAGAAGCCCAAATCCAGGATCTCTAAAGTTCCTCAGACCCCCTGGACATTGCTTTCCTGCCCTAACAAATGCAGAAACCTTAGCCTGTCCCATCCCACCCTGTGGCTTCCAATGATGTAGCATTTGCTCTGTGCATCAAGCTCTGTTGTCAGCACTTTACATGTACTAACTCAGTTACTCTTGACCAAAAATCTTATGTGAATCAAGTACTAAGGCACAGAGTACTGAGCACCAAGGAACTGAAGAATTAAATGATTAATCCCAAGACTCGGCTAGCAAGTGGCAAACCCAGGCAGGTGGCCCCAGAGTCAGGAATCTTAACTCCACGCTGTCTGGACAGGTTAAACCCTTCCATGTCTCAGTTTCCTGTCTCCAAAATGGGGCTAGTAATCATACCCACTTCTTGGGGGTATTTGGAAGGATTGAATTAGTTCAGGTGAAAAGTGCTTCAGACATGGCTTGGTCCACATAAAGCTAACCTTTTATAAGTGTTAGCTCTTACTATTATTCGTTTTAATCTCAACCCCAACCTGAATACTGAACACACTTCTGACCCCAAGCCTCAAACCAGCCTCAGTCCCAACTAAACCCCAAATTCTAACACTACCTGTGAAGGGGTGTTTTCCTGGACTCATAGAGACTGACTGAGGCCCCCACCCTGATTCTGCCCCTCACCCTGGTTCCAAGCCCCTCAAAACCTCACCCACTCTGACCTACAAACTCACCCCAACCCCTAACCGTAGCCTTACCACCAGCTGCGTCTGGCCTAATGCCAGCTACCCCAGATTGCCCCATGGCCCCTACCTCCTTACACCTCACCAAGGAAATTGGCCAGTTCAGTCACCTCTGCCCCTCTTCTCACAGAGTATGCCAACAAGGTGTTGCTCTGTCTGTTCACGGTGGAGATGCTCCTCAAGTTGTACGGTCTGGGTCCTTCTGTCTATGTTTCTTCCTTCTTCAACCGCTTTGACTGCTTCGTGGTCTGTGGGGGCATCCTGGAGACCACCCTGGTGGAGGTGGGCGCCATGCAGCCCCTGGGCATCTCAGTGCTCCGATGTGTGCGCCTCCTCAGGATCTTTAAGGTCACTAGGTGCGTGGGGTGAGGGAGGATTGGGCCCCAAGCACAGCACTAGCATCCCTCTCCCCAGCTCCAGTGACTATCTGTATCACTATTCATTTGGCAAATATCCACTGAGTGCCTACTGTGTGCCAGGCACCCTTTGATTCCTGCTGTTTCTCCAGGCCCTGGAGAAACAGCAGGAATCAAACAGACACAAATTCCCACCTCATGGAGATTATGTTCTTAGAGGGAGAAAGAGAGAGAGAGTACGAGTGGGGGTAAGGGGGGCAGAGGGAGAGGGAAAGAGAGAAAATCTTAAGCAGGCTCCATGCCCAGCCCAGAATCTGACTTGGGGCTCGATCTTCTGACCCTGAAATCACAACCTGAGCCAAACTCTGAGCCACCCAGGCGCCCCCTGCCTAGTGATTAAAAGCCATTGTGGAGGGTGTCTACTCTATTTCCATCCCCTTCCTCAAACTCAACTCCAGCTCAAACAGTATTCCCAGCCGCATCTCTGAATTCACCTCCATACTCATCCCCAAACATTACACCGTCTCTAACCCCAAACCCCTAGCCACTCATCATATGCAAGCTCATCTACAGCCCCAACACCAAATCCCAAAGTCAACCCCATCTCCAATCTCATCCCTAACTTGCAGCCCATCTCCATCACTAACCACAATCCCATGTCCCTAACTCCTAACCAGCAGCCTATCTCCAGCTGCAACCCCAGACTCAGACCCAATCTCATCCCTACCCCCTCTTCTATCCCAACTCTCAACAACAACCTTGTCCCCAACTCAGGTATCTAACTCCAAATACTCCCAACCTGAAACCCAATTATAGCTTCATAACTTCCATATACCCTCTATCCTGACTTCATCTCTCATTACACCTTTAATTCCAATCCTAACTCCAAACTCAACCTTCCCCTCACATCGCATTTTTGCCTCAACCCAACTCCAAAGTTCATTTTAACCCAGCCCACGCCCAGTGCATTGCAAGCTGGAGTCCTGCCCTGGCTCCTGCCTCACCCACCACTGGACATGTCAACCCTGCCTCCTCCATCTCTGCTGCAGGCACTGGGCATCTCTGAGCAATTTAGTGGCATCCCTGCTCAATTCAATGAAATCCATCGCATCGTTGCTGCTTCTCCTCTTCCTCTTCATCATCATCTTCTCCCTGCTTGGCATGCAGCTGTTTGGGGGCAAGTTCAACTTTGACCAGACCCACACCAAGCGGAGCACCTTTGATACCTTCCCTCAGGCCCTCCTCACTGTCTTTCAGGTGGAGTCTGGAGGCCATGGGATAGGTGGGCCAGGCAGGGAGGAGGAACCGTAGGGTGGGAGGGTCCAAAGAGCTTCACGGTGAACTCCCACCCCAGATCCTGACAGGTGAGGATTGGAACGTGGTCATGTATGATGGCATCATGGCCTATGGTGGCCCCTTCTTCCCAGGAATGCTGGTGTGTGTCTATTTTATCATCCTCTTCATCTGTGGCAACTGTATCCTTGGAGCTTTGGGGGGCTGGGTGGTGGTAGAATGGAGGGGTGGATAAGGGGATGTGGGCAGTCCACAGGCAGGCTGCTTCTCCATTCTTTGCACCCTGAGCTCAGCTCCAGACATCCTTTTGAACGTGTTTCTCGCCATAGCTGTGGATAACCTGGCCAGTGGAGATACAGGCACTCCCAAGGACAAGGGCAAGTACGTCTGGCCCTGCCCCCAAGACAGTCTCTCTCTGGGATCCCTGACTTGGTGCCCACACATACACCCCACCCCACCAGAGATGCCTTGGTCACCCTGGCAACCCATATCCCTAGATCCATTCTGTCGGTCCTCATTCATTCAATGTGCATTCCTTGATCACCTATTTTGTGCCAGGCCATGTTCTAGACACAGAGGAGACAACAATGGTCAAGGTAAACAGAGCCCTTGCCCTCATGAAGATAGCATTCTAGTTGAGGGAGGCAAGCAAAATATAAACAAATGAATGTATAACATAATTTAATTTAAATATATGTTAATAATTGATAATAGAAAATGGAATAAAAGAATAGAGAGAAATGAGAGTTGCTACTTTGGTTAGGGCAGTCAAGGAAGGCCATTATTCAGAGGTGACAGTTGAGCAGACACCCAAATGAAGTGAGAGAGTGAGCCATGAAAATATCTGGAGGAGGCAGCCTGGGTGGCTCAGCAGTTTAGTGCCGCTTTCAGTCCAGGGCGTGATCCTGGAGACCCGGATCCAGTCCCATGTCAGGCTTCCTGCATGGAGCCTGCTTCTCCCTCTGCCTCTCTCTCTGTGTATGTCTCTCATGAATAAATAAATAAAATCTCTTTTTTAAAAAAAAAAGAAAATATCTGGAAGAAGAGTGCTCAAGACAAGGGGAGAGCAAGTGCAAAGGTCCTGAGGTGCACATTCAGTGCATCCAAAAAAATACCAAGGAAACCAGTGAGTCTGGAGTGGGGTAAGCAAGGAAGAGAGTGGTAGGAGGTGAGCTCAAATGGGGGAACAGTGAGGCCATATTGGGGGCGTTCTGGGCTATGGTGAGGACTTTGGTTTTTGCTCTGAGTGAGTAGGAGTCATGGGAGAGGTGTGAGCAGACGAAGAATGTGCCAGACTTAAGATTTAACAGGATCCTTTTGGCTGCTGTGAAAAGAACAGATTGTGAGGATGAGGGCAGAAGCAGGGAGTTTCCATGGGACCTCAGAAAGGTCTGTTCTGACTGCATTGACCCCCCTCAGCCTCGCCTATCTGCTATGATCCTTAGCAATCACTCCCCTTTCCTCGAACAGGGAGAAGAGCACCGAGGGGGCTCTCCCACAAGAAAATGGAGTGTTGGTGAGTTAGAAGCCTGATCACTGTCTACACCTCGCGTTACCACCCATACCTGTCTGTATGTGTGTGTGTGTTTAACCCCCATACTCTGCCTGTGCATTCCTCCATTACTGCGCTCCTTCCTTGCCTCCCCTGGGTCCATCCTATAGTGTCTCCCCTACCATCGGTGACCCCCATATTTTTGTCCCCAGGTGGCTGGTGGGGAGAATGAGGAAGAGGAGGGCAGAAAGAATGAAGGAGCAGGCAAGTGGCAGGGCCGGGTGGAGAAGGTGTTGGACCTTAGAGATGGCACCCAGGCAGAGCTCTTGACCCCTGAAATCCTCCTCTCTTGAGAAGCCTTTTCTGAAATCATCTTGAAAGTAAGGGGCTTGGTGTGTGGCCAGCAACATTTGGGATGTTGAGATTTAAAGAAAAGAAGTGACTTTTGTTTTACTGCAGAACTTCTCAGAGCCTTTATTGTAAAATAGTGTATAGTGGACTGCGAGGATGGTGGTGTTCACTCGGCAGACATTTCCTGAGCTTCTGCGGTGTCCCAGGCACTGTTCTAAGTGCCAGAGACACAACAGTGAACCAAACAGACTAAAATCCCTTCTCCGAGGAGCTGACATTCTAGCAGGGAGATGGGAAGAATTTTCCATGTGACAAGCACTGTTCTAGGTGCTGTACATACGTTTTCCAATGAATTGTCTGTCTTTTGATCTTCTTCTGATGCCAGGCATGGAGGAAGAAGAGGAAGAGGAGGAGGGGGAGGAAGAGGAGGAAGGGGGTGCAGGGCATGTGGAACTCCTGCAGGAAGTTGTACCCAAGGAGAAGGTGGTACCCATCCCTGAGGGCAGCGCCTTCTTCTGTCTCAGCCAAACCAACCCGTGAGTGCTGGGAGTGGGTGCAGGATGGGCTGGGGCAGGTGGAGGGCCAGGGAGCAGCCAAAGCTCTGGCAGCGGGCATGGCCTGATGCAACAGAGGCTGAGCTGTATCCCTTGGGCTCTCCCACTCAACTCCCTGGTCCTGGGTTCTGACCGCAGCCCACTCCCCACTCCCCAGGCTGAGGAAGGCCTGCCACACCCTCATCCACCATCATATCTTCACCAATCTTATTCTGGTATTCATCATCCTCAGCAGTGTGTCCTTGGCCGCTGAGGACCCCATCCGAGCCCACTCCTTCCGCAACCATGTGAGCCTTTGGCAGGGGACTAGGGGGACACTCCCAGAGGCAGGAGGAGAGGGAGGAGGAAAGAGAGGGAGGGAAGGAGAGGGGGACAGCAAAACTTACAGAGAGGTGTGAGCACACACACACATACACACACACATATACACACACACCCCCAAGGTGTCCCCTCAGCTATGACTCAATGGCTTCCCCTATTTCTCACCCCCCCCCAGATTCTGGGGTATTTTGATTATGCTTTCACCTCTATTTTCACTGTGGAGATTCTACTAAAGGTAACAAATAGGCCTCCCAGCCATACCCCCAGTTGCCCCAACCCACTCTGCCCCCATCCCCACAGCCCACCTTTCCTGTTTCCATACCCTCCTCCCCTCTCTATGAGCACACCTAGAGTCTAGCCTGATGTCCTTCTACCCCTCCCCCAGATGACAGTATTTGGGGCCTTCCTGCATCGAGGATCCTTCTGCCGTAGCTGGTTCAATCTATTGGATCTGCTGGTGGTCAGCGTATCCCTCATCTCCTTTGGCATCCAGTGAGTGACTCTCCCCACCTCCTCCTCACTCTATTCCTCCCAGGACAGAGGCCAAGCCTGGGCCAGAACCTGAGTACTGACCCTTCCCCAGCTCCAGCGCCATCTCAGTGGTGAAAATTCTGAGGGTACTCCGAGTCCTGAGGCCTCTCCGAGCCATCAACAGAGCCAAGGGACTCAAGGTAACCCAACCCCACCCAAACCCACAGGACCCATGCCCCTGCCCCACTCCTAGGGCCAGGACCTCCAATAAGACTGGATTTGCGTGGATGCATGACCACAGAGCCTGGACCCAACATGTAACCACACATCCCTGACCACCGATTGTATGGCCTGACCTATGTTCCATCCAAGTGACTATAAATTCCTTATCAAAGGCCACATTTCTCTGATTCAAGTTCCTGAAATATGACCACATATCCCTTCTTGGTAAACACTTATTCCTGGTTGGTGCCCACATGGCCCTGGGCCTGTATCTTTGACCACCCATCCCTGATCCATAACCAGATGTCCCCAGCCCAAGTCCCTGAGCCCCATCTACACCCAGAACCCCTACCCCATGGCTGCTGTGGCATGCAGTTTCTTTAGCCATATTTGTGGGTGCTTGCAGCATGTTGTGCAATGTGTGTTTGTGGCTATCCGGACCATTGGGAATATCATGATTGTGACCACACTCCTGCAATTCATGTTTGCCTGCATTGGCGTGCAGCTCTTCAAGGTGAGAGGAAACACCGGAGGGATGTCCGGGTATGGGTCAAGGTGGAGAGTAAGGGGGAGATCTGCCTGACAAATATCCTCCCTACAGGGGAAATTCTACAGTTGCACTGATGAAGCCAAACACACCCCACAAGAATGCAAGTGAGTGCCTAAAACCCTGCCCTTCTTGGATCTTGGGACCCCTCCCAAAGGCCAAAGGGGCCCCTAGATTTCACTAAGGCCCCTAGAACCCTTAGACATTCCTCCTAAAAACTACAGAGACTCCTTCAGTTTTTATTGAGGACCCCAAACCCCCATGAATTCCCCCAAGGCCCCATGATAAAACCCCCAGAACTTTCCCAAGAGCTACAGAGTCCTCAGATCTCACTAAGCCCTAAGAGATCCCCCAATACCTCCCCAAAACCCCTCTCCACATTCTCCAGAGTTACCCACATTCTACTTCAAACCCTTCGGAAATCCCTAAACACCCCCCACCCACCCACAGCCACTGCCACCTAGTCCCAGGCTTCCATCTTTTTTTTTTTAAGATTTTGTGTATTTATTCATGAGATACACACAGAGAGAGAGAGACAGAAACATAGGCAGAGGGAGAAGCAGGCTCCCTGCAAGAAGCCTGATGTAGGACTCGATCCCGGTACCCCGGGAAATATGTTCTGTTAATATCTTTATTTCATAGATGAGGAAAACTAAAGCACAGAGAGGTTAAATGCCCAAGGTCACCCAGCCAGTAAATAGGGCAGGGGGCCAGGGTTTGAACCCAGGCTATCCATCCTCACCACTATGCCCTGCTGCATCCATGCTAGAGACCCCAGTCCCATTTCCCCAGCTCCCCAGCTCCTCATCCCTCCTCACCCATCCAGCCTGTCTGCAACATCCACAGGGGCTCCTTCCTGGTCTACCCTGATGGAGATGTATCACGACCCCTGGTCCGGGAGCGGCTCTGGGTCAACAGCGATTTCAACTTTGACAATGTCCTCTCAGCCATGATGGCCTTGTTCACTGTCTCTACCTTCGAAGGCTGGCCTGCGTGAGGAGCAGGGCCCCGGGGATGGACAGGGGATAGGGCAGGAGTCTCTAGACTGGGATCTCCTTGGGGACGGGTGGGAAGGTATCTTGGAATGTGATAAAGGTCTCATGAGACTGGATAAGGTTTTTGGGGACTGGTAGGCATATCAGAGGAGTGGGTGGGGGTCCTCCAGAAGTTGGCTGGGGGCGCTTTGGGGACTGGGTAGGGGATATCTCCAGGAATTGGCTAGAGGCCTCTGAGGATCTAGGTGGAAGTCTAGAGAGGAATGGGTAGAATTTAGGGGGGACCAGGTAGAGGTCTGGTGGAGGGGCACTGGAGGAGGTCTCAGAGGAGCTGGAGCTGGAGATTCAGTTCTTAGGAGCTGTACAAGTCTTTGGGGTACTAACTGAAGATCTTTGGGGAAGAGGAGCAAGGAATTCAAATTGATGGGACAGGATTTAGAAATATTTGGGGGCTTGGCTTGTGGGGGAGTTCTGGGGAGCTACATGGGGATCTCTAGGTGGCTGAAGAAGGGGATTTGGGGATCTTGGAGGACAGGTGGGGGTCACTTGGAGTATGCATGGAGGTTCCAGGTGTTTAGGTCAGGGGATTTAGGGCCTTTGGGGTGCCAAATAGGGGATTCTGGAGTGTCTGTTATAAGGTTTCTGGGGTCAGGTCTCAGGAGACTGGGATATCTCCTCACCTACCCCCACTGGTTCCCCAGTCTACTGTACAAGGCCATCGATGCAAATGCAGAGGACAAGGGCCCTATCTATAATTACCATGTGGAGATCTCAGTGTTCTTCATTGTCTACATCATCATCATTGCATTCTTCATGATGAATATCTTTGTGGGCTTTGTCATCATCACCTTCCGTGCCCAGGGCGAGCAGGAATACCAAAACTGTGAGCTGGACAAGAACCAGGTGACCTCTGACCCCTCACCCATGGCCTCCAACCCCTCCCCACCTCCTTGCCTTGAGATCCCATGGCTCACTCATGCCCTGCACCCATATGCAGCGCCAGTGTGTGGAATATGCCCTCAAGGCCCAGCCACTCCGCCGCTACATCCCCAAGAACCCACATCAATATCGTGTGTGGGCCACTGTGAACTCTGCTGCCTTCGAGTACCTCATGTTCCTGCTCATCCTGCTCAACACCGTTGCTCTAGCAATGCAGGTCTGAGCTCCCCTTCCTGACCCCTGCCAGTCACCTGATCCTATTTTGTCCACACAATACCTTGGAACCATTAGGAATGCTTTCAGCTGCAAGTAACAAAACCCCCAACTGACAGAGACTTAAGCTATAAAAATATTTGCCACATTTCTTCAAACCTAAGGCCAATAATTGGAAGTTGTATCCTGACTTAAGAGATATAAGAATGTGGGGAAATGGCTGATGGGCATTGTAAGTTGCCATTGATTGTGAAATACACTCCATTTTCAGTGATCATAAATGTGAAAAGATGTGCATATTGGAGTCAACAAAATACGGTAGCTACCTCACATAACAAGAAGTTTAGAGGTAGGCTGTTTGACCATTGTTCATCAGGTATCCAGGCTCTTTCTCCTCCACCATTCTTAACAAGTTGGCTTTCATGCTTATGGTGGTTGCTTCGTGATCACAAGATGACTGCCGCAGCTCCAGACATCAAAACCAAATCCAAGGCAGGAAAAAGGAGGGAAGGTTGCACCAGGGGGCTTTCCTCATTTGAACCTTTTATTGGAAAGCAAAAATAGTTTTCATGGAAGCTGTCCAGCCAGCAGCAGACTTCTGTTTCTGTCTCATTCGTCAGAAGCAGCTGCAAGGAAAGCTAGGAAATCACAAGCTGGGCTTCCCAAGATCCATATTGGGATACAATGTGAGGGGTTTGGCCAAGGCATAGTGCTACCACATCTCACCTCTGTCCAAGCCAGAAAATATTTGGTTGTGGGTGGCAAGGTCTCTGCCTCAGGCTCTGTCCTCATCCCTGGCTTTCTCCCCCAGCACTATGAACAGACTGCTCCCTTTAATTATGCCATGGACATCCTCAACATGGTCTTCACTGGCCTCTTCACTATTGAGATGGTGCTCAAAATCATCGCCTTCAAACCCAAGGTGCCTCCCTAGCCCTAGATTCAACCTGCCGTGGGTGAATTCCTTGGGGTGGAGTTCATTGCAGAGCTCCAGGTTGGGGGGGGGCGGGTAGGGGCAGCAACCAAGGACTCATGAGACCAGGGAGTGACAGGGATTCAGATGCAGGCCCATCATGTGGTCCAAGCCAGGCCCTGCCTCCACAATGTCGCCTACCACTACTGGCCTCGTATACTAGCTTGCTAGCTCTGAGAGGACAAGGCTCTACTTTTTTCCTGCCTACAGCATTACTTTACCGATGCCTGGAACACGTTTGATGCTCTTATTGTAGTGGGCAGCGTAGTGGACATTGCCGTCACTGAAGTCAACGTAAGGACTGGCCTCTCCACTAACCCAGCCTTTCCCCACCTCAACCCCAGGGCTTTCTTTCACATGAAGAGGTGCCTCTCGCTTACCTCCACCCTATTCTTGAAGACTCAGTGCTCCTCATCCTAGCTCTGTATCTCCTGAGTCCCTGTCAGGTTTAGCCAAAGTCCCCCTCCACCAGCTCCCTTATTCCATTTGTAACCTATCCTCTGGCTCTTTCATCTCCTAAAATGACTCTCCTGTTATTTCTATTATTTCCTCCATTCCTCCTTCATTTCCTCTACATCACCCTTCATTGGCTCCATCATCTCCACCAACTACTTTGGCTCCATCGTCTCTTCTACTTCATTGGCTCCATTTCCTCCAATGACTCCATTGTCTCCGACACTGGGTCTTCCACGGCTGTCATCACCACTGACTGTACCACTGGCTCCATCATCTCTTCCATTGGGTACTACATGGCTCTGTCACCTCAACTGACAATGCTGCTGGTTCCATATCTCCATCACTGACTTCTCCATTGGGTCCTCCATCGGTTCTCTAATCTTCATCATCTCCATGAAACCACTGGCTCCATCATTTCCTCCATTGGCTCCATTGGCTCTCCTCCATCATTTCCTGTACCATTTCATTTCCCTTCCACCCTCATTGCCAACCTTGATCCACTGCCTCATAACCTTCTCCATCATCCCTTGAATAATTACTCTACCATCCATTATTCCCTATATCTGCTACATCAATTCTCCTGTTCATTTGGGCCTGTGATCTTATCATCTTCTCTGCCACCTCTGTCTTGGCCATACCTCCCTTCAGAATGGTGGCCACCTTGGCGAGGTAGTCCCCAATAGTCCCCACCTTACAACAGGAACTCTCTCCTTTCCATACCCACCCTCCCTTCCTTTCTTCCTGAGAGTCCCTAGAAATGTTCCCTGACCATCCTGGGGCCTGAGTTCTGAGGGATTTGGGGGCTGGGAGGTCCAAAGCATGAGATAAGGAGGTGGCTGTGGCAAATGTAGACTGATCATACCTACCACACCCCCAACCTCAGAGCTCTGAGGACAGTTCCCGCATTTCCATCACTTTCTTTCGCCTCTTCCGAGTCATGCGACTAGTCAAGCTTCTCAGTAAAGGTGAAGGAATCCGCACATTGCTCTGGACATTCATCAAGTCCTTCCAGGTACACCCCCATCCCTTTGACCACCCCCACCCCCATCTCACGCCTCTCAACCTGTCCTTCTACCACCCCCAGCACTACATCTCCCTGTGTATCATTACCGTCTGAAATTTACCTCTTCTGGTTTTCTCTGTTTTTCTAGGCTCCCAATTCCCAACAGGCCTTGGCCTTACTGACCTTATTCTATTGTATTTAATACCATGTCCACATTTGTGAGACACTGGTAGTTGTGAGCACTTTGGGGATGGGCCACATCTCTCTGCAGGCCCACTCTTGAGGGAGCAGTGCATTCTGGGGCTTACAGTGCTCTGCCTGGACCTAAATATCTATCCTCCTCTCCACCCCCATAGGCCTTGCCCTATGTGGCTCTTCTCATCGCAATGATATTCTTCATTTATGCAGTCATTGGAATGCAGGCAAGTGGGGACCCTAGGGAGCATCCCCCAGGCACTCCTCTGCTGAGGGGTGTTGGGTAGGAATTCATCTACAGTGGGGGTGGTGGGTTGAAAGACAAGCTGGATGACACTGAATCAGTCCACACATCTGTGAAATGGGATCAGCAGTGCCTGCATGTCAGGGTTGTGAGGATCTATTGAGTATTAGAAGTTGTGAAATGAATGACAACCTGTGGGGGCATGGGCTCACTCCTCTGACACATGCCCTGTGTACCCACAGATGTTTGGCAAGGTGGCTCTTCAGGATGGCACACAGATCAACCGAAACAACAACTTCCAGACCTTTCCACAGGCTGTGCTACTTTTGTTCAGGTGACATCTACCCTCCTTCCACTGCCATCTTGGTCCCCAACATGCCATTGAGTGCCCACACACCCTGTTGGCCCCCAGACTGCCTGAGCTGTAGAAATAACAGGACAGCATGGGACTCCATTTTTACCTGAGACCTTTTATGGCTGTGATCTGAAGAGTCTTGTATAATAATCTACGCTCAGCCATCCTTTTTCTAGCTGTAAGATGGATCCTCTTGTTAGCCCCTAGTGACCCACCAGTAAAATGGGGACCAAAATGGGGATACCTGATGAACATGACTGTCATCATAATCACCACACCAGCTTCAAAAATATTGAAATACTTTATGGAATCTATCTGTGCCAGATGCAACCCCTGGCAAGAAGTGGGTCATCGCCTCATCCCTCCAGCCCCCACAGTGCCACTTACCATGACTTCATAGCTTCCCCTCCAGGATGGCCCCCCCCATGTGACCCCTAGGTGTGCCACCGGTGAGGCGTGGCAAGAGATAATGCTCGCCAGCCTTCCCGGGAGTCGGTGTGACCCTGAATCTGACGTCAGCCCTGGCGAGGAGTTTACCTGTGGCAGCAATTTTGCCATCGCCTATTTTATCAGCTTCTTCATGCTCTGTGCCTTCCTGGTGAGGACCGTTTTTCCACAACCACCACAACTGCCATGGGGGCTGGCCCTGAGGGGTCTGGGGACAAGGTGGGGAGCCCAAACCTTCAGATCAGGTAAAAGGGCTGGTCTGATGAGATCAACCAGGGGCTCGTGATCCAGTAACCATAAATTTACCTCAGCCTCCCACCAACCCCCCCATACCTAGCTCTGCCCTTTACCTAATCCCCACTGTTCACTGGCCCACAGATCATAAATCTCTTTGTGGCTGTCATCATGGATAACTTTGACTATCTAACCAGAGATTGGTCCATCCTGGGCCCCCATCACCTCGATGAATTCAAGAGGATCTGGTCTGAATATGACCCTGGAGCCAAGTATGGCCTGTAACCACAGGGGATTGCAGGGGACAGTGCACTGCTCCACCCAGTAGCCCAGCCCCCAGAACTTCTGACCTG
This sequence comes from Canis lupus baileyi, assembly GCF_048164855.1. NCBI lineage: Eukaryota > Metazoa > Chordata > Mammalia > Carnivora > Canidae > Canis > Canis lupus. The sequence goes on from NC_132876.1 coordinate 82,766,563, forward strand.
TGTCTTCCATTACCTAGGCAATAGATGCCCCAGTTTTCCCACTGCCTCTGTCCTCTATCTTCCTTCCCCACTGCCCTCGGATTCTTCCCTGGCAGGCTCTGAGGTATTGATGGTGAGGGGGAGGTAGTGCTGAGCTGGTAGAGTCTTCAGAAAGGGCTAGAGGAGATGTCTCCAATCCAGCGGTGCCTCCCACCTGCCCCCATCTGCCCCAGGGGCCGCATCAAGCACCTGGATGTGGTGGCCCTGCTGAGACGCATCCAGCCCCCCTTGGGATTTGGGAAGCTCTGCCCACACCGAGTAGCCTGCAAGGTCTGTGCACCTCCTCCCCCCAAGCACACACACCCCCACCTGTGAGAGGGCTGTCCACCACCACACACACCCCCACCTGTGAGAGGGCTGTCCACCACCACATGGCAGGGGTGGGCAGGGACCCTGCCTTGGGTGGGGAGGGTATGTTTGGTTTTATCCTCAAAGGTTTCTGTCCCTGGGCATCCAATGCTTTCATCCCTGGCATTTGCTCAAGGGGGGCTCCATGTCTCTGGTGTGTGTAGAGACTTGTGGCGATGAACATGCCCCTCAACTCAGATGGGACAGTGACATTCAATGCCACACTCTTTGCCCTGGTTCGGACATCCTTGAAGATCAAGACAGAAGGTGCATGGGAGGGATGGGGAAGGGGCAGGAGCGGGAGGGCCCCTGAGGAGAGTTTGGGGATTAGTCTCATTGAGTGTGGGCCCAGCTCCTGTCTCTGAACCTCAAAATGAGTGACTGGCTTCTCCAGGCCTGTTTTCCCACCTGTTCAATGGGGGTGGTGTGTAACTGCAGTAGAAGCTCCTGAAGCCCCTCCCCAACAGGGAAGGAGCTGGAAAGGGTTCCTCTTATTGGCTCATGCCCCACATCCTCTCCTGATGCAGGGAACCTGGAACAAGCCAATCAGGAGCTGCGGATTGTCATCAAAAAGATCTGGAAGCGGATGAAGCAGAAGCTACTAGATGAGGTCATCCCCCCTGCTGACGGTGAGATGGCTCCACCCCAATTACTTGAACCCACCCAAATGTCAAATGATTGCTCACCATCACAAAAACCAGCACTGGACGGGGTGCCTGGGTGGCTTAGTGGGTTAAGTACCTGCCTTCAACTCGGGTGGTGATCCCAGGGTCCTGGGATCAAGCCCTGCATTGGGCTCCCTGCTCAGCGGAGAGCCTGCTTCTCCCTCTCCCTCTGCTGCTCCCCGCTGCTCAGTACTCACAGTGCTCTCTATCTCATGTGCTCTCTCTCAAATAAATAAATAAATCTTTAAAAAAAAAAAAAGCACTGGATGGGGGAGGGGACGAAGAGGAGTCTATGCTGTGGGTAGGGGGGACAGAGGACCCCTGTGTGACCTTGCCTCTTCCTTCTTGCCCCCAGAGGAAGAGGTCACCGTGGGCAAATTCTACGCCACATTTCTGATCCAGGACTATTTCCGCAAATTCCGGCGGAGGAAAGAAAAGGGGCTATTAGGGAGCGAGGCCCCCTCCAGTACCTCCTCTGCCCTTCAGGTCTTCAGAGAGGGGCCTGGGTGGGTGGGGGTATATGGGAGCACTGTGGCTGAGGCTGACTGCCCTCTTGATCTCATGGAACCCATGTCACAGATGAAGAAACAGAGACCCCAGGACTCACAGAGGGTCAGGGGTGGCTGAGGAACCCCTTACCCCACCCCACACTCCTGCATGGGAAACAGGCTCTTTAACGGGGGAGTTTAGACACTGAGATGCCTTGCTTTCCTATTTTTCTACCTCCACAGGCTGGTCTGAGGAGCCTACACGACTTGGGTCCTGAGATCAGGCAGGCCCTCACCTGTGACACAGATGAGGAGGAGAAGGAGGAAGAGGGGCTGGAGGGAGAGGAGGAGGAAGATGAGAAACACCCGGAAACACACAAAGTGAGGACAAGTTTTCACTCCCCTACAGAATTTGATTGTAAAAATATACCCTTAATTCCTAAGTAACTTTGACACTGCCTCTGGGGAGGAGGCTCCCAGAGAAGCTCCCCTGCAACAGGCAAACGTTTATTTGGTACTTACCATCCACTGTTGGAGGGTGAGATCCAGATTCAGCCCCTAAGGAGGTCACTGGAAATAAACTCTAAGTGACTTGTGTCACTGACCAAGTGACTTAGATAGAACATGAATGGTAACATTCAGTCTTGTGACTTCCACAGGCCCAGATGGGCTCCCAGCCCCCATCTCGCCGGAGCTCCGTGATTTCTGTGTCTCTGCCTGTTGGGGACAGACTTCCAGATTCACTCTCCCTTGGCCCGAGTGATGATGATGGGGGGGCTTCCAATTCCAGACAGTCCAGTGTACCCCAGGCTGGATCCCATGGCCACAGGTATGGTCAAGGGTCTGGTGGGAAATTCTAAGGGAAGGCAGGGACTAGCCACTACATGGGGGTAACTGAGGGGCAAGAGGGCCTTTGAATGGAAATTTGGGAAGGATGGAAGGGATTCAAGGGTTCATATGGGAACAGAGGGTAATAAGGGATTCATGAGAACAGCAATGCAAAGGTTTAATACAAAAAGCACATAACATGGAACAAAATGAGTTTAAGTTCAAATCCCGGCTTGCCATTTGCTAAGTGATCTTGGGCTAGTAACTTAGTTTCCATGGTCCTCAATTTTCTCACCTATAAAAGGGGAATGATGACAGCACTTACCTCACGGGGATAATGAAAGAATGCAATGAAGTCACACCTAGCTTTTACGGCCTCCTCCTCACTTCCCCTAATACACCCTCAGTTTTGTGTTGAAGGTGTCTCTTCAACAAGCCAACTTTGATTTTTTAAATGTTGGGTCCTTATTATGAGAAACATCTATTAAAATAAAGCCCATATTCATCTTTTAAAAAATATTTAATTTATTTATTCATGAGAGATACAGAGAGTGAGGCAGAGACACAAGCAGAGGGAAAAGCAGGCTCCTTACAGGGAGCCTGATGTAGGACTGGATCCCAGGACCCCGGGATCATGACCTGAGCCGAAGGCAGACGCTCAACTGCTGAGCCACCCAGGTGTCTCCTATTTGTTTTAAAATGATGACAAGTGGGGGCAGCCAGGGTGGTTCAGCGGTTTAGCGCCGCCTTCAGCCTGGGCATGATCCTGGAGTCCCGGGATCGAGTCCCACATCGGGCTCCCTGCGTGGAGCCTGCTTCTCCCTCTGCCTGTGTCTCTGCCCCTCTCTCTGTGTGTCTCTCATGAATAAATAAAATCTTTTTAAAAATTAAAAAAATAAAATAAAATAAAATGATGACAAGTTGGGCAGCTGGGTGGCTCAGTCAGTTAAGCATCCAACTCTTGATTTTGGTTCAAATCATGATCTTGGGGTTGTGAGATACAGCCCCAACTCAGGCTCTGCACTGAGCGCAGAGTCTGCTTGGAATTCTCTCTCTCCCTCACCCTCTGCTCCTCCCCGGGCTTGTGTGCTTGCTTAGTCTCTCTGATAGATAGATAGATAGATAGATAGATAGATAGATAGATAGATAATAAAATATAAAGAAAATAAAATGATGACAGGTTAATTTTATGTTATGTAAGTTTTCTCAATTAAAAAAAAAAACCTACAGAGTTTCTGTAGGAGATGAGGCATGGAACAAAAAGGAACTAGGACCCCAGGACCCCATACTGGGGGGAATCTGGTCTAATTTGCTTCACTTTCCCCAGGAGAAGCTCTGGGGGTTTCATTTTCACCATCCCCGAAGAAGGAAGTTCTCAGCACAAGGGAACCAAAGAGCAAGAGAATCAGGAGGAGGAAGAGGAAATTCCCACCAAAGACTCTGGCCACAACAGGTAGGATGACCTCATGAGCCATGTGCAGGAGGACAGGAATAATGGGACCCCATTGCACATGCCCAGGCCTGAGCTCACCCCCAGCTCTCTCTCCTGCACAGGCTCTCCTACCTAGATGAGCAGGCAGGGACTCCCCCACGCCCCATCCTTTTGCCACCCCACAGACCCCAGAGATGTGCTGATGGGCACAATGCACCACGCCGCCGTCTACTGCCCCCCACGCCTGCAGGTGAGAGCAGGCATGGACCCTGGGGGCCCCCCACAGGGGCCAGCAGAGCAGAGGGCTGGGGTCGCACTGACATTTTTCTTTGCCGCCCCCCTCCCCGCTCCATGCCTCCCCCCACCTCCAGAGCGGAAGCCTTCCTTCACCATACAGTGTCTGCGGCGCCAGGGCAGTTGTGAGGATTTACCCATCCCAGGCACCTATCATCGTGGGCGCAACTCAGGGCCCAGCAGGGCTCAGGTGAGGTGGGGAATGGGGTGCGGAGGTCTGGAGGGATGGAGTAAGCCTAGGCTGAATTTATCAAACACACCACATGTCTTCTGAAGAATGAGGCATGTATGAATTCACAAAATCCTCATGGCACCGGTGAGACAGGTACTGTGGCTAGTCCCAGTTTACAGAGGAGGAAGCGGAGGCCCAGAGAGGCTTAGCCAGGATCACACAGCCAGTCAGTGGCAGAGCTCAGATTTAAACCCAGGCCTTCTATGCTCTTAAGTAAACTCAAGTCTGATTTATATGTGTTCAGTTTGACTCCGGTTGTGTTTGGGGTGGGCAGTGGTAAGAGGTAGGCACAGGGGTGAGTCCTAGATCCTAATACCCCACCCAGCAGTCATTATCCCCCTGTTTATTCTGGTCCAGGGTTCTTGGGCAACCCCTCCTCAACGGGGTCGGCTCCTGTATGCCCCACTGTTATTGGTGGAGGAGGGCGCAGCAGGGGAGGGATACCTCGGCAAGTCCAGCGGTCCGCTGCGTACCTTCACCTGTCTGCGTGTGCCCGGAACCCACTCAGACTCCAGCCATGGCAAGAGGGGCAGTGCTGACAGTCTGGTGGAGGCTGTGAGTCCAGAAGGGATGCGGGCAAGAGGGATGGGGGAGATGGGAAGGAAGTGGGAGCTCAGGAAGGAGGGGGAAGGGCCCCCCCACCCTGGCTCTGTGTTGTGCTTGTAATTATCTATCCCTTTGCTCTGCAACTTCTGCTCAGCATGACATATGCACCACTGTCCCCAGTGACTCCCCTGCGCACTTTCATGGATGATGCATCATCTATCTACACTGACTCCTCTGTGCACACTGCTTTGATTCCATGCTGTGCCCTCTGCCAACTCTGATCCCATCTGTGCCCCCAGGTGCTCATCTCCGAGGGCTTAGGCCTCTTTGCCCGAGACCCACGCTTTGTGGCCCTAGCCAAGCAGGAGATTGCAGATGCATGCCGCCTGACACTGGACGAGATGGACAGTGCTGCCAGTGACCTGTTGGCACAGGGGACCAGCTCACTGTATAGTGATGAGGAATCTATCCTCTCTCGCTTTGATGAGGAGGACCTGGGAGATGAAATGACCTGTGTCCATGCCCTCTGAATTCCCACCCCTCCTCCACTGCTCAATAAAACTCCTGCTCTCCCTTCCCCAGAGGAAGACAGGCATGGACCACAGTCCTGGATTTTGGTGTCTGCACTGGGGCCTGGGGCTGCCCAGTAGCCCCCAGCCATCCATTCCCTGCTTCAGCCCTGAGCCACTGCCCACACACGAATATTTCCAGAAACCAGGACAGCCAGGCCTGATTATTCAGCGTCAGTGAAGGAGGGAGGAGGAGGAGGAAGAGACAGCAGCCAAAAAAAGCTGGAGACAGAGTGGAGGTGGTGGGGGAGGGAAAGGGGACCGGACAGAGATGGAGGAAGGAGGAGGAGAGAGAATGTGTGGGGGCTTGGATAAGGAGTGAGGCAAAGTCAGAGATTCCACAAGGGGTCAGTCAGCTCAGACTGAGGAAGGACAGACAGACAGGATAGAAAGGATAAAAATACTCAGAGTAGAGAGTACTGCCAGTAGAAAGGCCTAGAGGTTGGAATTAGCCTGGTATGTAATATGTCAGGCAGAAGGGTCCTCTCTGACATCATCAGGAATTTCTGGGAAGCTAAGTTGGGATTACCCTAAGAAAAAGAAAATCTAAGTCCACTGACAGGAGACATGGGTGACAGCAAAGGGTGAGGCCCTCAGCCTATGGGTACCCACTTAGGACCCACCTGATTTTCCTGAGACCACCTAAGAGTACCCCCCTATCCTCCCACACAGATCCCAGAGCTCCCCTTTCTGCTCCTTGCCCTGCCTGTAGTCATTGTCCACCCTCTGGGGTCTCATTAACTAAGTAAAGGTTTATTGGACATTTACTTTGTGCCAGGCACTGCCCTGGGTTTCCCTCACCCCAGACTGAGCGGGCTTAAACGTGCCACAAGACTTGTCCAAGGTACTGGTCAGCTCCCCTCCAAAGGAATTGGAAGTAGTGCGGGGAAAGGTCCTGGAGGGGGCCACTTCTGGGGAGGTTCTGACCTAGGGTTTCATCCTCAGCTTTCAGAGCAAAAATTGCTCATTTTTGTAATTTGTGTCAATCCAGCCAGGACTGAAATTTGAGGGAAGCCAGAATTGGAGACTGGGACTCAGAATATAGGATTGCACTAGACCTTGAAACAAAGGCCTTTGGTGGCTAGGGTGGTGCATTGTGGGCATAGCAAGTCATGGACGGAACACAGAGAGTGAAGGGAAACTGCTAAGGGATGAGGTGGGAGAAGCCACCTGAGGCCAGATGATGCAGACCCTTCAATGCCAGTTTCTAAACCCCGAGAGTTCTCCTAAAAGCAGTGGGGAGCCATGGGAGAGATTTGAGCAGGGTAGTGACATAGTTAACTGAATTTTAAACAGATGCTCTGACGGCTGTGCTGAAAACAGAAGGGAGGGGGAAGAGACTGTAGATGCTAAAATTGGCAAGAACCATGGTTGCCTTAGCCAGGGGAGGTGGCAATGGAGATGGTGAGAAATTAGTGGATTCCAGAGATGTGTAGGAAGTAGAATGAACCATTTATTTGGCCCTGTGCGAAGTGCATAACAGTGATTATCTTGTTTAATAAGTGCAACAACCCCATAGGTACCATGTTAAACTCTATTACATGTCCAAAGTCATACAGGAATAAATATTGAAGGTAGGATTCAAATTCAAGCAATTGAATGCCAAAACCCAAGTTCTTTCGCCAAAAAGGCACTACCTGGGAAGTATCCATTACATATTTGTGTGAAGTTGAGTGTGTATGTATGGGGATGTTTAAAAAAATAGGTATATTTTTTAAATATATGGTTCAAGATTCTAAAGGTACATAGGGCTCCTGGCTGGCTCAGTCAGAAGAACATGCAACTCTTGATCTCGGGGTTGTGAGTTTGAGCCCCATGTGTGGTGTAGAAATTAAACAAACAGATAAATAAATATACTTTTAAAAAATTCAAAAGGCACAGAAGAACATAAAGTGGAAATTTTCCCTTCCTTCTAGGGGCAACCAGTGTTATCAGATACATTTTAAACATATATATATATATATATATATATATATATATATATATATATATATATGGTGCTGTACTGATAAGTTAGCACAGAGGTTAAGAAAAGCAGGTGCTGAAGGCCAGACTTCCTGGTTCAAAACCTGGTTCTACTACTTAGCAGCTGTGTGAACTTAGGAAAATTCTTTCATCTCCTCACACCTTAGTTTATTCAGCTATAAAAATATGGGTAAAATGAGGGATGGTAGTAGTACCTGCTTTATAGGTCTGCTGTGAGGATTTAAATGAGTGACATACTGAAGCTCTCCCAACAGTGCTTGACATAGAACAGGCACAATTTAAAATGTTAGCCATTCTCTATATAATCATGATATAATTCTTCCCTTTTCTTTCCACACAATTCCCACACAGTTTGGCATCTTTCATTTCTTACTTAACTATCTTGGTGATCAAGACGCCTGGGTGGCTCAGTGGTTGAGCATCTGCCTTTGGCTCAGGTCGTGATCCCAGAGTCCTGCATCAGGCTCCCTGCTTCCCCTCTGCCTGTATGTATCTCATGAATAAATAAATAAAATCTTAAAAAAAACTATCTTGGTAATCATTCCAAGGCTCCATATTAGTATTAATGACAGCTACATTGTACTCCCATTTTGAGGCTATATCAGATTTTACTTAAACAGGCCACTAGCAATGAGCACTTAGGGAGTGTCCACTCTTTCATATTATAAACAGTGCTGCAGTGAGTCATCTTATACATACATCTTTTAGCTCATGTATGAATCTGTCAGATAAATTCCTAGAAGTATAAATGCTGAGCCGAACAGTATATGGATATGTTAGTTTGCCGGGTTTTGCCAGATTGCCCTCTACATAGGTTATTCTAATTTAACTTCCACCGGTAATTTATGGGAATGCCTGTTTCTAGCCAACCTGCCAATACCGAGCTTAAGTAAACTTTTTTATATTCACCACCCTCGAAGGTGAAAAGCAGTATCTTAGCTTTCTTTTTCTTTCTTAGTAGCTTTCATAGGCATTTCTTTTAGCATAAATGAGGTTGAACATCTTAAACCCCAATTGTGTTTATCCACTGTGTTTTGCAACATGGCAATCGTCATTGACCTTGTGGGCCTAGTTTTAGTAGCATGAAGGTGGAATAGTCCAATTAAAAGAGGGCTGAGAAATAAACAGTCTGTAAAGGGCAGAGTCGGTGCAGGCAAAAATTTGAAAGTAAAAAGAGAAATAGAGGAGATGGTTGGAGGGGGCGGGTGGGGTTTTTAAGACCTTGAACAATGTTTAAATCGCTGAGACTTTGGGCACTACCAATTACTCGCGCAGCGACCTTGTGCAAGTAGGTTCACCTCTCCGGGGACTCATTTTCCTCATCTGTAAAAACGGGGCTAATAGTCCCTACCACATAGGGCTGTTGGAAGGAACACATTCAACAAACGCCGCCAAGGCCCTGGCAAAAACGTCATGCCATAGGACCGAATGGTCCTCCTCTCCCCAGAACTCTAGCTGTGGTCCCTGAGACATCGATCCTCTCTGAGCGCTCTCGCGGCTCCGGTTTTCCGGCCGGAATGGCGGCGAGCGAGATTTAGCTTCGGCCGGCTGGGTGCGGGCGCGCGCTCGGCGAGTGGGGCGGGGGCGCGAGGGGTGGAGCCGCGGCCGCCTGGGCTGTTCCGACGATCGCGCGCCGCCCCCGCCGCGCCCCGCGCCCGCCCTTGTTAGCAGGCGCCTCCCGCCCCCCGCATTGCTGATGCTGCTGCTGGCAGACATGGACGTGGTGAATCAGGTACGCGTTCCAGCACCGAGGACAGAGCCCGCCGCTGCCCGGCCTCCCCGCCGGGATCGCCGCGGATCGGGCGACTCTGAGAGGCGGTGGCCAGGGTCCTGGCAGCGGACGCTCGGTCCCTGGCACTGGGGCTGGGGTCTGCGGCAGGCGAGGGAGGAAGGGAGAGGTGGAGAAAAGAAGGAGCGCGCCCTTTGCCGCAGCGAGGGCCGTCCTCACTGCCGCAGCGGGGTCCTCCTGGAGCCTGGTTCCTTACTGGCCACCATGAGGAGGAGGGGGGTCTTGGGGCTACAGTAGGGGCAACGGGGTGGGGGAGAAGAGGAAGAGTGGAAGGAAGATGGGGGTTGCTTGTAGTTGAGCTAGGAAATAGAATGACAGAAGGCGTGGGGGCGGGGGATGGGGAAGGGCTGGCACCTGTCCCTCCCAGAGAAAGTACCCCAGTAGATGACCACCCCTTCCCCTAGAGCAGACCAAGGGGGACGATCCGACTTTGCCTCCCCAAGACCCCTAGTCTCCCGTCCCCCAATACATATCTGGCGAAGCCATGTCCCAGCCCTCCCCCACCTTAATCAGCCCAGACCCTCTCTGCCATCTCACTCTTCTTCACCACATCAGAACCTCACCCTCTCTCTAACCAGTACCAACCCCTCCCCATCCTCATCACTTCAGACCACCACCACCACCATCTGACTCACCTTTACCGCTGCAAACCCCTCCCCCACCATGGCCAACCTGACTCCCTCCCTGTTATGACTCACCTTCACCACCCAAAACCCCCTTCCCCTCAATGAACCCCCACTCCTTCCTCACTCTTCCTTTCTCACTTGATCCCCTTCACCATCTGACTTACCTTTACTGTTTCAGACCTTCTCCCCTTCCCTAATTAGTCTTGACTCCATCCCAATCTTCCTCACCCCGACGACCCTCTGCCATCAACCTCACCATTTCCCCAGACCTCCCCACCACTTCTGAACCCTGAGGGTCTTCTCTCCAATACGCTGTACTCCCACCTTCCCTGAAGTGTCACTTTCTCCTCACCCCTTCTCTCCTCTGAACATCACTCACTCCCGGAGGACACATGCCCTAGTCCCAGGGGTCATCGCCTGGTGGCCTTGCCCCTCACCTCCCTCTCCATCTCCAACAATCCCACCCCCTCCCCACCATTTTCTCTCCTCAGCTGGTGGCCGGGGGTCAGTTCCGGGTGGTCAAGGAGCCCCTTGGCTTCGTGAAGGTGCTGCAATGGGTGAGTGTGGTCTGGGCCATGGGGAAAGAGAAGGAGGTAGTGGGGTCTGGACGAGTAGGGGTGGGGAGCAAGGAATGGATGGGCGGGGGGTTGGAGAGAAAGGGGATGGAAGAATTGGGCTCCAGGGTGAGGTCCCAGGGGGTTAGGGCCAGAAAATAGATGGGCCATGATGTGACGTCATGTAAGACCAAGGATACCCCCATTGTGAGGTGAAAGAATGTGACGTCCTACCTCCTCCCCTGAGGTGAGAGAGGGGCAAGGAAGGTGGAGCCTGAAGCTGGTGCTGCAGAAAAGATGCAAAGCCAGAAAAATCCAGAGATGGTGAAAGAGACAGAGAGGATGAGAGACAGGGAATGATGGAGACAGAGATGGAAATACCGAGAAGAAAAGATACAGAGATGAGAGAGAGTGGAGGCAAGCAAGAAAAAGCGAGACAGAGATGCAAAGAGAAATGGACACAGAGAG